>NW_009953649.1:1790351-1849089 GCF_000747805.2 Chaetura pelagica
AGCAGGAAACCAAAATTGTAAAAGAACAATTTATTTTTTTTTCCTTATGCTCAGGTAATGATTTGATAAAACATTAATTTAAAAGGCAGAGTAAATGCTAAGCTGCTGTCCACCCAGACTTTCTCCAGGAAAACAGCCATACAAGGTTTCACATATGGAACAACAGAACTTACCGCCTCATAGGAAACTGGGAAGGAAACAGTTAAGATGACCTGTGTTTCTAGCTCATACTACATTTTAGTTTCTGATTCTAGCAGACATTCACCTCAGACCTGGTTCCACTGGAAAGCTTCCACACATTTTGACAAGAACAGGGTTTGAAACTCTGTGGCAGTAAGAATATGATTTTAAAATTACAAGTTTGTTTTAAGAGCCATTAGTTTCATTTCCCTACTGGCTTGAGCTAAAGCTTGGAGGTGGAGGAGAGAAAAAAAAATAGCTCCTGTTATTGAGCTCTACAGAGCAGGACCTAAAACTACGTCCTGTGTACTCATACTGGCTGGCTAGGACAAGCTTTCATTGCTCAACAAAGAAAGAATAGGCATGATCAGGAAGCCAGAAGGCATTTGGGGTGGGTCAGGAAGGAGAGGAGAAGAAACAAACTGGCTGGCCACAACCAGAGAAATGCCGAATATCTGAAAGATAGAAAATCACTGCCTTCTTTCACCACAAAAATGAAATTAGTTTTTTTTCTTTTTTAGAAAATCAAGGATTTGAGATAAACAGCTGTAGCAGAGAGAGGACCTCAAGGACAAATCTTTCCATCAGAGTGCTAACAGATGTGATGCATGTGGAGAATCGGTTGCAAGCAGAATGATGTCAAGAACAGGCTGAATTGTATAGAGTGTTTCAGAAGCACAGATATCATCTGCAGGGTGGTGATGAAAAAAAAAGCTGGTCAAAATTCATACAATTCATTTGAGTAGGTCATGGACATTGGGGAGGAAAAGATTGATTCATTTAGCTTGTCTTACTCTCTCTGTTTATTGTGGCTATGAAGGGAGAGACTCTTCACATTGATGTCCATGTCTCAGCCTTCTGTTCCTCCTTCCTGGAGTTTAGCTCCAAACAGAAAACAAAATAATATATGCCTGATCAGAGCATCCAATGTAAATGCTCAAATCCTTCTGTGTCAATAAACTAGCAAAGTGGCATGAGAAGCTACTCCAATTATGTGCATCTGATATACAGAAAAATACAGCTGCTGTTAACTCTTCACATAGAAGTGAGAATGAAATGCCATATTTCTGAGCTGGGTTTCCTCCTAGAAGGGAAGGCTGAAAGCTTGCTCTGCAAGCTAAAACTGAAACACTATGTCATGGTTCAACTGAAGAACCATGTATCTCTCTGGAGATGCGCAATTACAGGGTGAACATTCCCTCACTAAACAGGAAGCAATGGATGCTCTGATCTCTTCCCCTTGACAAGCCAGGAAAAGTCTATGAACTGAATGCAAGGCACAGAAGGACTTTTCTGCATTACAAAAGGTAATTTCAGAAGGTTAGGTCAATAAACCTGAAGTACCTCAATAAGCCACTTAGCATTTTAACAGCCCTTACACAAACAAGACTATTTCATTTGGAAAGTTTGCTATCAGAAGGCCACTAGTTTAACTGCATCAAATAAATAGCAACCCAATTAAAGTTACCTCAGCAATGCATAGATACTGTTCAAATAACTCTTGCAAGCAACGTAAATGGTCTTAAAATGACACTCTTTGTAATTGCAAAGGAGATCCTTGGGTGACCACCAGAGAGATGAAAGGTAAAAGACACAGCCCTTTACCCAGAAAGTCTGCTTACTTGCCCTGAAAAATGCAATTATGTTTTAATGCTTTGGCATGTTCTTGGTGTTTTTCTCCTGGTTTTGCAGCGAGATCAAGCTACAGGTAGAAAAACACTGTTAACACCACAGTGTCTTAAAGACTATTTTTATTTTTCCTGATTTATTTCTGACCTCCTGTTTTGGGGGGTTTATTTGCTCCACCTTTTACACAAAGACAAAGAAAACAGTACATTTCGTCTACCAATTCAGTGCATTTTCTTTTCTTCGCTTATAGAATTATAAGCTTTTAAGTGAACATCAGCTATTCTGCCTGCAGGCTTTCACTTCACGGTAAGAGTATACCTGGTCTTTTCTTTCCTCAGTGGTAATAGCTTTTGTTAAATAAGGGAATGTTTACCAAGCAAAAGCAGCTCAGCTTCTCAGAGTTGTGCTGAAGACAAGGTTTTGGAAGTGGGTTTCCCTGGGAGTCAAAATCGGTGACGCGTAGTCAGCTATTATCTTAGTGCAATTGCCTTGTTTACCAAACCTGCACATTTCCCATCACAGTTCCTTTGAACTATGATAATGAAAGGCACACAAGCACCTTCCCAATTGTGAGTTATCATATTGCCTCGTGCCCAGAAACTGCTTTTCTCTTTGTCCTTCCCTCAGCACCAATTCATTCTACATCAATAAGTGCATGGTCCCAAGGTCACTGAAGATGCTTGTTTGCTAAGTCTACCCGTGTACTGAACCAGAGAAAGACTGAAAGACATTCAGGTTTGAGAACCTCATAATTGTATTAACACCAGGACTGTCTTAGCATCCTTACATTTAGAGAAGCTGAGAACCTGTCACCTTCCCCTTTACCTTCCCCTTAGTCTCACAGTTCCCTAAACTGTCAGTCTTCAGCCCTGTCCTGTCCCCAGTCTTCCTGCTTCTTCCTTGCATCCAGAGCTTCTGGATCAACAGGGGCACCAGGAGAGTCATAGGTAGGACACTAAGCTGAGTTGGGTGTTGCACAGGAGCAAGTAGGTTCAGGTCTCATCAGCTTCAAACAAGGCTGCTGCCTCTGGGAAGACTGAAAGCTGAACAGGCCATGGTACAGTCTTTCCCTTACTCCTCTCTAATTCTAATGAGATGCTTGTACTCTCCATTTCAGTTATCACCGCAGCATTTGCAGCCTCCTTACTGGCTGACATCCTGCCAAAATTATAACATGCTCAGTCAGTCTTTAGAAATAGCAGTACCATTTTCCTATTTGCACAACTGTGACAACAGGAAATTAAGTCCCAGCTAAATTAACTTAGCTGATATCTACAGACTAATACAAATTTCCTCAAAACAAATAAGTTTTAAGGAAATGTTTTTCTTTACTCAAAATAAGCACTTCTCAAAACAAGCAATTCTCAAAATGCCAACTCTGCCTGAGAGGCATCCTTTGTTGTATAAACTTAAAACATAAAACTTTTATTTTGTTACTAAAGATTGTACTTAAAAATATTTCCCACTGCATTTCCATTTTCAGATCTTAGGAAGGAATGTTGATTTGGCCCATTGCTCTATTCACACCCCATGTGCTGGTACTGAAATGCCTCTTGCAGCCTCATTCACACATTAAAACTAGGGCCCTTTTGCAATACCTAAAACATTATAAGATATTCCCGTCTTTTCCAAGTATAGATGCAGTAGTATTGGAACAATTGTGCCATATAACAGCATGGTTAGGACCATGAAAAAGACACAGTAGATCAGAAATGGCATTTAGCACAATTTCCTGTGCCTGACAGCGGCCAGCAAGGGAAACCAGGGAGGAGTGAAACAGCATGGAAACTCAGACTGACATTCTGCAAGATTTTGTACCAGGTTTCCAGGGATTTGTGTATGACAGACACCCTGAACTACAGCAGTTTTTATCCATGAACCTTTACAGGCCATTTCTGGAGCTCTGAGAACTTCTAGACCCCATGACATGCTGCAGCCAAGGACTGCAGACTTTAAACACACAGAAGCTTGTGAAGATGCATCTCCTGTTTGTTTTGAACAAGCCACCTGATGTCTTCCTGGCACACTCACCTGCTTTGGTAATAGAAGCAACAGAGGAAAACTCTTCCTTGTTGACTTTTTCCTTCCTACTCTGAATTTGTTTTCCTTGTTGACTTTTTCTTTCCTACTCTGAATTTTATTGTTATTTATCAATCTCCTCATGCACTTTCTTCCACACTGCAAAACTGCTTCTGGTAAAGAAATCTCATAAAGAAGGAAACAGATACCTTGTTACCAATATGGCAGTAAAAAATACAGTGAGCTAATACTTTCACCAGAAAAGTTGTAGTCCTCAGCTTTTGAATCGAGAAAACCTGGCAAAGTAGTGCCAGCTACTTTGCATTAACTGCTGTTTTACATGCTGTTTCTCTGTTGTAAACACGAGGAACATTATCCTTTAGGGAGAGTGAATCATCACTGAAACAGAGATAAAATTGATGATATAGTAAGAGCACGTACCCAGGCAGGCAGTAAAGAGAAACTGACACCCACACTGTAAATTCATGTCTTACTTTACCCATCAATACTCACATCTAGTCCAGAGGAAGGGACCTTACTTGGAGATGCTGTGGTATTTAATGGTCAACCAGCCCACTGACATCCTAACCACCCAAATCACTTCATCCTGTGCTGCCTCTTCTCCCTTAAGCTGTAGCATCATTGTGCAGACTGGCAGGAGCTCTTTCCTTCCCACTTCTCACACACCCAAAATCCCTGCCTGTCTCTGCCAGAGCCCAGTGTTCACCCCCTTTCCAAAGCAGACTGGTTTCCTAACAACCAAACCTATGCAAATAAGGACACTTTGGAGCTATATACTAAAGCCATAACTGAGATCAGATAAATCCTTTCCTTATAATCACAGTCTTCATGGAATAGTGGAGTAAACAGTTGCAAGATAACTGCATAGCAGACAAAACCCACTATCTGTTTTGAAGACTCTCTCTCTTTCTACTGAAATACACATCTTTGTATAAAGGAGGGACCAGCATTGTCTCTGTTAATTACACATAGGGATTAATTAGTTTACAATAAATCATAGAATCATATCATAGAATAGCTTGGGTTGGAAGGGACCTTAGAGATCATCTAGTTCCAACCCCCCTGCATGGACAGAGACACCTCCCACTAGACCAGGTTGCCCAAAGCCCCATTGAATCTGGACTTGAACACTTTCAGGGATGAGGCATTCACAACTTCCCTGGGCAACCTGTGCCAGTGTCTCACCACCCTCACCGACACGTCTATTATACACCTTTCACTTGATCATGGGTCCATCTATTTAAAGGGTATCCTACCAATTTTCTGTTCATTGCACTGACCTGACCATTCACATTCCGTTTTTGCCATTACCTTCCCTCTTTTCACAGGAGGCTGAATCAAACTATTTTAGAGTAATCTACAACATTACAGAAAAAGAGCATCACTGACTGAAAGCCAAGATCAATTAATGCCACTAAATGACTGCTAGGATACTTGCCTATTTCTTCAACATAAGGCAGCCTCCTCCCTTCCTTTTTTTGTCCTAATGAAGAGAAAGTTAAGTGCTTTCAACAGCAGCAGCCCTAAGAAACCACTTCCCTTGTTAATCCGAAATAAAGTGGACTTCCAGTGGACTTCAAAGAGAAAGAATTCCTCATGTCATTTTTCTATGTATTTTGAAGGTTTACTTAAGTGATTTATTGCAACTATTAAAATGTTACAGTAGATTACCCAGCAGTGCTGGTCATGAGTCATCATGGTAAATGGTAAATCAGACCAAGCACTTCCTGAGGGAATGCAACTGTGTGTGCTAGTTTAAAAATGGGGTCTCTGCAGTTCCCAATATATGAACCTATGAGACATTTCCCATTAATGCTTTGCAAGCACAGCTTACCCACTGGATTGCTCAGTACAGATCAGTGCTGGTTTCTTCATAAAGAAATGATGTCGTGAAGGCAACTTAGAACCTTAAACATTATTATTAGTGCACACCAGCAGCTAATCGAAGTCCTCTCATCTTTCCCATTTTTAGTGTTGATACAGGATACCACCTGCTAAGCCTCTAGAGAGTCATGCAGTTTAGTGCCACAGGAAAACAACAAGGAAGGGACTTTAAGAGATCAGGTGGCCCAGACCCCTGTGTAGAGGGAGGATCAATTTTGTTTAGGCTGTCCCAATAAATAAAACTCCTTCTGAAGGTTTTGACTAGAGAAGTTCAGTCAATCTGATATTCATTCTCATCCTATTTTACTATCTCCTGAATAATAGTTATATTACAGTACTTACAGTACTTTAGTTATGTAATTGTTCAAATTCTCTGTAATCTGTACAAGCTTTGAAGAATGTTTCAGACTTTTCTAGGAAATTTAAGGCTGGTCTAGTCTACAGTTCTTTCAGGTAATTACATCAGTTTTTTGGAAACACTTACATCACTGCAGATTGATCAATCATAGATACTGGAATGAGGAGAGGAACTGAATGAACTGGAAGGGGAATATCCTGCATTTGCCTTTGAGGTCACAAAAACAGCAGCGGGAAGGAAGAGTGTCACATGAAAGCACGTCTCCTTCAGACAGCATCTATCCAGATGACAAAAGAGATTTAAAATAAATGTTTGTGCCACAAGAAACAACAGGAAAACAGGAACTCTCCTGCACAGCGTTAGGGAAGCAAATGCATGTCTCAGAAGGAGGCTCTAATTACAATGTTTTAGCTATTTGAAGTCTCCTTAAGCTGGTAATGTTTCAGAAGCAGAGGAGTACAGAATTGTCAGTCCAAAAGATACATTGTATCTAGACTTTTCCCTTTTTTTTTTGTTTGGGTTTTTGTTTTGGTTTTTTTCTCCTTTTCTTCTTTAGAGTCTGCCAACAGCTACCCAAGCTGTCTATAAATGAAGTGTTCCTGGCACCCTTATACAAGTTAAGCCTTTTGAATGCCCTTCAGATGCATAGCTTAGAGGTGCTCCAAGTGCCAACAACCATAGTCATACCCCAAACTTTGCTGTTTCATCAATGTTATCTTCTCTCAGAAGTTTCCAATCCCACCATGCTCATGATTTTAACAATACTCCCCTAGTATTAAATCCCTGCTGCATGCAACTACATTTACTGCATATTACTTTATCAAAATCTGTCTAGTATTTTTTTTATACTGCCTTTGTCAGCAGAGTATCTGAACCAACTATTTATTTTAAAGACCCTCAAAAGATAATAATAGCTTTTTATATATAGTATTTGGGCATTGAGAAAGCACCCCAGGGCCTAACTCTCACCAAAATTATTTCAGAGCAGGCACCCATGTCTAGACAGCTTAAATACCAAGGTGTTGTTTCCTATAAATTAAGCTTTCCTAAAGGCCTGCAATCAGAAAATGTTTCTGAGGGATCTCTCTCAATGCCTGTTCACTTCAGCTCTGTTTTCACCAACAGGTCCACCATTCCAGTGTGGAATAACTGCTGGAAGCTGTGACAGCCTGAGATGAGACAGTGTGGTAAGTATGATCAAAGCTACTGATGCCAAACTTCTAAAAAAAGCAAAATCTTTTGGTAGTAAGAAGTTGCCTGATATATTTAGGAGGAGTTGAAACCATTTGGATATAAAAGCCAGATTGAGATTTTTCTTACAAAGGCTTTTCACATGGTCAGAACTAGTCCTCTAGAAAAAGGATCAAGATTATGTAAACAAGTAGTAACAAATGACAAAAATGTGAAGGAAGAGACAGAAAGCACTTTGAACTACTCCTTTAAAATTTAGCCACTGAATCAGCTTCTCTTTGTCCAGACAGAAATGGTCTGAAGGCTGGCAGGAGGCAATGCTCCTTCTGCAAGCACACAAAACTGGCTGTCACCTTCATGCCCCTGCCATCTTGAGCCCATGATAGCTTATGGTTTCCTCTTCTAAGTCTCCAGGGATGCCAAACAGGATGCAAGAGTCTTGCTCTGTGTAGTCAGGGACATCCCGAGTGTGCACACCTGGAGCATACACTGCTCTGAAAGCCAGACTGCTTCTGTCAGCACACATTCAAAGTGAACAGATGAATCTGTGTGTGTCAGTATTTTATCCATCAAGGCAGGAAGCAGGAAATTCTGCCTCAGAAGTACATCTGTCAATATTTCCTGAAATTTTTGGCTGTGATGAAGTCTTGTGCATGTTCTGGTTTTTCAGAGGCCACTGGTAATCATTCCCTTTGAACTAAAAAGAAGGCAAGAATTACTTGGTTGGTCTTTTAATAGAATTTTTTTTTCTGTTTGTTCTTTGAAAGTTTTGTTACTGACCCTCTCTCCTCTTTTTACCATCTGACTGATAGGAAATCAAAGGACTATAAAATGGAAAGCATCTGATTGTAGGAATGAAGTAATTAGTTGGCATCAATAACAGCAGCATATTATTACTGGAAAAAAAAACAAACAACAACAACAACAAAACACAAACATGTCTGCAGCCTAGGATCCTTAAACAGAGCATTGGGGGAAAACAGTGCACACCAATCAGGGCTAAGATCCACGCCAGCTTCATGGCAGAAAGCAATGGCAAAGTAGTGGATACATATTTGCTCTTTGCCCTTTGTTAGTGCATGTGACAATTACATAACAAGTAAACACTTCAAAAGCGTTTTCAAAAAATGGAAATCAGGTCAAGCAACTGCTATGTCTATTAGGCTTAATGTTCCTGCATTCATTTAATGGTACTGCATAACCAGGAGGCCATCATGTCTTGAACACAGAATACATAAAAATAACATTGTTATTCCTAGGCCATTGAAAATGGTAAATATCTTCCAACAAATAAACCATTAGAAGCCATTAAAATGGATTTTGAAAAACATTATTACGGATACAATTAATGAGACAGTTTGAAATTATGTCAGGGAGGAGGAGGTCATCAGAATTAAGGCAGTTTTAAAGACTTCTGTCCTGGTTTGAACCAGGATGAAGCCAATTTTCCTTTTACTGATTTCTTTTTTCCTTCAGTAAGCTTTTTTAAACTAGTAACAGAGTGTTCTAACTAAGGCTGGTAACGATAGAATGTTTTTGCAACTGCTGGGTCTTCAAGGTCGCACCTTCACTCTGCCTGCTCAGACACTACGGGGAGATCTGTGACCCCCCGTAGGAGGCTGAATTAAACAGACAGAAAAATTGGCCAGAGATATTCCATTCCATATATCTACATAAGCTCAGAGGAAGGTCAGAGATCACAGAAGACAACTTCCTTCCTGCTTCTTCTTCCCTTCTCTTCCGTCCATGGCTGGTGTCTGGGGAGGACCCCGTCCATCCATCACCATCAACACCCAGGCTCGAGCTCTCCTGATCCTCATTACTCTACTCTCTCTTTGGCAGCAGTCTGGAACTTTTTGGGACTGTTCACAGCTAAGGAGAGTGCTGTGGTAGTTAGGTGCTGGGGTGGGGGGAAACAACAGGGCTTTTGTACATTTCCTGAACACATTTGTATATAGTTGTATATATTTTCTTATATAATTAGTGCTTATTTAAATCTGTGTAGTTTAGTTTTCAATCCAGTAAAGTCTCTTTTTCTCTCTCTCCTTCCCTACCTGGGTGGGAGGGGATCGAGAGCATCATTGTTGAACCTGGGTCAAACGGTGACAACTTCTGTGGCAACAGAGTCAGCAAGGTGTCTCTGGGCCTCATTTCTCCTCTCTGCACAAAAAATTCAGTCTTGCCATGCTGACTTCCATAAGTCTCTGGATGAGTCTTATGTGGTCTTTGACATAGGAATTATGCTACAAAACTGTCTCACAGAAGCCCAGAATCAAAACTGTGTTTTGTTTGTTATTCAGCTCCCAGGAATTTATAAAGGTTCATACACAACAGTAAAAAAAAACAACAATAAGATCTCTGTAGCTAAATAACTTTCCTTAGCAAACCAGGAAGAAATAACAGAGTGGCCTTGGTCTTTGATGTTTGAATAAGAACATCAGGAGTGATCCCTCTAGTCATATTAAGTGGCCTTGGTATAAGCAAGGCCCAAGAATATCTGTTTGTTTAACCTACATTATGCAAGATCTCCATGTGACAGGCAAAAATATGCCAGTCTGCTCAGTTGAATTCATTACTGGAAATAGGTCACAACAGAGTGGAAGGTAATTTTTAAAACATAGAGGGAAAAAATAAAAGAGTAGGAAAAAGAGAGAAGATAACTCTATTCTTTGCCTTGATACAGTATCACTTACTACATCATTTTTTTTTCTCATTTAGTAGAATAACATCTCTGTTTTCCTAATGCAATAACTCAGGGCTCTCTCCTGCCACAAAACAGGTGATTATGAGTTTCTGCTCTATCACCTATCACTCTAGTATATGTAACATAATATGTAAATACAATTTTATATCATAACGTAGATGTTAACACATACATGTGTAAAATAGACATTTTCAGTCCTGTTTCATTCTGATTTCATGCAAGTTACTTGAATGAGACCACTTTCCTGATTACCACAGACATCCCCTCCTCTGCCCCACCTAATAATTTCCTCTGAGCTCACATTTCAATCTCTCTTCCAGCTTGGCAGAGGCTGACTGACTCTTTTACTTCAGACCAGCTTTCAGCCTAGGCTTTCTTGCTCTCTGAAAGAGGAAGGGCTGGGAAGGTGACAAAGCCAGGCCAGACCTCTCCCATCTCCCCTCCTATCTGTAGGGGTGTGCACCAAAGGCAACTGCTATAGGAAAGGAAAAGGAAGAGAAAGGTGCTGAGGAAAGGGAGAGATAAGGAGAAGCTGTTGTGCAGTGGATCACAGGGTATAAACATGTATGTGAATTACTAAAACAAAACACTCAAAGACAAGAGGACTAATAGAAGGCACCAGGATAAAACTGGGCCGATTGGAGTGTCATCTCTCCACAAAGAGATCTAACTGAACAGCTCTGTATAAAAATAACAACCTGCCTTGCCAGCCACATTCTCCCTTTGGCGCCCAGCTGTTTCCACTTCCTTAACATATGTTGAACCAAATAAAGTGTTTACTAATTTCCCATCCAGCTTTTTCAAAAACACACAAGAGCATGCACTGCCAAGACCGGAAGAAGGTGAAAAAGAGCAGGCAAGAAGAATAGTAGAAGATAACTAAAGTGTTTAATCAGTGAATTTTTCTTGGGTCTTCCGCAGGTCTCATTTAACTGCTTCATTACCAGAGCTGGCATCAAGATAAACAGCCACAGTTACCAGTTTTGTGGGAGTTGAGTGAATATCCAGGGCAAAATGTATCCAAGTGGGATCTGTTCCCTCCACATGGGAACCTAGAAGTATCTCTTGAGTGGCTGGCAATGACAGTGACAAAAAATTGTAACTACATCACATGTAATTAATTCTCTAAAGAAGGTGCCCTGAATGGCAGTGCCAAGCACAGTTCACAGTCAGACAGGGAAAACAGCTTTTTTTCCACTTTGGCTCCTTTTAGCAATACTAATAAGAAGATAGTAAAAAGCTGTTGGTGTATTTGCTGTTTCTCTATCATTCTTTCATCAGCAGAGCTCAAGGGTAATTAGTGCACAATTCCCTGGCACTAGTCATTCTGCTTATTCATGAACCCAAGTTAATAACCCAAACCAGTAATCCCAAACTGCTAATTCCCACTCACTTGTATCACATAAATAGCAACACTGTAGATTTATTCATTCACCAAGGAGAGAGGGCAAGGACTGAGAGCAAAGTGAAAGCCTTGTTCATATTCAAATATTCTGCTGCTGAACACGGTGCATCTGTGCTCTGCTAATGTGCCTCTCTGCACGCTTCATACTGATGCAGCTAGCTGCAAAAACACACGGTAGCTGTAAGAGCACCTCTGTATCTTCATATGAATGTTTACATCCCAGTCTGTTCAGACGTAGCTGCTTCAGTGCAGAGTCAGCTTTCAAAAGGTACTTAAACCAGTGAGAAAGCTCTAGGCAGCAACTGCACCACACCCTGAGACCACAGAAACAACTCGTCCTTGATTCATTTTCTCATGCTTTTCTCTGGGTGCACAACTTTGATAGAACAACAGGTGAGTTAAAAACTGCAATTAAAAAAGTAATCCTGAGATTAGCATGTTTAATGAGTCCAAATCCCTGGAGTTTTATTGAAGCAAAAACCTTAAACAGAACATGTCTCCAGACTGTGGAGAGTTTTGGGCTGGGTTTGATGCTTCAGCATTTATTATAACTGCTTTTTTCCTACTATTTCCTGCACTTAACTGAGATGATCCAGTTAATGAGGGAGGGGAAAAGAACCTTATATTATATCACTGGTTCTCAGCAGGTTCCCAATTAACACGCTACAAACACAAAGCAGAACAGGGAAGAAATATTTTTCCATCGTAAAAGTGAGGATCTTTGTTGCTCCCACATCTGTGAAGCAAGGGGAGTAAAGATACCCTCATTCAAAGGTTGTGTCAGACAGTTCTTCACTCTAAATCTGCAATATCTGGGTAAATTACCTCCATCCGTTGGGATCCAAGGGCATACAATCTCATTTCCTTCTGTCAGTCAGGGTGGCTGCTGCTTGTGAAGAGCTCTACCACTCTGCCCTGACCTCCTTCTTAAGCTCAGATTCCCTGGAATCAGAGGAAACCCCAACCACGAGCAGCAATACTGGACTTTTTCCTTTCTACTCTCAGCTGCTTCTCTTTCAGCTGTTGTTGACTTCAGCACTGCAGACTGTGCAAGTGAGAAGGACATGGGTAAAGGAAGCTTTCAGCGTCCTTATCCTTCTGTTTCCTGGTATCATTCAGAGCTGACTTGACTTCCAGTGCCAGGCAAAGTTTCATGGCTGCACTGATCCGTTCTCATGCGCTATCAGCCAGAACACAGCACATCCCAGCCATGACCCCTCCATCCTCCTCTTGGCACTGTGGCTCTGCAGGCAGAGCAGAGTTTCATTAGGCAGGGGATATCCCCTGGGGCCTTCTTCAGAACCTCTTGTTCCTTTTCCAGTGTGGTAAAGGAGACTGGATAATAGGTCCTAAAGAACTAATTCACAGTAGCCTTTCTTCAGAATACAGGGTGATTAAAACAGACTGAAAAGCTTACACAGCAGCTGCCAGCCCAGCAAACAGAAGTGTTTCCCACACTGAAAAAAGCAGAGTGCACGTTTTAGAGCTCCTTGACAACACAAGCCTCTATGGAATATAATGAAACAAGGATAACACAAACATGCTTGCCCACTGCTATAGTTAAGACATTTTGCACAGAAAAAAAAAATTAAAACAGAGAACTTGCTATAAAACAGTGAACTACAGATACCTGGCCTAGCCTCTAGACATCTGTGTTGTTCCCATTTAGCCCAGAGAGGTCCAATCTTCATCTTTTCTCTGATGACCACAGCCTATCATACTGGACCTTCTTCCATTCTTAACCTGGTCACAAATCTCCCAAGAGATGGTGTAAAGGAATACCATCTTCCCTACCTTATCTGACTCAGAATGAGTAAGTCTCTCACCAGTTGCATTTCTGATGTGGTTTATTCTTAATCAGTCTGACATCTCTTTGATTCTGCTTCCCCACCTGCCTGATCTTGTACTGGCTTGTCCTCCTGTGGCATTGGTGTTAAAACCCTAGCCTTCAATCCCTTTTTAATTTATATGCTTTTAACATGTTCTTAAAACACCTCCAGTCAAGGGAAGGTGGGTGATCTCTCTAAATGATCTAGGTTTACATTCAGGACACAAATATCATTGGCTGCAGTTTAGGCCCATTTTTTGCATTTTCTTATTTCTGCTGGGGAAGTTGGAGAGGGAAAGGAGAATGAGTTTACAGAGGCAGGAAAACGAGTGCTATTACTTATTTGCTCCAGCTTGGCAATGCCATAACTGAGTTGCATCAAGTTCACTGTGTAGCGTGGCAGCCCAAGGCTGTAAAACAATTTGCTTCTGTTTCAGAGCAAATCAGCTGCGTGTCAGCAGAGGAGCACACACAGTGCCGATGGCTGATGAACTTTGAGCCTTCGGTCTCTGACAAGGGCTGGCACCATCTCTGCGTTCAGAGGCAGCTTTTCCTTTGCATTCCACCAAGGACAGGTAGACAGTACTGCCAGGGGCAGGAATGGGGGGGCATGGGGGCTGAGGGGGAGCAGGAAAACACTGCTGAAGTAAAATAAAATTTTAAAAAAGGAAAAAATACATTGTACATTATGATTTATTCTGCATTTTTAAGTTACTTACAGGTTATCCATAGGTTGATATTTTAGTTACAGCTATTTTCTAGAACTTCTGGTGACACTGTATAATAATACATGGGCAGTAGCTTATAGGAACAACCTCTCACCTACTCAGGACTCCAAATACACTCTACAGAGATCATTACCATTCAGTTATGCTTTCATTTAATTTTTTCCTTGTTGTTTTCCACCATGCTGCAAACTTTGACGTTGTTCTGCCTTTTCTCATTTTCTACTAAAATTGCCCCAGCCTCATCAATCACCATTTCTCTTTCCATCACCTGTTTTCTTCTATCATACTATTTTTTCCAACTCATACACTTCAAGACCTTTCTTTCATGAAGTCGGTTCAACTAGAAAACTAGTCTGTTTTCTAGTAGATTTTCCCTTTGCCTTTTCCTTCCTTCTTGCAGCTTAACACTCCCTGAGGTCTTTTCACTCTCTTACTTCACTTTCTACCTAGCATCAACCCCTTCCATTTGTGTACTGCCCTTCTTCATCCATCTCCAGCTTCTTTTTCTCAGGCAGATGTGACTCATCCATGTTTTTCTTTATATCTTGCATACTTCCCTCTTCTCATCCACCTCTGCCATCATCTTGTTTCATCCAACAGCAGTTGGAACAAACTTCATTATCTCTTAGACACTTCAGTGCACTCTTTTCTGAGACAGGACTACTAGCCTTTCTCCTAACTAGGTAAAACTGGGCAGAATGACAAATTGACATCTGCAGTTTTATGGCCAGTCTTGCTCTGCTACTTATTTCTTATATTTACCAGCCTTGCTTTGGTCTTGTGCTCTGTTCTGAACTCTCCTTCTATTTTGCTTTAGAATTCCTCTACAATTCCACTTTATAGTCTGTTTCTTTAATTTCATATAGTCCTATTCTAGAGCTGCAGATACCTAGTATCCTTGCAATTGTCAGCTCAGAAGTGTTGAAGTGTTTCAGAAACAACCTAGGTTTCTATACAGATATCTATACCTGTTCAAGCTTTTAAGAAAACTTTACTGGAAAAAAAAATGTCCTGCTGTTAAAATCAGTAGAACTCACTAATTGTATAAAAAAACCCTAACCTGTAGCCACTGTAGTGGCTCCTCAAAAAGGAAGTGACACACTGAAGTTGTTGGATTACACTGTGTACTTGTTGCTTTCTTGCTGGGAAGACAGGTGACCTAAGTGTTTCATAGCAGCAGCGTGCTAATGCCTCTAGGGGAAGGAAGTTAGTCATTCGTCATTTCTCAGCTGACTTGTGACTACCTTGGCAGTGATATAAATGAGGAAGCTTGTCAAGCAGAGTGGGAGAGAAAAGGAGATGGAGTGGCTAAGGGGGGAAAACATGCCAAAACCTAAATGGTATTGCAAGTCCAAGCTGCTATCCAGACAGAACTGCCAGAGAGGAACTGTTTATCCATGAACCCTGCTGCCACAATGCTCTCATGTCTTCCACATATCCTCAAAGACATTAAAGATTCCTACCTCCCATCCATCACACTAACAAAAGCTCCCACTGAACTATCAGACTGCTCTTATGTCCCCCAGATCTCCTCCACAGCCATCACCCTAGTTTCTCAGTATCCCATATTCCCCTGCCCTGACTTTCACAATACTCACATTTCCCTCCCATACACATTACCTGTTTGACCGGGTAAGAGGCAGCACAGGTCATACCTGATTCAGAACATGAGTGCTGACAGCAATGCTTACAGATCTTACAGGTAAGACAAAGACTGAACTCAAAACTTTCCCTTTGTCTTCTTCCTCACAATTCATTTTCATTTTAGGGACTTACTGTTTTCAAAACGCCTATTCCAATGAATTCAGTTAAGATTTAGAATTTATTGATGAAATTGCAGAAATCAATGGACAATGCATAACTTCTGTACTCACAAGAAATTGCCTGTTTCCACACCTCTCTTGGACCTTACGGTATTCCTAGATGAGTGATCCTTCACCTGTTTCTTTCCATAAGGTGAACGTGAAATAGGCAAACAGAAAACAGGAGAGGGTAGAAAAAAGATGAGGTAAAGGAAAACATCCAGCTCCCATATCAGTCTTTAGTAATTTTGGCAGCCTGTTAATTATTGTTTAGTCTCCTTCCCTGACACTTAGGAATGCACTGATGTCAACATGTCGACATACAGAATGCAGTTACAGTAGGTCAGATGTAGACACCTCCTAAATAACAAAACCAAATTCAATCTTGGAATGAGCCCCAAGGCTCAAGAGCTCTTAAGTCATCAGAATCCTTTCTTCCACAGATTTGGCAAGTTATTCAGTCTGGCAGCTCAAAACATTTTGAAAACGTGAAAATCCATAGTCTTGTTATGTTTAAAAAATGGAAAATAACTAATCTTTGATGTTTTCCTTTCCCCCATCTTCTCTTAGGCACAGTAACATGAAGTTTACTGCTTAGGCCTGCATTTTGCATCTGGTCTATAACACATTAAAAGACAGTATCTTCAGCAGATCTTTCCACAATGTTTTACTTTAAAAAAAAATAAAAAAATAAATCCTAAGTTCAAGTCTTAACTCAGAGCTCTTTGGTTGTGAAACAGCATCAGAATTTATGAACTGCTTCTTCAGACAAAATCAAGGTTTTTTACAGTGTAATGTGTTTTTTGTTTTTCATTGAGAAGTTCAAAATATTAGTTTTCAGGGTGTGGAATGGCCTTTTCCCTTGCTGAATAATGTTCAGAAAAAATGACAATTTGCCTAGAAACTCTAAGGAAATGTAATTTCTGCTGTCATTCCTTTTTAACCTATCTCATTTTCTCACGCATTCACACCATTAGATGTGCTGTACTGCAAGTAACTTTCAGGCCAACTATCCAAAGATTAATACTTACAGAGAGTTTGTATGTGGTAGATGTTCCCTTGGCCCCAGAATCAGTCCTATAGACACTATTTACTGACAATTTGATTGTGCATTTGGTATATGTTGCATCCAGTTGTTTCTCTCCATCAGTGGCAGTGCTGCTGCTGAAACATCACTACATACTCACTGGCTCCCCTTTGCTGTGGTATCAAACCATTTACGTTTATTATCTGCACATTCACCTCTGAACAGGATTTTTAAAAATAGGCTTCTTCAGCCCGACTTCTGCTCAGAGCTGATGAACTTTATTTTCTGCTTCATTAAGAGTTAATCAGGAAGTTTTAAGTATTTGTTATTCAAATGTGCGCAAACATTTTTTAAAAAATCTTATTTTATGGAATGAGTGTTGTTTGTCAGGTAAATTTTATTTTCTGCTCTTCATTTTCACCCCTGATTAGATTAATCTCCAAGCACTTCCAAAGCAGGTGCTTAGTGTACGTAACTGGTATTTTTTGCCAGAAATACTTGTGCGAGAATATGTAAAAGGTGTCTGTGATAAGCAGATGCATCAGTAAATACTGGCTGACATTCCTGACAGGCAGACACAAAATGGGTACATCTATAGAATCAGTGATGTAGTTGAAGAAAGAAACTAATACTGAGATGTGCGTTTTTTGCATTATTCAACCTCACTTTGGTAATGTCTGGGAAGACAGATAAAACTGAGGAAGTCAAGATGACCTGTCATACAGATCTTGAGGTCTGTGACAGGCTACTAAAGGAAGGTTATTATATGTCATTGAAAAGGAATTTAATTTTTTTTAAGAGCTATTTTTACGGTTCATACTGTGCACATGTAAATTATAATTTGTGATCACCAAACTTAGGTCACCCAACACTGCCAAAGAACATCCCAAGCAATAAGCTTGGCAAAATCCTCAATTTAACCAGGTCAAAGGAGGTCAGGGCTGAGCAACCTTTCTGGAAAGACAGGCCAAAATTATTTTTTATTCTCACTAAACTAGAGATAAACCACATACTGCTTCTTAAAGAGATGAAAGGCTCCCAAATCCCATATGCACAAAGCTGTACATTGCCTCTGTCCACAACAGGCACATCCACTGAATTCATAACTGGGAGCAGAGAATCCCTGCAACATCTCCCTGAAGACATCACAGTTCTCATCTGCTAAGAGCCAGTCAGAAGGCACTTGAGGTTTCTGCTTTCTGGAATAAAGAATTACTTGGAGGCTGGACTCATAGAAGAAATTGCATTGAGAAATATTTAAATTACAGTATATTGTGCTAGAACACCCCCTTGTTCTTAAAAGTTATCTCCTGGCGATACTAACCTTTACCAAGATATACTTCCTTTCATTACATTGGAAAAGAAGACTGTATCTCTAGCATCTAACATCAGAAAAGATACAGCTCAGACAGGAAAGGAGCTGTTTGCTGCCCCAAAATTTCCTGATGTTTGCTGAAGTCCAATGGCTGTTTAAAAGAAAGAACCACTGGATCCTCATCTTTGGGACACTCCAGTTCCTTCACTTTAGAAGAATAACCTCAGCAGACCAAAACCAACTGCCTTGCTTAGGCTTGGTCGGTGAATAAGTAAGGGAGGATAGATTTCCAATAATGATATATGCAATGCTACAGATACTGATTACTTCCTAGGTCCTGATCCCTATCAGCATAGACCAGTATGGAACTAACAACTACACCACAATGCTCTAGAACCACAGTCAGTGGTGCAACTGAGATTTATTCTTCAAAGTATATTTTTCCTAAAACCCCTTCTCAAGGTTTCAATTATAGGCACTAGTACCAACAAATGGAAATGTCTGCAAGTTGTTGCAGTGATTGGACTCAGGAATACAATTGGAGAAAGACCACAAAGACTATTTCCACCAACACACAGGGCAAATCCAAAATAGCATGTCCCTTTCTTGCTTGTACTTCACTGACAATCTGCTCAAGTGCTATCAGACTGACTGCTTACCAAAGCTTACATTAAGGCTGCACACTTATTTGCCAATATTACGCTCTAAGTGTAGATTAGAAAGGTTATGCATACCACCAAATAGGGATAGAGCAGCATCCTTTACCTGGCCCACTTCTACTCAACAAGAGCTAAGCTTTATGTTCAAAAAACATGCCTTTAATTTTTGCCCACAGAGTACACACACTAGTTATTTAATATATTCAATTAACAATGAGATTCATTAAAATAAAATTATTTTGCCAAAGTACCTCCATATTCATTATACTGTTCATTAGGATGCATCTATTCTCCCCTGTTCAGACAGTTGAAACAAATTTTAAATTAAACAAACAAAAAACCAAACAACCCCAAAACTTTATGGAGAACACAGGAGAAATCTATGAGCCACTGGAAAAAACTTAGATCAGTCACAAAGGAATCTTATGACAAGTTACTGCAAGTAACACGTAGCTAGCTGGTTTGCACTACATTTTTTTAATGTTTACAAAAAGAGAATGACCAAAATATGGTCTAGACTGGTTAAACATTTTAATGTAACTGTATCCCATGCGATTTGGATTTACTGAGCAGAACCACGTGGATATCCTCAAATGGTTCAATGTGAAGCAGGCTGCTGGCTGGACTACAGCCTTTGCCTGATAAATAACATAACGTGGAAAGCCTTCTCGTGGCTTTGTCAGAGACCAAATGCATTCTCCCCTCCCCAAGAGAGCCAAGCATTCAAAGATAATCCCAGGAAATCCTGTTGTATTTTAAAAAGATGCTGTCATCCTGACTTGCACTTTACAGCTCCCTCCAGGTGGCTGGACACTTCCAGATGAAGTCACTGGAAGCACAGGCAAATGGGCAGAGCTGCAGAGTGCTCTTCTGATACCGAATATGAAGATATAGACATATTATTTTATTTAAAAAAAAAGAAAAAGAAAAAGAAAAAACAATGCAAAAAAAAATAATCTTCATGCTCCACGTTTCTAACCATGCAGCCAGCTTTTTGAGAAAAATTTTTGGCTGTCAGTATTACTGAACCCAAAGTTTGTCTGCCAGCTGGAGTGCCCTCATCTCGCACCCAGTGAAGAGCAAGCCATGTGAGGTTGAGAGCTGGAGCAGCTACATCACACAGCCTCACCAAGTTCTGTGCCTGGAGCATAAGATTCCCATCCTGTGCTGCCTCATGCTGCCGTGGAGGGGCTCAGTCAGCCCCCCTGCTGGTTTCAGCTCTGACACCCTCTGTGCAAAAAGCCATCTTTAAATTCAGAGGCTACCAGTATCTTGTGCTAGGGGGTGGAAGGGGTTGGAGACTTAGTTCTGCAGCCCATCCCATGGTGCCACCCTAGATCTGTGATAAAGCCTGGGATTTAGGGGAAGCAGTTTGCATGAAGACTCAGAGGGAACTCCCCTTCTACTGAAACAGCAAATCTTTCCCACACAGCATCCCAGCTCCTGCCCACACACGGCGTTGGTCTCAGACCTGGAGGGATCTGCCTTTCACTATCTCTTAAAGCCTCCAGAAGTTTTCCTCCCCCATTTTTGGCACTGATCCCAAAATGCAGCTGTCCCACAGTAATGCAACGGCTCCTCTTTCCCCGCTTCTCCTTTAGTGCAGGCTGACACCAAACATCAGTGTGTGGATCCCTTCCCAGGAGATCAGCCAGAATAATTTAAACTCAGGATACTCAGGAATAGTTGGAGTAATTAAGTTCCAGTTCTGCTTGCAGTGATCATAGCTCCAAAGCAAGATGGTTTGGCAGTGCAGACACCAGCAGCCTACATGAGCAAAGGCATGCACTCCATCAGTGAGTGCAAATTGTGATAATTAGAGTCCCCTTCTACACTCTGTATCCAAGCCAGACTACACAGTCTAAGTCTGGCTCAGTCTGATAATTCCCATATTTCTGTGAAAGCAACTTTCATCTCTCCTGCTTTTTCCTTCTTTAAAAGCCCAGGCTTTCCCTTGGGCATACAAACCCCCAAGGACATCTGTGATGGATTTGGAGATGCCTGTAATTGTGTATATAATCTTTTAAATGTTTGTTTGATTACTGGAAAGCATTTTACTGTACAAAAACACGAGGTTAAACTGAAAAACAGCTGCCTGCATCAGACAGGGAAGAATACAGTTGAGTTTCTTACAGCCCCACCATTTACCTAACCCTTCTGGAGAGGGTTTTCATGCTTAGGACCCCTGGGCCCTTCAGAAGGCACTTCAGAGGCTCCAGAAAGGTCTCACCTCTCCTTTCAGATGATAAAGTAAGTGGGGGAATACTACAGGACAAGGCAATAAACATTTTCATGTGCTTGTACAAGAGCTTTCTGAAGTCAGACTAATCTGCTATGTAGGAAGTAGGAAAAACTAAGCCAGAGGACCTCTAGGGCAATAAAAATCTCAGGCTTGGTCTCAGGACTAAAGAGCCATGGGAGTCTTCTGTGAAGGAATGCCAGATGAAAGACTTTCTTCTGTCAATAGCTGTGACCTAAACTATTGAACAGAAGGGCCGAACAGAAGAGAGGCCCAAAAAGGGTCAGACTGTAATTCCCAGTCTCTGAAGGCACCTCTCATATTCATGCTCTTGCTCCAGATAAAAAGAACCAGCTTCTGTTGCCACAACACCTGGCTGGCTGAAGCTCCAGCTTTCCTCCCAAATACCTTCTCCCTCTGCACAAACATACTCACCCAGCTTTCCTTCCCTTCAATCTGGGAGATAAGTCATGCACCACAGCCAGGAAATTTGTGAAAACCTAGCTGGCAAAGGGCAGCCTAGAATGCTCTGTCCTGCCCAACCCACCCATGCCATCCCACAGTGACCAGACTGCTTTGAACAATGTTTAAACGTGTGCTCCAAAAGAGGAGGTTAGACAGCACCTGGCCCAGCATGGATGAATCCCCCAGCAGCTGTGCAGCGTCTTGTTTGCTGCAGCATGACAGTGCTGCTTCTCACAGCCTGGATGCCTGGGAGAAAGCAAGGGGAACTAGAACAGCTCTCCCCTACTGAACAAGAGGCCACAGAGCTTAGAAAAAGTAGACAACATCCTCCCAGTCTGTCCCCAGGCTATTCTGGATACTTACACATCAGCACCACTTTGTGCAGGAAGCAAGAGTGATGAGAGGAGGCTGGAACATTTTGCCTCAGGATGATAAACAACCCTTAGAGTCTGTCCTGGGGATTAACAAAAAGAAATCTGCATAAGAGAAGCTAATAGGGTAAAAGCAGCGACAGGAAAGAGCGATGCCATCAGTAATTGCTACCATTTCAAAACTCCAAGGGCAGCTTTTCTCTTCTCCATATTCCCCCTCTCTCTCCCCACTCCTCCATCCCCCCTCCCCCCCTTTCCCCTTTTTATTTCACATCAGGATGCAGGTGGGATGGAAAGTGCTGCAGGAGAATTCTGGTCTGCTGCTAACAATGGTTTAATCTATTTGACAAGCCCTCCCCCCAGGCTCTCCCCTTCTAAAAATAATCAGTGCTTCAGCCCTTCATGGGAGTTTAGACTGTGGGATTGGTGCTTTATTTCCTCCTTCAGCCAAAAGCTTTTCTTTCTTCAGGTGGCAGAACTCCCTCCATCTGCTTTACTCCACCACTGGCTTTCAGAGGGTGCCCAATGCCCACCACATGCCAGCTCACTCAGAACCACGTGCTGGTCTGTGCAAGGCAGTGTCAGCCCCACATTCCTCAGCATGGCTCTGGTTTCTTCTGCATTTTAACTGCTTCAGGCATAGCCACACAAGCCAAGGTGGGCTGGCTCCCCCACTCCAGGTGCAGTCAGTAATGGGGGGAGTGGGCAGGGGGCTGCCCCAAAGGTACTGCAGATGCCAGTAGTGGAATCCAGCTCCAAGAGCACACTCTGGTCACTGCCCAGGGAGCTGCAATGCACTGGCTGCTGTGAACACACTCAGGGCCCCATGATCCCAAAGCATTCAAGGCTTTCTTGAAATGACCAAATTCCAAAGTTTTTATGGGGAGCTTCTGTTTTGGAGCCGTGCAGCTCACACTTGTACATTGCTGCCTTTTACAGAAATGCCAGAGAATGGCTGGTAAGATTGCTGTGGATATGTTTCCCTCGAGCTAACCTGGATCTGCAGAACTGTAACCATTCTCTCACATATGTGCCATGAATTCATAAGACTCCTTCCATGCCTAATTCTCAGTGCTCCCTCCATTCCAATTTTGCACTTCAGCAACTCTTTCAAAGTAAGAATGAGAGGTGTTTTATTCTTCTTGTAAGTCCCTCACCTCTCCATCAATTGCTCTGTATTGCCTCTAGTGACCATAGTGTCATTATGTTACACAGCAAGGAAATACAAATTAACTACATTAATGGAGAAAAATCAGTCATATTTATCTAAGCATTATACAAACAACATAGTGAGCAGCCTTTCATTAAACAAGTAGGAATCCATCTTAAAAAAAAAAATAATAAATGCACCATGTATCCCCATCTAGTGCTCAGCCTTTGTAAGTTATTTTTTTTCTTTGTTTAATTCAGAAGCACAGAATACAGACATAAAACCCTGCCCAGCAACACCTACTATTTTCAGGTAGACACCTGGCCTCCTCATCAGGAGGAACTGAAATGCTGAAAGCAGCAGTCAAGATGGATTTGAGGTTCAAGCCCACAGCCTTTGCTTCTGGAAGTGCAAGAATTTCACTGGTGCCAGTGAGCTATCCAGTGTTAAAATATTTCTGCAGCATTTATCTATTCTTTCTCAGTCTCTTATTTCCCCGCTATTCTTTCATCACTCTCAACCATTATGTGAAGAATGCATTAATGATAAAATACAGACAACTTTTAGTCACAGATGAGCTGAATATGAAATCTGGGAAACTGATATTTAAGATTACCAGATCAAGGTTATCATGGGCTGCTCTAGTAATTTTCCCCCTTAATTTCCTCTGTACATTATCATCACAAACCCCACTGCTCATGCACTGACAGATAAAGAAAAAAAAGTGATAGTGATTTGTCCAACATTACATGGGCAGGAGCACCAGCCTTGCCCCTTGACAACCTGGCTGAATCTTGACTAAGGGGAATGCACCAGATGCTCCTTTACTCGATGCTGGCATCTGACTCGTGCTTGGGCAAACAAGTAACACCCCTGCACCTGCAAATTCAACTCTGCCTTCCCCCATTATGCAATTTCTTTGTTGTAACACAACTGTAGAGCTAGCCTGGACACATCTGAAAATCTGTATTTCACTCCCTGTCGTCTTTGCACTTCTATGCTCCCATTAGGCTTCTAAGACTAGTACAGCTCATTTTATAAAGTGACTTGTGCTCACTTTCCAAGTTCTTTAAAGCCCCAGGCTTAATCCTCACACCACTTATGGAAACAGAGATTGTTCTAGTTTTCATATACTGCTCATTTCAAAAACCCCTAAGTAGTGAGTAAATACAGATTCACTTCAGAGGGGAAGAAGGGGGAAAGCTTTTTCTCCGCAGCCCTTCTCAGTGTCATTAATGTCAGCGTTGCATAATTCACTCATGACTTACTAATGTCTGAGGAGAAAGAAACTCTTTTGGAGTGATCTCCCTGTTTGTGGTTACCTTCTCTCAGGCGAAGAGAATAAATTAAACACCTACACATCTTGCCCAGAGGGCAAACCATCCCCTGTGCTTCACATGAGCAAGCAAGATCCTTGAAGTGGACTAGAGTTGGATCTGTTCCTTGCAAGCAAAATGCTCAAGTGCCAGCCCTTAGCTGGTAGCTGGTCAGGATGGCAGAGGTCTGGATGCACGTGGTGGAGATGCACAGCAGGGAAAGAACACAGAGAATAAATTGAACAAAAGGAAATGGCTGGAAATCAGTGACCATTTTCTTATCTAAAGACACCTAGTGAACATGACAGTCTGTTGGATGACTAATGTGAAGCCTTCTGGGTCTGCACTGCTGCAAAGCATACCACAAAATGTGATTAGGTGACTAGATAAAGCTGAGTCCCATCTACAGCAAAGGAAAAATCCCATCTAAGCCTATCAGAGCTTGAATGAGGTGGATCTCACCCTTTGCAGTTACAGTGAACTCTTAAGGTATTTAAGTGCTTGTCAGATTTCGTCCTTTCCATGTGGTTCCTTTTTGATCACAGACAAAACTCTGGGGTTTTATTTTCAGATGCATTTTCCTAGATCTGTGATTTGGGTAACAGGTTATGGTAAAAGGTAACATGAGTAAATGGACTGAATGAGCCAGCTCATTTCCCGGCAAAAGTCCCTATTCCTACATAGTAGTATTATGCCATCTAGTGGTCCCCAGCAAGACACTTTGTAAGATTCTTTTTTCCTTTAGAGCTTTTTCCCAGTCTTAATTCTGTACCTTCTAAAAGCATCAATGTTTACTGTTTGCTCAAGATTTCCCACCTGCGAAAGTGGCAAAACTGCAGCCACTTAGAAAGCAACAATCCATATCACACGGGGGAAGAACAATTCTGCTGTGCCACATACTTCACCCATGCTTTGCATAGACACGTATACATATGTACTTTTATACCTACACATTTACACACACTTGGACAGCCCGAGTTAGCAGTCACAATAAGAAATCTCACTATCTAGTACCGTCTATTGACCACCTTTCATTAACGATGCTATTGTAGCAAAGTGTGACCTTCCAAGATACAACGTATTTAAGATTTGCGCCTCATGCTTGTCTCGGTATCACTGCCCTACAGGAATGAGCTCCCAAACCCTGTTCAACTCAGGACATACCCTTAAACTGAAATATAATCTGGAATCCTATATACAGTCGATCTGTTGTTAGTTTGACATATTAGCTAGCAGACAGTTTGAAAATTCACTATCTCCTTTGAAGGGCAGTCTGAAACAAACCCATTTTAGCATGAAAGAGATTCTAAATCTCTTTCAAGTGATTGCACTTGCATATACTGCTTTGGTCTCCAAAGCAGTAAAAGCAAATAATCACCATTCTTCTCATGATTTCTCAGAAATGCACTTAAGCCACTGGAGACATGGACTCGTTTTGATTTCTAAATAGTGCATTTAGAAATACTTCAATGCTTCCTCCTGAAGTCTGTTTTTCTTCCCTTTGCAGGACCAGCTATTTCCAAAGTTAATTGATAATTCATCCTAGTTTGAAGTTGAGGATGCTCTTACTTCATACCATTTTGCAAAACTGTGTAGAATACATGATTAATTAATAGTTAAATTTAGAAAAGCATGTCCAGCATGCTGCTTAATTATACCACCTTTTTGCTCTGACAAATATTTATACTTCACTACATTTAAAATTGTTCTCCCACCATCTGCTTCAACTCCATTTTCCAGCTAAAAGAAAAATGGAGACCATAACTACATAATGAGCTGCTGTATTGTATTAAGTCTAAGAAGCACTCTGAGAAATTAAGAAGTCCTATACCAAACAGGAGTGGTGCTCAACTGTCCTGCTTGGCAGCAACTAAATCATCACTCATTGGTACACATAATCTCAGGACTCACAGGGATTTTTCAATAGCCATATAATCACCTCAAATTAAGCCAGCTCTAAATTTAATGCACCCCAGCTCATAAACAGGAAAAAACAGAATGACCAATCCTGAACCCATGCCACTGTGGCAGTACAGGAAAGCTCTTCTCAACTCTCACCCCTTTCTGTGGACACTCATGTGTTACTTAGTAGCTGCTGCTCAGTTCACTCTGTTCCTTTTTTCCTCAGTTGTAAAGCCCAAATAACAAGTTTAATGGTACAGAGATGTTACACTAATATTGAAAGTGGCCCAAGATCTTCAGACTGAAAAAAGGTTGATCACAACAGTACAGAGTATTAGTCATTAATGCTGAGATGACAAAAGATACCAAAAGTTATTGGTAAAATCTTTCACACCCTGACCCCAAACTCCTCTCCACCACAAACAGCCTTCCACAGTGAAGCCATCAGGCCCTCATTAACATCATGGGGGCACCTACTGTGTACCGTCAACCCTAGCTAGACCTTGGGATTGCAGCAAGGCATGGAACTCTGCTGCAGGGATAGCACTCTTAGAGGCTCCTGCAGGTTTAACAGAATGGAATTCAGTATTTCTTCCTTCCTCTTTTTTTTTCTTCTTCTTTTTTTTTTTTTTTTTTCCCTCTGGTTACCAGTCTACAGTTCTGTCTTTCTAAAGGTTTTCTTTTAGGTCACCATGTCAGAGGACTCAAGCAAAGAGCTCTATGTCATTCTGGGACTCTAGAACTGGACACAGGACTCCAAGTTGGGTCTCCTGAGAGCAGAGCAGAGGGGAAGACTCACAGACTCACCTCCCCGTTTTGTTCTTTTTGTTGTTTGTTGCGTATTTTTTTCTTTTAGAATTCTAACCCTCATGGCCACTTGGTATTGAGGCTGAGGTTCCCAGAACTATGGGTGCTCCAGATGAGAAAGTTGTGGAGGGAGCAATGTAGATGACTAAGCTCAGGTGGGTGGAGATCTTCAGAAACAATACAGCAGCCAACAATGCTGTCCATGGAGGTCTGATCTGTTACAGCCCCGTGAAGGCAAGGCTTCTGAATAAAAACCTTCCTAGCACTTTTATATGCTGGCTGAATTAGCTTTAAGTTTTTATTTCTTTCAAGTGTTTTGCTGGAAACAGTGGATTATTGTTGTAGGTTCATGTTTTGACAGTACCTGACATTCAAATGCAGCTGATATTGCCTTGGGGTGGGTGCTTTCTCAAAATTAATTTTTCATGAGTCCAGGACATTCATATAGCAATTAAAGAAATAAAGCAAACAGATGCTGACTGCACATCTACTTGGTTGAAGGTCTTCAAAGTGCTGCAGCTTAGTCAAAGTGCAACTTAAGGTTGTGGCTTGCATGATCCTGTTGATCCAGAATACACGGCACCACATTGAGAATTCCTTACACACAGAAGTTGTTTCACCTTTATTGCACTAGAATGGACTCACATGGTAATAAGTGCTCAAATACATACCTGATAAAGTACAGCTTGATACATCCCTGCACACAAGCTCAGACCCAGTAGCTGTCCTTGGACAGAGTTATCTCCATCAAATGCAAGATAACACTTAGCTTCAAAGTATTTGCAAATTAAGCTGAATACTGACAACCTGTTATTTTCTTTGAGCTGAAAGCAGTACCCTCGGATGTTTACTAGAGCCCAGCTAACTTCTGTAAACCTTATAGTTGATCACATATGTGAGATCCAAGCTATAGAGGAGATAGGCATATAGACCAGTGTAACAGAATTTTCAGACCTTACACTCCAAATCACCAAAATTAACCAAATAAATAAATAACTTTCTAGCAAAATTAATTGAGTTCTGGCTTGCCTGGCTGGAAAGGAAGATGATGGAGAAGGTAAGACACTGCTGCTCCAGTGGTGCTTCTCTGCCTCAATTCATGGCCAGCTGGATTGCTAATGAAGCACCAGGTGAGCTGCAATGACTTACAGCTCAGTATTGAAGGGGAAACTGAAACCAATGCCACATTAGCCATCCATGCAGTGTGAGGAGATGGGCAGTTTGCCATTGGTCTGGGCTCCAACAACATGTGATACTCATTCCTTTAATCATCTGGGTTATGATGAAACCCACTATGCTGCACCTGATTTCAAGACTGTTTTTCTGGCAAACCTTATACAACAAGGGTCCTTGAATGCATACAAATTTATCCACACAATTAAAAGAAGAAGTATCACAGAAATGTTATTCAATACTAACAGCTTTTTTTTTCCCCCCCCCAAAGAAACCCACATGTTTTTGTGAGGTAATATTCAATAGTTGACTGTGAACAAGGAAAGGAACAGTCATGCTTTAACAAAAGGGCACAAGGGTGACTCAAATAAATACATGCTCTACCAAGGTTTCCATGCAGCACTCAATGAAGGTCTGATCATAAAGAGATTAAGGTTATAGTTTGGTTTTTTGTTTGTTTGGTTTTTGGTTGGTTGTTGGTTTTTTTTTATTGAGATGACACATAGTGCATCACACAGTTAGTGGGAATAGCTTGGCTTGAAGTTGTGTGTTGCTGAGATAGCTAGAGGGCATCTGCTTTCTGGTCTAGGAGACCATGCCTGTACAGCAGATTACATGGTCAGCCAAGAGTCCCCTTCCCTCACAAGACCGTGTCACTTCAGTCATGAACACTGCCCCTACTATGTACTTCTGCCACTCACACAACCCTTGACAGAAAAGGGAAAGCTCAGCATAGCCATCTGCTACTCTTGGGCTACTCTCCCCTCCGTCCTTCCATATAAGATCTCTGCTTATGAGACTGTGTCCACTCAAACACCTCCTCCATCACTTTTCTTGTAGCTTATGAATACTGTTTCACACTCATATTTAGAGATATGCTTGCTAAAGGGCTTAGTTCCAATATGAGTGGTACAGTCATTTTCTAAAAGGGAAGAGTAGATAGAGTCTAGAGCCTTTGGGAGATGTGGCTATAAGGTATCATGAGAGGAGATGCCAAATTCTTGCTAATTCTGTCAGGGCTTTAAATCTTGGTTTAAAACGTAACAAGGAGAGGAATATAAAAAATAAATCTGTACTGGTTGTGTTGGTGACATTCCTCCCAGAACATTCTCTTCCTGGAAAAGCATTATTCATCTAAACAAAGAAAAAAATCCTTAGTTAAGTGTAAATCAATTTAGATGTTAACTTCTTTTTATTAAAGAGTGTTCTACACAGGAATGCAGAATCTATTCTTATTTGTCTTTTAAGTAAAGACAGCACCCTTATTAGAGAACACTGGCAATTCCAAGTAGGCTTGTCACAACTGGAGCAATAACTCATTTATAGGAGACACTGCAATATCATCAGTCATTGTGTTACTACTGGAGTATTTGCATTTGAATAGGATATTTTTTTTTAAGAAAAAAAAAAATCTTTTATATACATTTTGTGATTCCAGAAGTACTGTCCAGGGTAGAAACTTTCACTTTCCAGTAGGTGTGACAGCTTGGTTGTTTATGTGTGTATGTCAGTTTGTTTATGTTTATGACTTGTACGTCAGTTTCCAGGAGCAGCATATGGGGGAAAAAAACCCACCATCAGTCTTTTTAAATATATATATATATATATACACAAATATTTATTATTGTTACTTTAACAATTTTAATATATTTAAAGTTGTTTAGTTCTTCATTGTTTGTTTTTTAATTACGAAACCATACTAGAAATAGCCTTATATATGCAAGTTCAGGCTGGTTTAAAGTGAGTTCATTTGGTAAGCTTCTCTGAGGGCTGTTGTGGAATAAACATGCTGTTTGTTTTGCAGACTGAGGCCAGGCAGAAATAGATTATTCCTGTAGCTATAGAAGAGATCTCAAAGTGACAGAGTATCAGCCCTCTATGGATATGAACTCTGATTTTAAACAAACATAGTGGGCTTTGTATACATTTTGGGCAGATATAAACTGCCTAGCCAAAGCACCTGAAATGCCAGAGCAGCATCTGCACAGAGGAAAAGTTACTACACTGACTTTAACATTAATTCCTGTTAATTGGGGACCTGCAGCTGGTCAGCCTTGACTTGGTTTGGCTCTTCCCTCCCTCCTTGACCAGTGTTTAGACCTTGCAAGTGTGTAGACGCAGGACTTCTTTATTTTACTGTAGTTATAAAAGCTCTTTTCATATCAGGTCTGCATGAGAAGCTCTTCCTGCCATTGCTGTGCCACTGAGGATGTGAAAGTGGGCTAGTAAAACAGGGGAGCACATATCCATGCCTGCTAAACACCAGCAAAACTGGCTGCCACAGAAACAAGTCATTTTTCTCATTGGGTGATAGAGGGGCCTTGACACCACAAAAAGCTGTACCTCTGCAAAATACCATCCTTTCCACTTGCCCAGCTGACAACAGGTCATGTTCAATAGGACTGACTTCAGTTAAGGTGCAGTGACTTTACTTGAGCAACTCGCCTTGAAGGTTGACGCCAGTTTGGCTGAACGTGCCTGAAGCCACATGCAGCAGAGAGCAGGGTGGGAAAGTGTTTCACAGAACATGGACAGCTTCATGGAAGGACTTCGCACTTTCACTGCTTCACCTTGCGTTGTTCCCACGAGGGGGCTCTACCAGCTCAGGTATCAGCAGCATCAGCCCTTCAGTGAGCAAGCCCCACAGATGCCCATTTACATCCTGCCTGTAGAAAGGGCTTCTAATAGGAAGTCTTACCTCGAAACAAACAAAAATATGCCTGATTTGGTGTGACATGAAACCACGTCTCATGTGTTAATAGTCTTTACAGCATTTTAAATTGCAGGGTGTGAAAATAGAATAGCTGTAAGTATAAAAAGGGTGACCATAATAGTTGTTTCCTCTGGGCTGCTTCCAGTGGAAGCAACAAACATAGGGGGCATGACTGATAGCTGCCATATGATTTGTGTCTGAAACGTGTGTAAATAAATGGTAATGAGGAAATTACTTGGATGCCTTGTTCCTACTCGATCTCTCCTAGCCAAAGACATTTGTACCAGCAGTAGTTTAAGAAAGCCTAGTACAGTCAAGGTTTTTGAGATCAATCAAGTAAGGAAAATACTATTGTATGAGAAAATTATCTTCCTCCAACACAGAACTGAACATAATGAAGAGGAAGGGGCATTTAAATAGTACATACTGATCAAGATAAGACAGATTGGTTTGACCTCTTTATATCTTTTAATACAACCTCCACTAAAATTCTGAAGCGAAAATAACTGCCTAATGATAATCACATGAGTATAAAGAGAATATGCATTCCAGTTCAAAGAAAGATTTCTCCATACACTGCACAAGAAAAATCAAGTGACAAAAATCATTTAAATGTCATTGTACATGTCCCCTGGCACAACAGCCCCTGTCAAATGCAGTGCTTGCTCGCTGCTATTAGTAGAAGCAGCCACTGTGATTAGACTAGCACTGAAAGAAATACAAGTGTAAACAGCCAGAGCAGCAGTGACGTAGGAGGACAATGTATGGAAGCAGCAGTGAAACAGCAACTTCAAAGGCTGCTGCTTACTAGCTGGCAGCAGAGATGTGCTTCTTCCTTGTGGCACTGGGCTCACATAACGACCATGATATCTTCCAATGGCTTTCGGGTCAGCGCAGGCACAGTAGCATCCTTCCTGGGATAGCCAACTGGAAGCAGCAAGAGTAGCTTCTCGTTTGCTGGGCGCTGGAGCAGCTCCCGGAGTTGGGGACCACAGTTGAGGGGTGTGGAGGTCACAGTGTAGAGACCTGCATTCTGCAGCAAGAGAAACAGCAAGAAAGGGGGACAAAGGTCTGTGCTCTGTATCTGTATCCATTACCCTCACCAGACCTGTACACATTCTCCTACTGAGTAGCCCAGAAATGCTGCTTCATTAGACTCTTCTGCAAGTTTTGGAACAACTGATTTACTAGTAGCCTCAACAGTACCACAAAAGACACCTACTTTGCTCTACAGAAAAGTACACAGCAACAGCAAAGGCTAATGGAAATAGCCTTACTCTGCCTGATGTGTCTGTATATTGCACAGCAGGAGCCTGCCTGCAGTGCTCAGTGTAATGGGAGACCCATGGCTACAGTGAAGTGGAGGTGCAGTTGTGGAGATATCACTGGGATATCATCTCATGGGGTTCATCTGGCTTGTACAAAGAAATGTTTCACTTCTTACCCCCATACACCTGACAGAAGATGTCTTACAGCTTTGTGACCATTTGTTCCTGTAGAGCTGTACTTTGCAGGGATAGGGAGTACATGTTCTTCCTCAGAGTTTGTCATATGAATCTGTTGCCATGTCTCACAATGGCCAATGTTTGGGCTTACATCATAACTTCAACATAAGTCTATGCATCGCTCCTCCTCTCATACAAAATCTCATTAAAAAACTAAACAATCTGACAAATACTAAAGAGATGACCCTATCCTAAATACAACCCTGAGGTGCTTTCTGAGAATTGTGAATGTGGATTTAAGTCTCTCTATGTAAAGCAAGCATTTTGGGAGGCTTTGAGGTATAAAAGTCAGCCAAGGAGAAGTGCTCAGGCAATGAGCAACAACTCTCATTTTAAGTAACCTACATGGCCTCTGAAGACTAGAAGGGCTACAGTAGTGGTGCTGAATGTTATGAGTCCAGAATATTGTGTCCTTTAACACTGTCAAATAATTTCTAAGAGTTGGGAAAGAGACAGGTGGTAGGGAGAAGTTTCACCTGATGGTGAGATGGCTCAGGGGAAAGTAGTCTTTTCACTCCTACTGCTTCTGGCCAAGGCCTTAGTGACAGTGCTGATTCTGCTCCATTCCCTGTGCATCCCCTTTGCTCTCAGCTCCATGGAGGGAAAACACAGAGCCCTGTGCAGCTGCAGAGCAGCAACACCTCAGAAATGTGCTTCTGCACTGCTCATTTATCAGATTTCCCATGCTGAAGATTCTCCTAAGGAATAGCATCATGGGCAGTGAAATGTCACTCAAAACAGTGGAGAAGAAGTGGCAGTTCCTGGTAGGAAACTGGCCTAACGTAAGAGGTGGCATCTTGTCACTATCCTGCTGACAGGCCAAGTTAGCAATCGGGATGGCTTCAGTATTTAAACATTCATGCAAATACATCAGATATAACAAACCGACCTGAGCACTGAGAAACCACAGAGAAAATCCAGCTGGCTGGTGTGAAACACCCTGAGCTTTAGAAATCAGCTCACTTTGAGAAACACCTCAGCAAGACTGATTGAAATTGTACAGGCTGATTTGTGAAATATGTCCCTGATTTTTTTTCCAGCCTTGTCTACTAAAAATGACTTGGGGTCAACCCACGTTTTAGGGCTTACTGAAGAGAAGGGGCTAGTGTGCACTGTACAGCCATGCCTGGGCCATCTGCAGACCCTGTCAGCACAAGGCAGAAAGCACAGGGGCTGAAGCCTGTGCCAGGAGAAGAGTGACAGTACACTGCACTACTTTTTTTTTTTCTTGTTAACCAGTATTGAGGGTAGGAATCACTTTCTCGATGTAGGCCTGTGCAGAATGACTTTAAAACTCAAAATTAAGACATATTGCCATGAGTTGTAGTAATCCAGGGGACCAATAATGTTAAAATCTAAATTGAGGTCCACCCTCAGAACAGTGGGTATGTAACCTGAACCAATACATTGACTCCCAGTGAGCCAGCTGTCAATGTACCTGCAGTGCAGCAAGCAGGATACCACAGGCAATAGAAACACTGATTTCATTGTAGTAGTGGGTCTTCTTTTTGCCATTTGGAAGTTGTCCATATACCTGCTTGAAAATGAGGATCAGATAGGGAGCAGTGTCCAAGTACTCTTTGATCCAGTTAGTTCTGCAAAAGAATAATGTTTAAGACATTTCATATGCAACCTTTTTACTTTCCTGTAAGTCACATGTACTGTTTGCAAAGGGGCACTAAAGGAACTTGACAATTATAGCAGTAGACTGGAGTTTAGAACATGTATTGCAAAGGATTAAGTATTATCAGCTTAAACAGAAACATTAAAAAAAAAGCTTGAATAGAGTTCTCAATTTTAACAGATTCAGCTGAGGAGTTGATGCGCTCACTCTGAGGCATGGAACTGCATAAAAAATGGGAGGTAGCTCTTGGCCTCTTATCTTTGAACTGACCTCATGAACATTTGCTCTTGAGATTATTTAATTCCTAGAATTTTGCAGACTTGCAGCTCCACCTGTTACCAGCAGTGCCAACTTTTTTATGATTGCAGGTAAAACTGCTGGCAGAAAAGTTTAAAACTTCTTTGTCTAAGGTATAAACCTAAATGTAGTCTCACAGCAAAAAAATGTTATTCTGCTTCTGGGTATTTCAGCCCTGTTAGAATTCATTCAATTCCCAGTTTCCTGAACGACAATATATAGAATTATGATGTAGATAAGAAAATGCATGCTTTCTACTGTTTTCACTCAAAATACAAAAAACCCACTATATTTCAGTTGATTTTAAGCATCTGATAAATAATAACATTATAAAACAAGAAGGGCAAATTAACCTATAAAGCTTTGCACATACTCTTCATTTGGCAAGCCAAGACTCAGTAGACATCCTCCCATTGTGTGAAGTTAAGCAAGACAGTCAGAGTTTGGAGGGCATTTGGAACAATTAAATATTGTGTAATTCAGCACTCACATAGGGACAAGCCTTGGGGCTACCACAGTCAGCAGCAAAACTCCCAATGGCTTTGGGAGCTTCATTGTTTGGCAAACAAAGGGAAAAAACTGGGACAAGAGTTATGGAAACAGAGGTTACATAGAAAAAAAAAATAATAATAATGAAGCCAAATGCTTGGAAAACTTTCAGGATGGAGAGTATATATTCTGTTTTACCTGAGACCATTTTATGAACCAGCCACCAAGGTGCAATTCTACACATAATTTTAAGGTTTTCTTTCCAAAACTGAATCTTGGAAATATATTAAATGCAAAAGGAGGAGAAAGAAAATGAAAAGGACACTAGAAGAAATCAAGACAAGTTTATTTTATCACTTCAGTTTTCTAGACTGTGGTGCTTTCAGTAAGATTCCCATCATCTTGAGGATCAAGACAAAACCATGCAAAAAGAAAGGGTGCGCTGAACATTTCAGTCACCAATTTCATGCTTCTGGTAAGACTGAAGTACACAGGTAGAGGGAGTTTTTCTTTCGTGTTAGGTGCTGCATCTCACCTGGTCCTTAATACAAGGCAGCCAGAATTAACATTTACAGAGAGTAAATTTTTTTTTTTCTGCTTCTGCTGGGTGGGAACTCCATCTGCTCAGACAGGAGTTCCTTCTTCCCAGCTGACCCTGGCAACTTTCTGTCTGGGGCAGTCTCTGACCCCACCTTTCTTCATTTTCTGTGATAAGGAATTGGGAAATATTTACAGCTGAGGAGATTTTAAGGAGCACCAATTTGAAAGAACAATTTTAAAACAAGGTTTTTTAAAATTGAGCTGAATATTTTCGGTTTGTTTTTCTTTTCTTCCTGAAAATAAGGGAGGGGGGAGGGGAAATGAAGAAAAAAAATATCCTGACTAAAACTTCCCAATATAGTCTTTCCTAGACCATAACACAGCTCCTTTCAAATGAGAACCTTAGCCAGATGACTTTTTCATACCTCAGTCTTTTGAGGTCATTAACCCATCTGTCTCCCATCCTTTTTTTGTAGTTGATTTCTTCTTCTTCTTCTACGATCTCACGAATCTTGTGTTTTAAATATGGATCTTGAACGACCACAAAGGTCCAGGGCTCAGTGTGTGCTCCACTGGGTGAAGTGCCTTCATACAAAAACAGGGAAAGACAAAAATCTAGTTGGCACAATGCTTAAGGAGGGTGTGCTGTGAGAGGTATTGGCCTTTCTGTGGGTTTTCAGACTGGCCAACAGAACAACAGGAAAGTAAGTTCATGAGATCAGAAGAAAAGGATTGAGAAGTTCTGGCAGACATCCTCTGTTCATTTGTTTCTCAAAAAATGTGAAGTCCCATTCAATGCCAGAGGTTAGTCCTTTCATACAGCCATCTTACAGGAAACAAAAACTAGGGATTTGAAAAATCCCTTTGAAGTTCTCATGATGAGGCAGTATTATGGTGCAATATATGCACAAAGTAATGTCAACGCAAAGAAACACAGTCTGAATATACAACCAATTTTGAAATGTGGCTTTAGCAGAAGGGTAAAACTAATGGCTTTCAGGGAAACAAGGCTAAGTGACCACCCACAGGATTCTATTGCTGACTGTCAAAGATGAGGAGCTGCACAATGCAGACATCTGCCATATAGCATACAAGTTTGCATTTGTTGTCCCAGAGACAGCTGGTGCACATATTAAGTCTGCACTTGCTTATTCAGCCTTGATTATTACACATCAATACCACTGGACACTAATACCACTGGTGAATATTTTAATTGCCTAGCAGATGAAAGCCAGACATTGAAGAATACTGTTATCTGTACAAAATTATAGAGAAATAGGTTAAGGAAACTGTTCAGGTCTCTTTAGCCCCTCAATACACATTTTAAAAATATCTGAGGATCTTGACCACATACTGTATTTGCTTATCTAAGTACTGAATTCAGTTTAAGAAGTGTTGAATAAGCAGCTTGAACTACCTTTTATATGAGTATGTGTTCATATCACTAACAGTGCCTCTCCTCAGGTTCGGATCAGAACTTAAAGACATTTATATTTTGGTTTGTTTTCTTTTCCTCCACACAGCTCAAAGCTTTCAGGGTTACAAACTACTTCATCTGCACTCCAGGCTTGTTCACTTTGCTGCATTTGCCAAAACATTCTCAGTGTTTTAATGACTAGCAGCTAATTACAGGAAGATGGAGATTCATTACAGTGAAGTAACAAAGATGCTCACAGTTTTTAAAGGGAAAACAATTCACATCCGTTGCTCAGAATCTCTGTATTATTTATCCTGCTAGAGGCTACTGAACTTTTCTCTCAAGCAGCTTATTAATATTTCCTATACTAACAGCAAATCTTTATAGCACTGCAATACTAAGGGTCAAAAGCACTCCTGACTAAAGTCAATGTTATGAAAGCAGAGAGGAGATCAGGCCAGGACATTACAGTAATGATTTGAAACACAGAAGTTCTCAAAAAAAAAATAAAAAAAATTTTTGACACTCAGTCAAATAATCTCAGTCAGGGTCCTCAGCATAACTCTCAAGTCATATACAATGGAAATCTGCTACTGATGCTGAAAGGACTGGAAAAGTGGGTTTTTTTGTTCTAGCTGAACTTTTTTTCTCATAATAAACACCAGCCATTTATGTCAACTGAAATATTTCACATGACTGGGATAATTTCATCACATTTTTTGGTGGGAAAAAAACCCCAGTAAACAAAAGCCACACAGGATAAATGCCATCATAATAAAGGGAATTTTAAAACATGTGAAGAACACATAGTTTGACATTTTTGAGAGAAAACAGTTCAATATTTCCATTTAAAAGATGTTTCACTGACTGTATATGAATTTTATTTTAAATAAGATCTTTTAAATCTTGAAAATGAAATGTTCTATTTCATGCTGTTGAAATGTGTCTTTTTTTCCTTTTTTGGGTGCACTGCAAATACAAGGGAATTGGGAATGCTCCACACCAGACCTTGACACAGAGTTGTTCAAGCTGAGCAATTTCCAACCAATGGATGCTCATTCATAATGACTACAGGTGAATCTAGGAAAACCATAACCCAAATACCAATTTCCTTGGCTTTTCCACATCTTTTTTACACAACTAAACAGCAATGCTGATCCCTTTTTTTTTTTTTTTTCTTTTTCCAGACCTTGAGCCACTCAGTACCATACCTGCTGTTCTGATGACATTATCGATAACCTCCCTGGGGACTGGCTCATCACTGAGAAACCTGACAGATCTCCTCTTATTGAGAAGCTCGTAAAACGTCTGCGACCTTTTAATCATTTCGGCCTCAGAGTAACGCTCCCCAAAGAAGGGGACATGGGCAACATTTTCCTCAAGTCCTTGCCACTCTTCATCAGCCTCTGCAAGAAAATAGAATTGGTTAGGGAATTTTTTTATTATGATTATTTTTCTGGAGTACACTATTTATATCTTTGACATCTGCAACCACAATGCACTTTGGCCTATTGGCATACATTGCCCTTGTGCTCCACTGGAAAGTCAAAGTCTGAGGTTCCAGTTGACACACCTCATTGATCCCCAGCTCCAGCTACTGAATAAACACTTTGTTTAAATACCAAGAGGCGGGAGGGCCTTGGCTGGCTGTAGCAAGTGTGATCCACAAACAAGTTATGGCTTTCTCCACTTCAGTTTGCAAACCTGCCTGTGAAAAGTTGGCCAACCTTTCATCCCACTTTTCTCCACAAGTAAATACCACCAAGCGTGTTCCTTGCTAAGTAGTCTAACAAGAAAAAAAATGTATTAAATACCTGAAGTTAAGGGCAGAGCTTAACTATCAAGATGTGTAAAATCTCCTCTGAAGAGCAGAATGTCAGTTTCTTCCATATTCATATTTCATAGCAGAAGCATCACAAGCCTGGGCTTTGCACAAATGCAACTTTGTGGTTAAGTTCTTTGGTTTCATGGTACTTTCAGCATAAGAGGAAATGGATGACAGGCACCTATACTTAGGATAACAACATATCAGATGTAGGATATTGTGTTTCTTGTCTTTAATTTAAGACCTCAATATGATTCTCTCCTGCATTCCTAGAATCAGCAGCGATAGTGGTTTTTGAACTATGGTGTGGGAGTTAAAGTGATTTAAATTTTGCATTTTGACTAGTCAATAGTATTGAGCAATCTGGTACAGACAGCTAAGTCAGGAAAAAATACTCTTTTTCAGTCACCATTAGACTATTATTTCAGCAGTCTCCAGTAGAAACTCAAACAGCCATTATTTCTATGTTTTTGTGGTATGTCGCTGTCAGAGAGCAGGTTGACTTCTTGTTCATTTTATAAACAGAATTGAAATATCCGTAAGTGTGGTTTAGCATGTGCAAGAGGCTGCAATATACCCAGCTTCACATGTTGACAGAATGTAAACAGAATATTACTGTGGTCACCAAACAACAGACAAAGAAATAACTCAAAGTATTTTTTTGTTTGTTTAGCATTTCCTACCTGTGTTAAGTGTTCTTGGTCACAGTCTGCAGGCACCTGGCTCCACAGTAATGAGAAGCAGTGACCCAATGTAAATATTATTTTTGTGGGCATCTTGCACACTCAAAATGAAAAAAAAGATTATGCTTCCTTTTGGTGTTGCAGTTTACACTTAGTACATTAGATTATTTGCTATTCAATAGCAACTGGCTAACTAGGACTTGCCCTTTGGATTCTGATAGTCTTCTCTTTCAGAAACTTCCACCCCTCTTTTTTTACTGTTCTCTCTCACTCTCAGTGAAGGGAATACTGCAGGGTTAAAAGGCCATGTTTACACTAGCAAGTAGCGTGGGAGGAAGAGCTTCTGCTCTTCAACACTGAACCCAGTGTTTAACGTCTTTGCAAAGGAGGTTTGCCAAACAGCAGCAAAGGCTGGGGGAAATTTGTGTAATCTCTCTAGTTGGTTTTGAAACACAAGGAGAGGAAAGTCAAGTAGGTGGTAAACCATCAATACATACATGAACACTGAAGGACAGAAGGATGAAGAGGAAGATTAAATTACATATATGAATGAGGACAGTAGTCAGAGAGCTGACTCAGATGATGTATTTAATACAGAGAATGCTGCTTGTGGCCAGTTGAGTGCAGAGGCCTAGACAGGAAACCTGAGGAGCAAGCAGTGCCTGTGCAGAAAATTAAATGAAACATGACAGGGAGGGAAGACTGAAGATGCAATAACAACAGCAGTACCTGCTTTGACTTTCCCTGGAAGCATAAAACTAGAAATCAGGCTTCCCAGCTGAAACATCCAATATCTTAAAATAAAATGACGTGCTCTTCTCTTATGCAGTGACTCTCTAAGCTTTGGATTTAGTGAGAGAGAAGGATGTTATTTAAACAAAACAAAACAAAGTGCCCCTAAACTGAGATTATCAGTTCACTCAATATAACTGACTAAATGAAAGGATAAGGAAAAGGAAGTCTCTAACGGTGGTTCTAAATTTTCAAGGGAACAAATGGAAATTAAGAACAATTAAGTTGGAGAACTCAGACTGAAAAATTCAGGGATCAGGAAGCAGAGATGTTTGGCTTTTCTTTAAATCAGAGGTATAAGAATAATCTTAGATGTAACTGGTTGAAAAACATCTCAATTAAATGATCTATAGGCAACTGGGAACAGAAAAAAGGGATTTGTTAACACAGTAACCTACACCGTGTAAGTCAGAAAGCATAAAACTTGCAGTATTACCTAAGGCCAAGCTGTGTTAAATTTTGTGAGGTTTGCTTGCTTATTTCTTTTTTTTTTTTTTCCCCGAGTGGAATAGAAGAAAATAAGTGAAACTGCTGCGTGGTCTGAATGGTTCAACTTCACAATAACATGATGAAAAAAGAAAGGTACTTTCAAAGATGTTGAGCATGGGACAAAGATGAGGTGAGCAGTGTGAATGAAAGTATGAGAAACACCATATCTGAGCCTAAGTTTTGTAAGCAAAACTTAAAAACCTTACTACACTCAAAATGGGGATACTGGCTGATTCAGAAAACAACCCAGAACTGAGAGAACCAGCACACAAACCCAAAACCGTCCTGAAAATTATTTTTTAAAATAATAAATTAATCTATTATTTGTTATCTTCCGTCATATGTCTGCTATTCATTCTTTGCAGCTAACATTAACCATATGCTAAGCCAAAAGTAATTATCGGCACCATCTGGTTTGTGCATGTTCTCTGTAGCTTTAATTGCTGGGTTTGGACATAGTCCTGTTTTTGCCATCATGTTATACAGTACTACAAATGTCTTGTTTACATCTTTGTGTGTTCCATCATTTCGTGGACAACAGACATCCTACTAGTCAGTCTATGATCTTGTTAGCCACATCCTCAAGATTGCTGTCAATTCTGTTGTACATTTGCAATAGTCATCAGGCTTCCTCCTTTCTAAGCAAATATGAAATGGTTTTGGCTCAGATATTCAAAGTGAAATCTCATTTTAAAAGTGCTATTTCTCTATCAGAAATTTCTGGCTGGATATATTTTAGGATGATGTTTGTGTTCTTCCCAGCAGTTCATATGGGGAGCTATAATTAGCCCACAAATAATGTAATATATTTTTTAGCAAAAACTGACACTGATCACTGAGAAACTTCATTTGCAACCCATGTGTTTTGCAATGTGTTTGATTTCCAAACAGCTCTTTCAGTTTTTTCTCTAAGGAATTGCTGCCTAAGCATAGACTTCCTCTCCAGTCCAATTTTCCAGTCTAATGCCATGATGCATAGGAAAACAGCTACATTTATATAAAGATAGCTTTCAGATTTTTTGGACTTAAACTGCTGGGCAACTGACCCTGTCAGGTCTTCTTCTTGATTAATAGCAGACTACTACATAATCTGCCACTACAGGCATCCCAGTAGTGAATCCAGTCCTGTACTGAGTGTGTGACTAATAGGGAACTAAGAGAGATGGAGTGTCTTACTACTGAGTTATAAATAGTGGTTAGCAGGCTGATCTTGGAAACCTCAAGAGCTGGTCAGGGATCTTAAGCAAAAGCAGTATCAAGTGGAAGAGGCAGATGCTGGAAGAAAGAAGCCAACATCAAAATATAGTAAAGATTATCTTAAACTGGAACACAGCTGCAGAAGTTTTCCTGAGATGTTGAGGAATGGAGTAACTTTTATAAAGAGAAGATTTGCTGGTTTACCTAGTAAAAGGAAAGCTGAGAGGTAATGTGACTGCTGCCTATAAACCACAGGAGGGTATACACCAGGGCTGGAAAAGCATCCTTTAAACTAACAAGAGTATTAAATACGCTTGGGCTGGCATAGGAGGATTTTTAACCCATAGCACGAAATTCTTAAATACCCTTCCAGCAAGGTTATAGAAATGGGGTCAAAAAAGGCCAGTTTTCATGTTTGCTCAGCTGATGACAAAGGCTGGAGGTGTCTGCAGCAGCAGAGAAATAAACACAATGATGCACCATGTCCATGTAACTCCTGTGTTCCTAAATGACCCAAAGCATGAGCTGTCATTGAATTGGAAAATTAAACTGTTGCTGCCTCATTCATGTCAGCAGTATTTTTAAAAGTTATGTTAAGCCTTTGAACTTGGGAAGTGGAGAAATGTTTCTAAGTGGGAGAGGTCTAATATTAGAAGAATCAAAAGCAATGAGCAGAGCATTTTCAGAAGAGGTAGAACATTTGGGCTGAGGTACATTGTTTTGTAATCCTTAAGTACATTACCCACAATTAAATATGTAGTAATAAAATACCTTTACTATTAATCTCTGCAACTGATAACCAGAGTAACAAGGATACAAATATAATTCATCTTCACCCTCCACACCACTATAAACTGAGTCTGTATTCAGCTTAGCCATTAAATTTATCTGAATGTATGACCACAAAAGTGACAAATACACAGTAAGCTTACTGAGCTTAAAACTGAACTTGTCTTTGCAACAGTGCAGATCTAACTGTGTAAACCTGAAGCAGTGGGAGATGAGGTACCAACACTTTGGGATCAGATGTCCACCACTGGAAGAGAGTCCTTGTGACTCATTGTTCAAGACAAGGCTGAAGAAGCATCTTTTTTCATCTGTATCTAACAGATACTCACACATGGCCTAATGGAGGCCATGGCCAGATATACACAGGCAAAAAACATTCTTGCCAATCCACACACAACAATCTCTTATTCCAGCTGTCATAAATGAAGGAAAAAGTTACAGGGCAGACAGGTGTGCAAACAAATCTGAAGTACTGCCAGCTAAGGCATTAAACAAATGGACTGAGTTAATGCTTTCCACTTAACCACAAAGCTAGGTTTCTGGCTGCTCTGAGAAGCGTCCTTCAGCTGCCAAAAACATAACATGGACAAGCTCAGGAGCACTTGGCCCTCTACCTTCTGCCCTTCACTGTCAGTAAGTGACTCTACTGCTTCTGACCAAGCAGTTCAGCTAATTGCACCTTATGCTTTGCTGCTCAAAAGTATTGCCCTCTCAGGGGAAACTTCTCTGGCAGTGCCACTTGAGCAAAGGTTGATGGGACTGATGATGCCTGAATAAGTTCAGTACTTTTCTAAATGAGCACTTCACACTCTTGGCAAAGCGCTCTCACTTCGGTCATGGACACGTATCCAAGACTTGGTTTTCATCTGCCTTTTCCTCTTATGGGGCTCTCCAAAATTCAACTTGTTTACCTATAGTAGCCCTAGATTCTAGCCTTAAAAATGCTAAAAAATGCTTCATACCCTCCTAAATAAAATTCTCCTTAGAGGAACTTTGTGTTTAAATACAAGTCAGCTTGAGATGTTTAAGTAGAAACAAGCTTTTCTGATAAAGACAATTTGGTAAAGCAGTAGAATTTGCACAGCAGGTAAAATATTCTCTATGATTAAGAAAATCTTTGTATAGATCCATGTTTGCATTTCAGCTTTTTCCAGTCAGTGAAACTTTTAACACTGACAACAGGATGGATATGTTTTGATACTCAATTATGGCATTGGCAGAGTAGCAGATCCTTACCAAGGTGGCCATATTCTCTTTTCACTCAGGCTGGGTTATCCCCTGCTGAGGAAAAGCTTCCCCAGGCATGACTATTTTAATTTTTCTGGAGATAAAAGACATGCCTGTTTTGCAAGGATATTGGTTTTGATCCACATAGTATTAAGAGAAAGATGATTATTTGTTGTCAAAAGCAACATAGCAAAAAAGCCTAATTTAATGTTGGATTGCATAGTACACTGAGAGAGGCTTTCTTTACAAATAAATAAATCTCCTTTCAGCAAGAGCACAAACATACCTATCTACCTGCCAGTTTTTGTAAGCTATTTGAAACTAGTATGGTTTTGAATTCAGCACTTGAATAAAAAGGAAACAACTAAAACAACTAGCATGATATATATGAGCTGTGGTGATGAGGGTCCTCGTTAAAAGTTAATAGGTAGTTAATTGTAGTCAAATTGTAATAGGTAGTTGTAATAGGTAGTTGTAATAGGTAGTCAATAGTAATAGGTAGTTAATTGTGGTAGTTAATTGTAGTCAAAGATGTCACTGTCAATTCACAGTTTATCACTTGAACTACCCATGGGAATTTTAATTTGCAGCATTTACTGAACTAGTAAGATATTAGTGACAAAGGAAATACAGGATAGCTTTATATAGAAACTATTTTTCATTGTACAATGGAGGATAGAACATACCAACTGATTTTTAAAGAATTTTGTATATTTGGGAAATAGTCAACATGATTTAAAAGGTTCCAAGTATCTACTATTTCTGGAAACTGATACACCACACTAACTCAAACTACACTGAACACTGAGAAACAAAGAGAAATAATGGTTCTTAGAAAAAGATACATGTGCAGAAGAACAAGCTTCCTAGAAGTGGACTTTGGCAATGTGTCATTATGGGGCAAAAAAAAACAAAACACAAAAAGCCTTTGAAACCAGCTTGGAGTTAAAAAAAAGGCTGTATTGACTGCAAGTTTAAAAATTTCATAGGAACAGAACTCTGTAGATTTTTGTTTCATAAGGAAATGAAGGGAGTCTATGGAGAATAGTTGAAAAATGTACATTTTGTGCTCAGACTTTTGCCCAAGCTGTACATCAGAAATCACTACTGTAAAAAAATGTGTTCTGCAAAGGTTCAAATACACAGCTGAGTGAACAGAGATAAGCACCATTACCGCTTTTTGTTCTTAAATATTTGTTCAGCACACCTTGCAGATGATACTAGTGCCTATCCAGCTAAAGCTGTCACGTACCTTCACGCAAGTCACAGGAAGAGGACTTTGGTAACAACTGTCACAAACTCATTTCCAACTTTTCTGGGAGTGCTGAGAACACGTGTAGCACTTGACAGTAAAGTGGGATGAGATGTTCATAAAATCACAGCTTGGAGATAGAAACTCTCTGCTTGGGTCTTCCCTTTACTCTCACTAATGAGGCCTGGGAAGAGACCAGGGGGCCTTCAGTGGTATCTCCTGCATTTCTTCTCCTATATTCCCCGCAAAGTTCTTCATAGGTCTGAGATCTGCTGGGCTGAGGAGCGGAAAGTGGTCTTTGAAAACACACTTTTGTTTTGCCCTCTGACCTGTGGTATCTGGAGGAAATAGAGATTTACACCAAGACAGCCTTCTTCCATAGAGCTGAAAAGCTCATGACATAGCAGCAGTAGCACTATGCATTTCCATTACTGTGGAAAAGTCAAGAAGATGACATCTTCTTTATTTATATCAGCAGATCAAATTCAAACAACAAAACTGCTTAGATGGGTAAGATTTTTCTTACCTTCTTCCTCTAAGTGTTGATCAGTGCCGTCTTTTAAATCTTCATCCACCCATGGGTGAGACTTGCTTTCAGTCCCACGTTTTTCCTTCTCTCCATTAGTCTTCTTCAGTACTACCCCAATGAAAACACATATAATGGCTATAAAGACTGGGGTTAGGGAAGAAAAGAGTGCCATGACTATGGAAACGTGGAGCCTTCCTTCCAAGTTCAACTGTTTCTCCTGAAAATGAAAGAATGAAAGGGGGAGGGCAGTAAGCAGAAAGGGGAGGACCCAAGGCTCAGACCTTGACCCTATCCTGCTTCTACTTTTCAGCCACTGCCCCCACGGTCTCATCTGTGTTGTGCTGCTACTGTTAAGCAGACCCAGATTTTTATAATTTCTGGAAAGATGCTGCTTAAAAGCAGCAAGTTGAGGCATTGACAATACACAAACCTATAAATCCTATCGGCTGCAAAATAAAATCTTCAAAAACGCCAGACTAGCACAAAACACTTCTCCCCTTTATTTTTATCATCAGAGTAATCCCAGTAATCTTGCTTGAAACAATAATTATGAGAAAAAGCCAAGTAGGAAAGTGACTTTTAAAAACTGGCAGCATCTCTTCAATATATACCTCCTCAAATTTGTCATATTACATGTATCCCAGGAAATCGGAATATCACCAGTTGAACAGCAGCTGTCAGCACTGCCCTTGGCTGCATAAACAGGTCAATAAAAGACGTAACTAAAGTGGCAGCATTACATCCTCGTGCAGCATGAATGAGATGATTCACAGAACTCTCTATTCATCTTTCCTGTTCTGGGGGCAGAAAAAAAGAAGAATTCAGGGAATCAAAACAAGAAATATTTGAGGGTTGAAAATCTGTGCTGCAGTGAATTTTAAAACTTCATTTCAGCTATCTTAGGAAAGACTAAAAAGTCATAGGATCCTGGTATAATCCAAGAGTGGTCAATGTCTAACTGCTTAACCCAGTTTTTTTACCTCAGCCAGCTACTTGGGAATTGAATTAATGCAGCTGCACTGAACCCCTGTTTCTATCTGGGACTGTTGGGATATACCAGAAAATGAAATGTCAGATGGTAGTGGGTGATGGGGGGTGTGCTGGAGAGCAGGGTACAGGGGTACTGACTGCATGCAGCCACTAGCACCCATCAGCCCCTTTTAGTGCCAACTAAGCATCAGTCCTTCCAAGCCTTATCTCACAGGGTCAGCTCTGAATTCTCTGCATCCACGACAAGTTAATCTGCATTTTGGATAAGCCCTCCCCAGGATAAGTGGGAGCAGCCCGTGGCTATAACCACTCCAGGAGGTGGTGTCCTCAGGGCCCTGGCATGCCACACACTGCAACTGGCACCTGCTGGAGGGCATTGCACATCTCACCCAGGGCATCCCCTGTTTTCTTGATGTAGAAACTGGGGTACACAGGGAGAGAGAAGAAGCTGGGTTATGCACAGGTTTCTTTCTCCCACAGGGAACATATTCTTGTTAACCTTGAGTATTCACATACATGTAAATTAGGATCTGGATGTTTCACAGCTGAAAATCCATCCTGCAGAGAGACAGGTGCATGCTGAAAGAGTGAGAGAAGCAATACAGAAGGTTAAATGCTATTGTTTAAAATAACTACCTCTATTTGCAATGTTGGAAACTTCATAATTTCTCACTCTTCTGAAGTAACTTTGACTTTCTTAGAGGAGACAAGATATTATTTTTTCTCTTGTAGAGCAGAGAAAGAAAGCAAGCTAAATAAAAGTCCCCTTGGCATTACCTTAAGCAAAATCTATATTTGGTATTATATAGTGAAGATTGTTAAGGTGAACTTCAGCCCCACAGAAATCCCACAATACCCTGTATTATTAAAAGGTGATTTAGTTTCAATAACTCCATACCATAGACATTCAAAACATAAATATAGTGATGCTCTGAGGACCTGTGGGAAGGAGTGGGTGGAAGCAGTCAATTTTTGTATGGTAGATTTTAATCATTTTTTTTCTAAATGCATTGTTGGATTTTCTTCAATTCAAGCATCATGTAAATGTAATTATTCTTACTAGCATGACAAATCAAATAACTTATGTTACCAGTATTTCTTAGCCTAGCAGCTGGAGTTTTGGAGTTGGTTTATTGGTTGCTTTGGGTTTTTTTCCAAAAGTCAGGAGAAAATATCCCATTCCTAGGAATTAATGAAGATTTTCTGACAGACTTAAAAAGAAGCTAGAAAAAAAATTGATAGAAGTATAACTTTTAAGAACACAAAAGTACTCTAGTATTAATGCACAAAATCCCTGTATACACTCTGAAAAGATACAGACCACCAAAGATACAGATACGAAAAGCTTTTGAGCCAAAATTCTTTCTTTGACATTTCCCATAAAATTCTATGTGTATTTGTTGTTCTTTTGAAAACAAACAGACAAAAAAAAAACAAACCAAAAAAAACCCACCAAAACTCAAGTATCAAATATGGCCCTTTATTTTTCTCAAAGCAGATATGTGACAAGCTGGTTTCATTTACAGGCTACAAGGAATGCCTTCACTGTACAGTGCACGGTTAACTTCGCACTAAGCTCATGTGACTCCGCTTCTGAGGGTGAATACACTACCTGAAAAGAACAAAGCTACCTTTCAGAACTCAGCCACGAGCTTTATGTCATGCAGCTCCACCTCTGCTTTGATTATTCCCCACTGGCTCTTCCCATCATTCCCATGACCTTGGCATACCCCTCTCATCCCGCTTGGAGGAGGCTACAGCATTACTATGAGTTAGCCTCATGGCTAGGCTAGAGCAAGTGTCTCTTGATGAATTCTTCTGCGCATATGGGGTCTAACAGAAGAGCTACACAAAAGATGCAAATCATCGAAGAGCCTTCAAACGCACAAATTATCAATGATCATATTGTCTGTACAGGGTGCATGTGGGCTACTCACATGCACAGAGGTAGAAGGGAAAGAGACTGTGAATGGCCAGGGAGAACCAAAACCACCAGTCCCCACAGTCTTTCTCACCCATGTTTTTCTATCAGTATTTTATTGGAGAACTCTTTAAGACTTCATAAGCGTGCTATAGGAAACCAGTAATGTCTAGACATTCAAAAAGGGATTCAATGCATCTATTCACATTTGATTAATGATCAAAGCCACAGTGTGACAGTTAAAACACCTAATATAGGATATCTCTTAACCTTCTGACTGCTGAGACTTGGGAAAATACACAGAAGAAGGGACAGTTTTGTGCAGTCCTTGGACTTCTCATTTTTCCTAGTCATCTACCTTTGGACATGGAAAAACACAGGCTGTAGCCCCAGATGGCCTCAGATGGCTAGGATTTGGTATGAGGATTCTTACTGCAGTCAAAGCCAGATCTGTGTAAAGGAGACCAGCAGTAGAAAAAGAAGAATTCTAAGAGGGAATACACAAGAGAGCAGAGTAGGATGGAAGAGGTTATTGCAATAAATACAACACAAATCTGAGAGAAAGCATGTTTTTGGTAGTTACTACAGTTACAACTGTACATGTCTCTCACTGAACATTACCTTCAAGGAACATGTGCACTATTTGTGCTACCAGTCAGTGCATAAGCCACTGTCAGGACTTTTAAGCTATATATGGTGGTGAAAGCATCCACACAGACACCTTGCTGTGTTCATAGTTAGAAGCAGGGAAAAGTATTGTCTAGGGATGCAATTAAACATTACACTGGCATCAGAGGTAGATGTGAGTTTCAGATTGAAGTGGCTATGTATTGAAAAACCAACAAAGACGACTATTGAAATGCCATCCATGATCAACCTCTAATTCAGTGTATGCCTGCTATGAGCAAGGCAGAAGCACTAATTTCCTAATCAACACAGAGACAAATGTCTGGGATTAGCTGAATTTTATACATCACCAAGTATTGGCATTACTAAAAATATTATGAGCTTGATAAGCATCTTCACCTCTGTCATGTATCTAGCACATGCCTTCCTACCTCTGTCAGTGACCAGCAGGCAGTGCTTCTCAGCAAGGTGACCCTCACTTTTCTGCTGCCTCTTGCTTCTTCTGCCCTCCACACTTACAACCCGCTCCTTCCCTTCCCCCGAGTCAGCTGTCTGATCTCCTTATGACCCCTGGAGATATCAAGTATCATGCCCTGTAGCATTAGATTTTATTATCTTTTTCATTAACTTAGCTCAGATTGCCACAAATGTTATTACTGCTTATGGACTGGCCTTTTGAAATCTAACAGTACAGTGGGTAACACAATTACATCCCATAGCAATGAAAGCCAGAGACAACAATGCACAATACAACAGAGTAATTCTTTCCATTTTTCCTCAGTATACCACCCTTCATTTGCAAGCTCCTTCCATTTATATGTTACAAGGCAGAAGAAATAACCTATTAATAGACAACATGATTCCTTAATATCTTTCTAAAAAAAAGAATCAATTTATTAGGATTTGTGGTACTAGATAATTCATTACTCATGCCCAACGGGACACTAGTGGTCCTAAAAGTATGTATGATTTCAGAAAATAACAGACCAATTTACTTCCAGATTCATATCAGAAGGAGCAATTTGCTACTTACTGCTGTACCAATGTTACCACCATGAACTTGTAGGAGTGAGTTTACCCATGGCAGCAGCCTGGCAGATATTAAAGGTACTGCTCATTGAGGCAAAGCTGCACGGCTGAGTTCACACAAGCTCACTAAAATTTTCAGCTCTCTAAACAGAAATCCTGAAAACATCACTGAATTTACATGAAAAACCACCAAAGGTCTGCAGATAACACAGGCCTTGAAAGTTATTTACCCCACCTATGGAGATACATAAACACATAAATCCAAAATATTATTTTTTCCATAATCACTTTTAGGCATAGATTCATAATAAGCATTGTTAATATCTGTTCTGTGAGGACCACTAGGTTACCTTTGATACCAGCCCCCAGGGAAAAGCAAGAAAAAATAAAGGGCCATTTCTGAATAGCCACGTGGTAGGTGGGAGAGTGCAGCCTAATAGATGGGGCTACAACCTCTTCAGAGTAGGGGTGTTTAGTGAAGAGGAATGTGGGGTAGCAATGTCCCCCTCCCAGTATCCCGCAAGCTGAGAGTAATCTCTTCCACATAAAATATCACAGCAAATTAATTCCCTCCATATCAGGCTGAAGAGGGGAAGGCAAAGGCAAAATGCAGTGAAAGAAATTCAAAAGGCAGATTATGTCCATACTGACTGAGGTGCTGGGCCAAAGCACATGTACAGATAGTCCTGAACCAGCTCCATTATTAGAGCCACATAGTTATCATGATGCCAAAAGAATGAGGTACCAGCTTACCCAGGACCTTAGGCAAGTACCCAAGCCCCGTGCTAGCACCCTGTGGCTGCAGCTCTCATAGAATCATTCAATCATAGAATGGTAGGGGTTGGAAGGGACCTCTGGAGATCATAGAGGCCAAACCCCTTGCCAGAGCAGGACCACATAGGGCTGGTCACACAGGAATGCATCCAGACAGGTCTTGAAATTCTTCAGAGAAGGAGACTCCACAACCTCTCTGGGCAGCCTGTTCCAGTGCTGTGTAACCCTTACAGTAAAGAAGATTTTTCTTGTTGAAGTGGAACTTCCTGTGTTCTAGTTTTTGTCTGTTGCCCCTTGTCCTATCACAGGGCACCATTGAAAAGAGACTGGTCAACTCTACTTGACAACCACTCTTCAGATATTTATATGCATTAATAAGATCCCCTCTCAGTCTTCTTTTTTCAAGACTAAACAGCCCCAGGTCTCTCAGCCTTTGCTCGTAAAACAGGTATTCCAGTCCCTTAATCATATCCCTGTCCCTCCTGAACTGGGGAGCCCAGAACTGGACACAACAGCCCAGATGTGGTCATCCCCAGGTACACAGAGACCATACCTGCTCTGCCTGAGCTTCCGATTGCAGCACAGGTATCATCTCAAAACTCTCTCCCTAATCAGTTTATGGCATAGGTGAATAAGTGTTTACAGTGAATTTATAGCACTGCCCCATATAATCAGACTTTTCAAATAGTTACATGAAGTTAAGTAACAGTTGGCAGTAAAGAAATGATAGCTGGAGAGCCTTTGTAGCTGATGTATGACACATTGCTCCTGTCTTTTTGACACAGAAGAAATATGGGGGGAGGTGAGAATTAAAATAAATTAATAAATTTTAAAAACGGGTGGGAGGGAAGGAAAAAATTAAGACCCCCTGCTTTTCAGAGGTGGATTTTTATTTCCAATTACTGAGACATTTTTGTGTGTACCCACAGAGAGGGAAATTGTCTTTTGCTCCGTAGTGTTATGACAGGACAGCTGAATGGCAGAACGCAGCTTTTAAAATCAGCATTTCAAAGCCTCAGCTATTCTTGGAATAGCTATTCCTATTACTTCAGTTCTTATTTGCACCAAATCAAAACATAGCTAGCTTATTTGAAGAGTTTCTTAGCTGATTACATCTGAGCCTCTAAAAACTTCATCTAGGAAAACAGTTTCTAGCTATGAATGTGAAGGAAGCCTTGAATCCCTATGTAATCATAAACAGCAATGTTCAAAGGGTTTGGCCTTTTGTGTGTTTTGGTTTTTGGTTCCTTTTTTTCTTCTTCTTCGTATGCTTTGAATGAGTTTAATCTTCCAGCCTCCTGAGGAAATTCATCACAAGGCTGAAGCCCCATCCTTACCACCAAGGGCATCCAGAACCTCCTCTCTTCCATAGGGTGGATCTGTCCAACCCTCGCTCCTGCCTTGCTGTCTACAGTGTTGCTTGGACAGTGGATTTGCCACACAGGCTCCTCACCCAACCTAACAGCAAGCATCTCCCCTTCTTCGTTCTGCCTGAAAGGTCTTTGCAGCCACCCTAGAAACATCACCTTGCAAAACACTTCGTCCTTTCTGATCAGTAGGATCAGTGGCCAAACATTACTGTTTACCATGACTCTGGTTCAGCTGCATCAAGAATGATGATGTTCCAGCATTTCCCTCTGCCTTGATCCAACACTTGTTGCTTGCAAAGGGAAGCTGGAAAGTACAGATGGCCATGCCCATGTACACACAGAGTCCAGATTAGCATGTATATTTACCCAGCTCTCAGGTAAACCTGAGGCATCAGACACCACAGGAAAAGTTTTCAGAGCGTCTGATAATGCAAATGTCTTGTAATCTAGGGAGGACAGGATTGCTGGGTGGTTGGGTCAGCGTGCTCCATAGGGGCTCCAAGACTGCCAAGGGACCCAGGATTACACATCTCCTCCCCATCTTGAGTCGCCCTTTTAAAGAACAATCCCAAGCACACAGAGAGTTTAAAGGACCATCACAATAATATTTTAACTTTTTTCCACAAAGCCAGATGAAAACATTTTTTCTTCCAAATGATTTTAGATCCCTGATCTAAAACTTCAGGAGATGCAGATCTGTTGCCCAACTCTACTGTTACTCTTACCCTGTGTGCAAATATTTATTTCAGAATCTGTCACATCAGCTAATCAGCAAATTACTCCTCTTGGGTTGCAGCTCACCACCTGACAGGTTGCCAAGGGGTCATTAACATTTACCATCTTCCCTCCTAGAGAAAGAAGCTGCAGCTTTCCCTGGCTGTCTGCAGAAAGGCAACATTTCTCACAGTGAGGCTTAGTTCAAAAACCCAGCACTGTTCAAACAATTCCCTTTACTCAGCTAACACTTCCTTACAGTCACTCCCTGAAATGAAACTTTTTGAAAAATACAGCTGTATGGCACAATTAAACTGTTTGAGGTTTGCTACTCAACCAGCCAGTGGATTTTACATGTGGTTTCTTTAGCAGGCTGAAGCCTCATTTAAGCATATAGAGCTTGGAAATTGACTCACCCGAAATTTTTCCTTGGGATCTTTGGAACCTAAATTATTTCAAAAGCTCAGACTAATTACATAGACAAAATCTACTCTGCATCCCACTGTGAAACTCATCTCTTTGTTGTCTCATGAAAACAATAAAAAAGCTCAGGCCATGATAGCCGTTTGAAAATACCCACTTTCTGACTAAATAAAAGATAAAATTCTCTCAGTTCTTCTAAAATAGGAATATTATATATAACAGGAAAAATTCACAAAGGAAAATAATTATCTGTGTTATATGAAAGATCTGGAGGATCTCATGTTTCCCAACACAGACACAATATGGCTGTAGCCATTGGTACAAGGAAATGGAGGCTTGGACTACACGGGGGTTATTTTACTTAAAAATTTATGAATGGCTAATTCTAAAAAATGCAATGCACACCATGACTGAACAAACTCAGAAATGTAGGCATTCTGCCAGTATCCATACCCTCACCTTGCCATGTCACTGATATAGTGACAGAACAGGCTGCTGCAATCCCTGATGTTCCCAGATTATCTTTCAGCAACAATGGAGTCCCTCTTTACTAAACAATAAATTCAGTTTGGGGCAGCTCTGCATGTATGGCTGACACTCCTTTAAAGATTGCCAAGGTGCTGCCCCAAGACCACGTGTCTTCCCACCAGCAATCAATCATATCTTTCCTTGCAATCAGTGCACTGCAGCCCATTACAGTTAATCAATGCTGGAGCATCTTCTGTGTCCAAAGAGATAAGTAAGCTCTTTTTTATTGACTGCAAGTGTTTGCTTTTCAGCATGGCTTTACTCCAAAATTAAAAAAGAATTAGGACCTATACACTGCTTTCTCTGTGCTATGGATTCCCCGTGGCCCTGCTAACCTGCCATAGTGCAACACACCCTGCTTCAGCAGTTTGCCAGTGGATTTCTATAGTGAAGAACTCAGTTGCTCATTTTAGTCAGATTCTTCTCAGTAAATGAAAAAGTAGCAGAGCTTTATCTAGGAAACCAGGCTGGGGTCCTGTCCTAGCTCTGCTGTTAATTGAGGTGACCCCTGAATAGCTTTACCTCACACCTAGTGTCAGCTGCCTTTGAGGTTGTGCTGACAGGAAAAATAGAGCTGGTATGTGACCAGCACTTGGTTATTTCCCCCTCCTCAGCCTTATTAGACAAGGCTCTGAGGAATGTGACTGTACAACTAACAATCTGTGAAGCATATTTCCCCGGTGGTTTCTTCTGAGCAGTACAAAAGTGTCAGATGAGGACAGAGGCTGGCATTATGCTACTGGCGTGACTGAATTGCTACAGGAGCTCTGTTGTTAACCATTGAACAGTCTAAACACATTGCACAGCATTGTTCAGGGAACTAATAGTCCAGTAAAACTGTATGATGAGCCTCTGAACAGACACCAGACTGACAGATCCAAGCAACTATCCAGCTGTTCCAGTATCCTGGTAATGGTGATACAAAATGCCTGAGGTGATGCTAAATCCTCACCTCCTTCAAAACCAGGTCCTTTCACAGCAGTGGCTCCTGCAGATTACTGTGATCTTTGAAAATATGTCAGTCTTGCCTTCAGAAGGAAAAGGCTTGAATTGCCATGACCCTTTTTTTTTTTTTTTTTTAATGAGTTTCCTGTGCTAGGTGACATAAGAAAATGTTTATTTTCCATGCTGTTCAGTACACTTGTATCAAACCCTCCTGGGGGTACGCTGGCAACATGCTGACACAAGCTGACAACAGCAGTCATAGCCCAGGGGAAGGCAGTAAATTCAGGCCTTCCAGAGATGAGTTTCTGTTCTCCAATGTCATCTTTTGGGAACTGCTTGGCAACAAGAAACTCCGCTCATCTACTCTCTTCCTGTTCATCTGCACTGTCCACACATACTATCCTGCTTCTTCATCTTCCTTTTAATTCAATCTCCTGCCTCTGCCCTCTCTTCTTGTTCTCTGCCATCCAACTCCATAACAGATTTTCTTTTTCAGACTCCATCATACATCCAAACACTCTTTAACAGCACAAATATTGCTTCCCCTTCCAATTAGGACATGAGTCAGTGAAATCCTAACCCAAGCTCTCCAGGGGCTGGCAGAGGAGCTCACCTTCCACAGTCACCACCCATACCACAGATGCCCTCCAAGAAACACCACAGGTTCCTCAAGGTTGCACCGCCTGGCAGGAGACCTCCTCCAAGAAATAAAAAGGAAGGCAGAAATGTCTCTCCTCACATCAATGCCCCATTAAATCATCCCATAACTCAACAGGGCAAATTAACGGTGAGGTGAGTAAAACTTAAGGCAAATTCTCTTATGGCTGTTAATATGGGGGCTCTGTTGGTTTCAGGAGGGATTATTCTAACATCATTCTAATATTCTGCCAATAAATCTGACAAGTAACATGTCACACTCCTTTTTCCAGCCCCCAGGTTTAAAATTTTATTGGTCTCATTATTTCCATGGTATTATTACTTAGTGCATTGCGCTACCTCCAGCCACAGCAGGATTAAAGGTAGTAAGAATCTTACATTTCATTGCTCTTGTTGGTTCAAGTTAGCTACACAATGTCATTATGCTCTTATATAATATGGAAAAACAAGTTGTTCTTTTATTATTCAATTTAACTAAATCCATTCCTTTTCTAGGCAGCAGATAGTAAAATTTATATCTGTTTTCATATTTTATGATCTTGAACATCAAATATTCCCTGGTCACCAAATCAATCAAGATTCATTGATTCCTATTGACAGCTAACAGAGCACTGTGTTCTTCAAGCAGACATTCATAACAAGGCTTTCACTCTCAAATCATGCTAGAGAGCCAAGAAACCATTTCAGTTACACGCAAGATCTTGTTTGCAGGAACTAAGAAACCTAAATATATTCGTTTGCTTTCATGCATTGATGTAGAATACCAGACAAAGTCCTTATAGCATAACTTCAAAATATGATGTCCTAGTATCACCATTTTAACATAATGCTTTTATTATTTGGTTGTGTCTCAGTTAGAAATAAAGACCATGTATCTGATCATCCTCTGACACAAAACACGAGGAAATTCAGGTCTGTAAATTTTCAGAGAATATTTTTAGGAAATAAAATTCTCTAAGTGGAACATTCCCACTGGCAATTTAAATGTATTCTACAAGTGATAATAGGGACATCTTCATTTACAGTTATATGCACAGCTGCACATACAGGTATAAAGCCTATCATGAAAAGCCCTGAACAACCTGGCTAAATGCTTTAAAAACAAAAAACAACTCTGTACAGAAGTCCATAAAACTATCATTGAAAAGTGAAGCTCATGTTTCACTTTTATGTTCTTCTACTCATGAAGTTTAAGAAGCAAATTAATTTATTTTGCTTGTGAGAGCAGTGCCACCAGCTCCAGTGATGGTTAGCAGCATAAAGGAAATCAGGTTAGGACCCCTGCATGCACTGTGTTTCTCCGAAGATGCATTTCAGAAAAAATTGCTCTCTTGAAAGAGTTAAGAGCCTCGGCTCCTTTCTAAATGTGGCACAGTAAAAACATTGCTCTCCCTAACCAACAAGTACGGTTCAGTAATTGTAAAGTCATTTTAAATTCTAATTCAAAGTAATCTGATTTGCAGGAAATGACAGCTAACTACTAAGGCAAATGCCTCTGTTAGGGGTGACAGGACTAATGCACAATCCACACAGTAGGCAAGAGCACACACTTAAGTGTGCCTTAGACAGCCTGAGATACCCTTCACAACACTGAATGAAACAATTACCTTTTTCTGCCAGTCACTACCCACTGAATGTAAATTCCATGTGGAGGTTTAAAATAGAGGTATAGTTCAACCGAAAGAATAGCTGTACTCCAGCCAGTTTTACTACTGTTTACAGACTTGCAGGTAACATGCACCTCTGTGACTGTCCAGACATGCTGGTCTGTGTTTCACAAGCACTGGCCCTTTGTGCTATCCCAGTTTTACCTTCAGACAATAAAGAACTTCCTTCTGATCACCAACCTGTCTGAAGTTTAGGGGTTTACTGTCCTAAGTAGGACCCAAAATTTCACATACAAGGGGTCAAGTGAGACAAAAATCACCCTGTATGAAAAGCACTGCCTAAGGCTACATTTTGACATGGGAAACTGGCATCTTTTCCATGAGGAGAGGCTGACCCTGCTGTGCTCAGCCAGAGCTTTCTGACTCCCTCCCACAACACATTCCTTGCACGTTAGCCCTTGCTCCGTCACACAAGGTTAGCAACGCTTCACTGGTGCTGGATGTACACTCTCCCACATATTTGTGGCTATACTATGGCACCAATTCCACTAATAAATAAGGTCCTAACTATTCGCTGTCTATTTATCAAACCCTACCCCTGTGGGCTAGGAAAACAGCAAACCCACAGCACATGCAGGAGAGAGAGGCAGAGAGACTAAGCTGTGGCACAGCAGGGACCAAACACTTCCTCTCCCATGTGAGCACCCAGCCTATGTTCCCTGTCTGTGCTTTAAGATAAAAGATGCTGCACAATGTGCAAAGCCCTTCCTGAGCTGAAAAACTGAGCACACAGTTTTTCACTTTGACCAATGTGATGTGTCCCCGTAGACTGGACAGAGAAAAGGCCAAGACACTGGCAGGGTGCTGAGCTCCTGGAGACCATTTCTTAAGCTTTAGGATGCAGTGCAACACTGGGTCACAGCTACAGATGCCAGTAACACCAATCTTTAGAAAAACACCAGAAATTATATAGGAAAGTTAGTCTTACCTTTGAACCAGGACAAACAGGGGAAGTTGTAATAAAGACAAAAATTAGTGAGCATCTAGAGAAGTAGAATCTACTTGGGCTGATCACAGCAGGAAGAGTTACTATGGCTTTTATAATGAGAAGGTCTACCTTGCTCTCCCTGGAGATCTGCAAAAGAATCAACAAACCTGTGGATATAGGTGATCTGCTTGATACAGACTGACTTGATTTTCAAATAAGTCTGTCAAAGGATTAGAAGAAACCAAGCACCCATGGAAGGTCCTGGCATCATTGGGAAATACAGTAGCAGCATTTTATCAGTGAAGAGTAAGGAATAGTTGAAAAAGAGTCAGTGCTAGGACTTGTGCTGTTCTGTGTATTTGCAGGAAAATTAGGAAAGTGTGAAGTAAGAAAGCTTACCAAGAACACAAAGTTATTCAGCATAGTAAGGACTAGTTCCAATCATAAAGAATTACAGAGAAATTATATGCAACTGAGCAAGAAAATCACTCAAAAGTTTTACCGCAGAACTGGCAAATGTTGAGAGAAAGGCAGAAGAAAAGGTAGAGAAAGGGGACAAGACAGAAAGGTAGGACAAAGCAGTCTGTATGAGGTGACTTTTGGGTATATGGAAAAAGTCTTCAA
>NW_009953649.1:1849139-1923474 GCF_000747805.2 Chaetura pelagica
TACCAGCACTAGGGGGTCATTTACAGATGCTCATTCAAAACAACTAAAAAACAGGCAGCAGAAGCACCTTGACAGTGGGTGTGGCAGATGATTTTACTTTCTGTGACTTCCAGAGCAGGCTGAAAGTATTCTCACTGAGGAGAACTGCCCAAGGACCACAACTAGTGACTAAGTCTCTGAGTTCAAAAATATGAAGGCTGGAAAATCATTGAGTATCACAACATTTCTTGTTCAGACTCTTTGGTAGGTTTTCACCTATGAACACTGTTAGAAACAGCACTCTGGACTAAGTGAACCTTGGGTCGAGCTCCACATCACCAATGTTAGCTTCTGAAAGCACTAAAATCTGTCCTACTACGAACCTTAAACATCTTTATGGATTAACTCACCCCTGGGGTTCTGTGTTAAATCTGACATTTTCCTTAGCTCCTTCCTCAAATGTTTGATAATTCTGAGTTGGAAATTTTTAGAAGTTCATAGGTGTCTTCATAATAGAGGCAATCTTGGCTGCACCTCCCAGGCTCAGAAACAAGACCACAACCAAAAAAGAGCACAACTACAAAAGAGCACAATTGCAAAAGAGCACAACCACAATTTTAACTTAACTCACAATTTCTAGGCTACTCTCTTGATGACTTTAAGGCTTGGCAGCAGCAATAAAGTTTTATGCACAGTTCAGTTTAAATATTAAAAAGATCTTATTAGTAGAAAATCCTGGCACTGTGAGATGATCTCTCAAGGATGTAAAAATGCTTCAAGAAAGAACTCTGTGGCACACATAAGGCTAAGGAAGATCTCTAAGATGTCCAAGAGATAATTTGTGAGCTCTCTTTCAGTCATTCTCCTCAGTTAAAGGTTGAAAAGAGGAAGAAACACTGTTAAAACATGACACTATCTTATACAAGAAATGTTTTGAGATCTGTAAAATAAAAATAAATAAATAAAGTGGTAGTAGGAGTCCAGTCATTATAGAGTGCTGACCAAGGCCTGTTTGTACCTAATCTTAATGATTTTTTTCCACTGAATTGCTGCCTGGCTTCTCCAGTAAATCAGGCAGAGGAGAAACCATACTGCAGCAGAAAAGAAGAAAAGGAAAATGCAGCTGTCATTTTCTATTTGTACAGTTCTAATGCAAAGGAAGAGATACTATAGAGGTTACCCTTAGAGTAGAGCTGACTTGGTATTTTTGGTTCCCTCCTCACAACCTTCACAGGGAAGAAAGCAAACAAAACAGCATCAAGCAGAGCTTCTGCAGGAGCTGCTGTAATTGGAAGACATCTTGAACAGCTGCATCCCACCTTCTCCCTCTGATAAAAGAAAAAAAAATAATTTAAAAATCCTGAGGCAGTTACAGGTCATGACTGTGAGACCAAGTAGCCCCTGTAACCAGACGACAACCCAGCAGCAGCCATGGGGCCAGCACAGCAAAGGCACAGTGTCTGAGGAACATCCCACTGAGACACAGGAGAGCCACAGTGCCCAGGCCTGCCTGGGGTGCCCCTGCACATTCTGTCAGGCCTTCCCAGCCCTGCCTACTCTGCTCTAACAGCCCTTTTCCTTCCTCATGCACTTTATTAGCAGAACCAGGGGAAGGGGTTGAAGGGACTGAAGCTTAAAATTGTCCACATAAATGCACAGAGATTCATTTCCCATCTCCCTTCCATCACACAGTATTGACAAGTTGTCCCATTCCCAACAAGATTAGGCCTTTGTCTCTTCTAGTCCTGCCAGGGAACTTCAACTACCCTGACATCTGCTAGAAACAGCACAGTGAGCTGCAGGAGACTCCTGGAATGCAATGAGGATAACTTCTTAAGCCAGGTAATAGACACCCCTACCAGAAGTGACACAACACTGGATCTGATGGTCACTAACACAAACGAGCTAGCTGGTGACATTAAGATTGGAGGCTGCAATGATCATACACTTGATGAAGTTCAGAGTCCTGAGGGATAGGGGTCATGCAAAGAGTAAAGTCAGGACCCTGAATTTTAGGACTGCAAACTTCCAACTCGACATTGCATTAATCAATAAGATCTCTTGGGGAACCACCCTCAGGGACCAGGAAGCAGAGCAGAGCTGGCAGATATTTATGGAAGCTGGTTTCCTTCTGGTTACTATCTTTACAGTCCTAGTAAACTCCTTATCCCACCACACCACCTCTAGCTTGTAGTGCCCCTACCACCTTGGAGCCTCTCCACACCCTCCTGACAGTTTCCATGTCCCCCCACTTCATTCTGCTCCCCTCTGGCAGCTGAACCACAGACAACAGTGCTGAGGAGGGTCTGAGCCCCTGGGGCTACACAGGGAAGCCTCTGTGCTCCCACAGAGCCTCTTCATTCCTCCCCTCCAACCGAGCACCTTCACAAAACCTGGAACAACTCCATGTCTTGTGAAACCCTGTGCCTCTGCTGAATTTGCTCAAGTGATCAGTGAGCTTGAAACTTTTACCTGAGGAAGGAGGGATAGGCAGCCTAGAAAGACAGCATGGCTGCACAAGCTTCATTTCCCTTGGGAAATCTGGCTAATATTCCCACCCTCCAGGGCTGGAGATTTCATTCAGCTGATCATCCAGTATTTAGCATGCTGTGAATTTTTAAAGGCTATTATTCCACAAACATTAATACTTTCTGCTTCCCTGATTGCTTGAATATACTCTCACTGCCAAGTTTAGATCAAGTTAGATTTTGGTGAGCAAGAAGAAGTAAAATATTTCTCCCTGTTTTCCCAATTACTCCCTTTTTAAAAATCCCAGTAAAAATTGAATTTCTTCAAGGAGACTTCAAGAAATACTTGAGGTCCTTTATTATGAATTTAAAGGACTTACAGAAAAAAAAAATAAATACTTTTTTCATTTAGAAAGATGACACTTACAGAAACATGCAAAACTGAAAGCAATCAAGCCATATAGCCTTAAGGCCATAATTATAACACACCTAACTTCAGCTGAAGGCCACTTTACTGGGATATCTGATTTATTATTTACTCTAAAGACTACTGTTCTATTAGTAGAAGTCCCATGTAAGTTGGGACACACTTAGCTGCAGCCAATGGACTGTACAATTTTTAACCAAGTATCAAGCAAAGGAAGATGTTTAATTTATTTTTAATTGATAGAGGAAGCAAAGATCCACAATACAACCAAAATGCAATTATTTTCACTTCTACCCTTGGTTTCTTTTAAACTTGTTTATATTATTTTCATAATCTCCAGGCTTAGTCTATAGGAGTTCAGACTAGATGGTCACATTAAGCCCTTCTGAAGTTGAAGTTTCCATAATCCCAGAAGACAGGATTGTTACTGCACCCAGGCAGTGGTGAGAGGGATTTGCACGCATTTGCAGCTCAGATGACAGGCTGGAATGCCTATCTGCCACCTTCACCAGAAACTGGGGGCTTGTTTAGAAAGGCCCAGAGCCCATGTCAGTGCTTGTATCCCACAAAAACTCACTGGCCACTAGAGAACTGCCTCTTAAATCTCAAAAGTCCCCTCTATATCCTAAAGAAACTGATTGGTAAGCTTGGGTAGATCAACATCAAAACAGGGACAAAACCCTGAGGGCAGGGAGTAAAGAGAATCAAACTGGACTGAGGTATAAACACATTATTTAACCATTGTAACAGACAGTGCAGCCAGTAGCCAGATAATAACTCAACCAGAGCGGGACCCACCGCTGGACCTGCAGACAAGCAGCTGGGCCAGCACCAACCTCCATGCTGCATCCTGGGGCAGGCAGGTAGGCAACACTGCCCACTGTGTGGAAACAGGGAACACAGCAAGCAATATCAAAGGGAGACAGAAAAATCACTGTGAAATAGAGAAGAACTTATGTATCATTTTTAGAGAGCTCTTGTCCCTGCTGTTGTAGTGACTGAGATGGGAAAGCCACCAAGAGCTACAGGTGTAGAAGAAAATGGTGTCCAGAAGGCAGAATTACCTCTATCACTAGACACTTGGAGATTCCCTGAATTAATGACAGTCCTGCTGTCCCCCTCCAGTAGGGGAAAAAAATAAATAAAGCTTGACAAAGTAACTATTACTATGGTGTACATTACCTCTGGGAAAGGTAGTGTGAATGCAGTGTATGTAATGAGCGGGTCTAGACTGGGACCCAAGAACACATTACATGAAGAATTCATTGCACAAGCATATAGGATGGGTTTGCTCCTGCCCAGCCATCTGTAGGGGTGTCTCCCCTAAGTTGCCACGTGCATACTCCTGAGTAATCACACTCATACAGGTGATTTTGTTGCAACAAACAAGGAAATGAGGTGACACTGATGTGGCTGAAACATCATATGTGCACTGAAAGAACAAATAATTCTATGTTTCTACCAGAGCCAGGTGTGAAAAACAGTCCACAGGAGATGTTTATATTGCACTGGAATTCTTAAGATGTGAATAGCTGATAAACAACATAACTGTTAAGGTAAGCAAAGCTTAACTAGTTGCCGACATGAGAGTCCAGCCAGGACACAGAAAATGAAGGAAATACTACACTGATTCAAAATACATATTTCCTTCTGTGTCTGCACTAATTATGAGCACTGAGGCAAATCTCCACAAGATGGATATAATTGTGGCCTTCAAGGCTAAACCAGATATTTGCACAGAGCTAAACATCAATATTAAATTCAACATTGAAAGGTACCAGTTCCATTTCTAGGGTACAAGTTGGACTGATAAGAAGGACAGTTAGCAAAGAGCACAGTTTCTCTGTAGCAGATCTTTTGGGAGGCACAAGGAAGTCATCATCAGATGTAGTCAGAGTACTCTCACGGGGGGAAATATAAGCTTTACTGAACAGGGTGCAGAAACCCATTGGTTTCTGTCATCAAACTCTGTCATCAAAGCTGGGGTAAAGGAAAAGATAGTTTCCCACATCCCTAATTTGATGAATACAGAATTACAAGAGCTCCAAATTGTACCAGAGAGCAAAGACTGCAACTCGAGTCTCTTTCATTCCTAACTCAATAAACATACTCTTGCACCCAAAAGCTGGAATTTTGGCATAAAAAACATGCAAATAAGACAATTATGAATTTTCAAACACAGTCAAAACATTTTATTTCTAAATTAATTTAAAAATTAATACAGGCTACAAAAATTGCCTTGAAACTGATTGTTGCTGCCCAGCTAGCCCTAGTAGCAATGAGAAACTGCAAACCATCTCACAGGAATGCATGGAAAATTGACAGGTAAAGATGGTTGCTGTGGAGATGTCCACAAGTTGCTGCTGTAAGCAAATTTTTCAGGAATGGCAGATGTAGGAAGGAGGGCCTTAGCCCTTCATGAGTTTTTTGATGTTCCCTGTTTCAGCTGATGTTTCATTCCATATTGGATTCACTTTTTTGTTGCCTGGTTTTAAGATTCGTTAAATTTTCTAACAATTTTTTTCAGTCTTGTTTCAGCTTTTCCCTCTTCCCCTATCAAGTGTGCAAACATGGCTGCATATCTACCAGCCTTGCTTTCCTCCAGCACTATTCTTCAGCTTCTCTTCTGCTTTCAGTCCATTTTTATTTCTCTCTTGTAGACCATCTCTTCTTTCCAACTTCTTTCCTTCTTTCTTCCAGTCCTCTCCCTTGACCAATTATTTCTCTCTTCTCTCCAGTCACTATATTTTTCTCTTATAGACTAAGTTTTGGTTTTCCTTTTAATTTCCTGACCTTTCCTGCCTTAATGTTTCTACCTCCTATCTCCAGTATCATACACAGACCACCACAGAATCAGCTTTCACCCCTGATGGGCTTCACTCATGATAAAAACTTGCAGTGTTCGGACTGACTGTATTTACAATGTGTCTTTCAGAAGCAAGGGAGAGGTCTTTTTTCTTAAAAAAATAAAAATAATAATAAAAAAATTAAATCCCTTGTTCATTGTCCTTTGCCTTATCATATATCAAAGCAATCAGCCCTTTTCTAAAAATGAGCCATGAGGGGAGTCTGTTGGCAGGGAATCTGCTCTTGCTGGGAAGCTGCCAAAGGCTGCAAAAGCACTGACAAACATCACAGGAGAGAGAGAAAGAAGCCATGCCCAGCATGTCAGAAATGGGTTAGTATTACAAAAGGGGAAAAAGGCACAGAGATTTTTCAGAAAGAGTTAGTGTCTCTAATACAAAGCAAGCACATTTTAGAGAGAGAATGATTTAGAAATTATTGCTTTTCTCAGCAGTTCCCAGTCCAGAGCTAACACTGCTCTTCTCTTCTCCTTCTAGCCTCAAATACAACCAGCAGCTGCTGTTCAAACCCCCATGATGTTGACAGAGTGAGAACTCAGCATCAACCAAATTCTCTCCACTTGGAAAACATCCTTCTGTCAATAAATATTTGTGAAAACAGATGTAAAGAGTCTTCCAGAGGTAACTAAATTACAATATTTAACTCCCTCTAAGTCCTTTTATACAGAATTTCACTTGAGTGTCCATCCAATGTCCCACATGCTGACATCCAGGGAGAAAGTGAGTAAAGCAAGTTAGAGAGGTGATATTTGTATGCAAGTACCACATCCCATTTAAAGCTGCTTAGTTATTTTTACTTCTGGCCTGCAAGCATACATCTGTTCCCATGGCTACTTTTTCCATTTGTGCTTCTTCCTTCTTTTCAGTAATTTGCTCTGTCCATTCACAGGGTCTTGGCTTCACTAGGATATAAACGTTTTGGCTTCCACCACCCAGCACCTGGCAAACTGGGACTCAAGCACTGGCAGAAGCCTGGGGTGCTGTAACTGCACAGATTACTGGCAAAATAGTACAGCATTTAATGAAAAAATGTACTAAAAAAACAGAACATGAAAGTTGAACAGCATTTAACCCCACACCCTTTCTTTTCCCTTTATCTTTATCAGCATAAAGACAGAGACTTGAGTGAAACACACTTTTAGTCTGCACTCTGAGAGCTGTCTGTGCTCTTTATCCCATCCCAGCACGGAATCAGTGTGAAGTGCTGGTCGGTCAAAATGTTCTGCTCATTACCACCAGCCACTGAGAGTCACTTTACCCCAGAGGAATAGATTACAGGAGATGAAGGTGGGGACACTTACTGGAAGAAAATTCGTAGGCAAATTTGGGGTTGTCAGCTTCTCAGGAAAGTAGTTTGAACAAGCCCAGCATCACAGAGGACACCCAAAGGACTGCAAGGCTGAGCTGGCTTTAAATAGGAGCAACCTAAAGGGCGATTTGGAAGGCAATAGAATTTGAGCTCACTATCTTCTCAGCAATACACTCAAGATTCCAACACACATGCAAAACAGAACAGGAGAAACTTCTAGGCCTCTTGCCTCCTCCAGCAGTTCACAGAGATAGTATCACAATGCCACTCACGTCCAGAGCCCTGAAAAAGAGAATGAACCAGGGAAGCACCTCAGGTAGAGATCTCTGGATCAGCTGATGATTAATTAACTGGTACATACAAACATAAAGATGGTCTGAGAGTAAATCAAGGTTAGTGTGTCACATTTCTGTAGTCCTAAATATTCTCTCTTTTGAATGTAAAGGATAGAAGTCAAGACTCAGTATATCACCTCTGTTAGGTCTTGCTGTGGTTGTGGAGAAGACAGCCATGCAAAGAGCAGACATCCAGAGGGCACTTGAATGCCAAACCTGGGTGTTCCATTCAGGTACTTGTGTTCTTTGTTATGGTACAGGTATGCATTACTGGGCATATGCTATTTCTTTCTATCGTCTAGTTATTCACAAAAGATCCTTTATTTCCTAAGAATTGTCATGCTTCACACTGGCTGCCCTCTTCAGGCAAACACTTCTTCAGCATGAGGACTGATCACCAGGTTTACTAACCTGCTTTAAATTTCTCAGTGACAAATCCCTACCTGCTTAAATCAAGAATATGGTTTCTGCCCTTTTATAAATTATGCTGAATCTGTTTAAGCATTTTCTAACATAAGTTTCTGAACAAATAACTCATGACACCATCTTAAAACCTTTCCTTTCTACAACACTAACATTCATGCTGATTTGAAAATATTTAGACTATTCACTTCAAATTTAGTTTGTATTTAAAACAGATCATTGTGTTTCTACATATTTAATGACTGCAACTCATATAACCAATTTCATCTGGCTGATGATTTGGTTTTTTTTAATTATTCTCATGCGATTTTGCTGCTGTAGTTTTTGAGGACCAAACAAGCCTGTCTTGGTAAGGAAAGAAATTCTGAATCTTCTGGACCTCACAAACAATTTAAGAAAAGTTAGCATTCATCCAGTTATATATGAATAATTCATAATGCAGCCACATTTTTAGCACTATAAAGTCAGTTCATTAATTTGCAAATCCATTTTTGCATTATTCATTTTCTTCTAATTGCAGAAATTCTTAAATAAAGTAGGGAAGCACTGCAGTACTAGGAATTATTAGAAGTTAGAAACAAACACTTTTCATTTAGAATTAAACCAAGAACAGAGGCTTATTTTCCAGCCTGTGACGTTTGACCTCAGGGCTAAACACAGCTTGACTTTCATGCCCCAGTTTTGTGTGGAAACACCACCAGTACAATCACACTCTGTGTGAGTGTGTATGCACTAGAGGTTTCTTAAACACACAGGCCAAGTTCAATCAAATTTAACAAAAGAGCAAAATGCCCTTAAGCAGGCTCAGTAATTTTCAGTTACTTCAAGTTGCTTGAAAATAGATAGCCACAATAAATAGCCACATAGAAAAAACATTTTCTTGCTTTAGCCGAATATGCCTTCAATTAGAAGGAAAGGGAAATGCCTTCAATTAGAAGGAAATAGGGAAGCCTTGCAGAAGAGAGCTAAAAATGCCCCACTTACAAGAAAAGCTCATTCAGCTCCCTATTTCATTTCAAAGGCTGCTGCCTAGATCAGAAAGGAACATGTATATTGGCAAGCATCAACTTTGAAATATATCCACAAACACCTGGTTTTGTGCTGCAATATATCCATATTCTCTGGAATAAGGCAAGCTACTATATGTAAAGGCAATACAAATGACAGAAACTTACCCTAGTGTTCCTCATCCTCTGATTTTAGTTGCAAGTATTTCTGTCAAAAATGCACAGAGACCAGTCAGGCCGTATCATTCCTTCAATGTCCTGACCCACTAAACCTGGATGTCCCAGGCAATTGCTGCTGAAGGGAAGGTCAGACAAGCCAATGACTCCTGGTAGGTCTCTCTTGTTGGCCATCTACCTTAAGTGAAGATAACATCAATTTATTGTGGCAGTAAAAGAAAAAACGCAGTTAAGTGCAGCTTTGCAATCAAAGTAGTGCTCCTACTATAAAATGTTTTGTGAAGATACTTGTCTCTCATGGCACTATTTCAGAATTACACAGTGTAGAGATTTTCTGCCCCCTGCAAAAAACATTTCACCAAGAAGCCCTGCAGAAAACCCACAAGCAGAGTGCTGGGAAGTCTCGAAGAACCCAGGCATTGCTTTAAAGGGGGTAGATAAATACCAGTTTAACTGTTGCACTTGCTCATGACTTATTTAGCAGCACCTCAGAGAAGTCAAGACGTGTCCAGATTCAAACAGAGCTGTAGCTGTCTCCAGTGATTTGGGCAGCCAGCCAGTTACCAGAAAGGATGGATATATGTGTACTCACATGCCAGGTAAAAAGTTGTTGAAGGCACTGGAACAGATAACTGCATGTTATATCTGACAGGAAAAAAACAAACAAACAAACAAACCCACAAAAAACCCCACACTAAACAAAACCAAAACAAACAAAACCAAAACACTAAACCAAAACCACAACTAACCCACACCACAACAATTTTAGCAGATGCTGAAAGCTACACCTCAGCCCTGAAATTTTGTTCCCACTGGAATCAGTGGCAAGATTGCCATGAACCTGAACAGGATCTTACTTTGGGCCAGTCATGGCTAATTTTTCACACACATTACACAGTGGGCTAAGACTTAATATAGCCCCTGCCTGTGAAACAAGACCAGATTTCTCTTAAGACCTAAACATTTATTATGTGTACAGATTTTGCATATCATGTTAGCAGTTAACATTCTGGCTTATATCTCAGTTGTTTCGTGAAGAATAACGTATATTAAAAATATATAATAAGAGTGCCTGAAATGTAAATGTAAATGGGTGTACATCTAAAAAGGGGTACATTACTTGGAATCTGGCCCTGTAGGTCTCTGTAGGTCTCTCTCTTTCTGGGTTATTACTGGTACTGTGTTTCTGCTATGGTACAAGCACAAGGCAACTAACTTACCTTTTATTCCCTTCAGGGAGGATGGACCCAAGAAGTAGCATTAAGTTCTCATGGTCCTGGGCTGAATGTCCTTTCCCTGCAACTTGGGTCTCTTTCAGTTAAAAATATCTCTGGTTTCCCTCCAAGTGAATATTAAGCTTATGCTTTAAGAAAGCATTTGGAAGAAGATAAATGCAGTTCCAGCATTAGGATTTTGAGAGTCAGCCACCACATTTTGTGGCAGTATGAGGGCCACAAGCTGTAGACATTTCCAAATGCAACTTTTTTGGGAATGCTTCAAACACAGAGTATTCCATCCACTCTGTCCTGCTGCTTTCTCCTCATGGACATCTGCAGGAATACAAAACTCTGAGACTAGCTCCAGCCTGAAGAACACTGTCCACCAAAAATTACTTGGAGGGCATCCAGGATATACTGTGCACACGCATATGAGAAAAACTGGGTCACCACTACTCCTTCTTCCCTTTTTTCTTCTGCAGGCACTTTGAAGCATGAGGTAAAAACCTGCAACTAGATCAGCAGGATGACAGCCTTACAAAACCCATCAATAGATCAAGTGCTCAGGGACATAGAGGTCTAAAACACATTGAGAGAGCCTTTTCTTAGCCAGCAGTTCCCCATTCATCTTATCTGCAGTTCACTGAAACAAACTATTCAATCAGAATTAATTCTTGCTATATAAAAAGTGAAAGACTATACATTTAGAAAACCTTAGAAGAGCTTTATGTCAACAACAGGCAGGCAACAGGAAGTTTCTCTGCACTAGATGCAATTAAAAAAAAAAAAATCACAAACATCTCTCAGTACTTTTGAAAGAGCCCTTCAAACTGGCTACATTTGGCAAAACTGGAGTCATAAAGTGCTCTTGGCTCAGAATATGCTTGATCACCATCCACACTGGGAAAACCCCTATTTTTTCTCCTCCTACTATAGAAGGGACAAATGAAATATTTCTTCAAGGTTTTAGCAATTTGAAGTGACTTTTTTTCAATGTGAAAATTCTCTGTGCTGAACTGCAGTTGGAAACATCCACCAAAGGACTGGGGAAGGGGAGCTGTATACATTCAAGTTCTGAATCTCTCTGCAGTCTCCAAAACCTTGAGACACCCCAGGAGGGCCCCAAGATACAGCTGAGGAGGATGCCTCATCCAGTAACACTGCAGCCTTAGCTGCCAGGCCTCCTGAAAAGGCAGGCAGATGGATACCAGGGTTTTCCACCTGGAAACCCTGGCCTTTAAGGTAGTCATTGATCCCCACATAGTTTGGCCCGTGGGGCTTTGTCTCCACTAATTTCAAACCAGGCAGCAACATTTTGTCTGACTTCCAACTTTTCCTTCTGCATTTCTCAGCCTTACCTCACAACAGTGTGGCCCAGGTCTGCAGCAGACAGGCTGCAGAGCTGCATCCACTCCTCCTCAGCACATCACACAGGGTGACCCAGCGGCCTGGAAGCCACAGTCCTTAGGAGAGTTACCGACAGTCCCACCAAGACTTCAGTGCTGGGCTTCTCATCCTAAAGTTTCTTCACTCTGTTTAATTTGTTCTCTATAGTAAAATGGCCATCTAGGAAGAAAAGCTGATGTACTGATCAAAAGCGGAAATGTCACACTTGAAATCCTTCAGTCATTTGCAACTTCTACTTTAAGAAAAAAAAGTAATCTCAGATTTCTTACTGGCTCGTACCATTCAGTGAATGTCCTCCATGTAAAAGCAGTTGACATCACATTCTGTCTCTTGTCTGACCTCAGGTCAAAACGAGTTCTTTATTAAGGTCAGAATCATAGAATGGCTTGGCTTAGAAAGGACCTTAAAGATCATCTAGTTCCAATAACTCTGCAATAGGCAGGGACACACCTGCCACTAGACCAGGCTGCTCAAAGCCCCATCCAACCTGGCCTTGGACACTTTCAGGGGGAGAACAGCCACAACTTCTCTGGGCAGCCTGTTGCAGTGTCTCACCACCCTCACAGTGAAGAATTTCGTCTGAATGTCTAACTTAGATCCTCCCTCTTCCAGTTTAAAGCCATTACTCCAAGTCCTGTCACTATAAGCCCTTGTAAGAACCTCCCAACCTTTCCTCTAGGTCCCCTTCAGGCACTGGAATGCCACTTGTAAAGTCTCCTCCAGGCTGAACAACCCCAACTCTCTCAACCTGTCTTCACAGGAATACACTTGGGAGGGAAAAGGAGATGTCTAATAGTGGAATGTTTTCTGTTCATGATGAGAAAAACTTTCTTAAAACATGATGATGTTTGAAGAGGCTCAGTTAATCAAATCCCTTTGAAACTTACTAGGATTTATTAGTTAGCCTGAAAGTGCCGGTCACAGCTATTTAAGTAATACATGTACTTTTCTTAAGTATTTGAATCTGAAGTAAAATGTGATTTCATGTAGAAACCCTTCTACTACATGGCACACAGCATATGGAAACAAAAGTTCTAGGGCCTTTTTTTGTAATGCCAGTCAGATATACTGAGGGCAAGAACGATACTCCACATACTTAGCATCTACAAGCTGTTCACACAACAATCCTCACTTATTCATCTCTCCTTCAGAAACCTAGACATTCAGTGCATAACATTGGAAATTACTTCATGTTGTATTTGGGGAAAGCACTGATTTTTCTCCCATTCATCATTCCCATAGTAACAAATGTTAGTGAAGGAGATCCCATGCCACAGGAACCCAGTGTTTTCACATAAACGGGCAGGAGGGATGAAGAAGAGGTAAAAGACAGAGGTTTCATTCAGAACTGGTTTGGAGAGACCACATAGCTCGCAGTCAGTGAACAGAAGTTTGCCAGGAGAGTTTAGCAAGGGAAAAAGCCTGGTCACATACTTGCACAGCCCGTTCAGCAGCCAGCCCAAGGTCACTTCCCAAACAGACCTGGCAAAGCTTTGCCTCCAGTGCCTCCCTACCCAATGGGTGCAGCACCCTATTCCAGTCAGGTTTTGTGACTCTTGGCTATTGCTTTAACTCTAGACTTGAAATGCCACAGATTACCATATTAGGCAAGGATCATTTAAAACCAGAGTGACAATGATGTCTTTAGAGTATAATAGGTTTTTGTAATACACTTCTGCTACTAGCCATATTGAGAAACTCGGTGTTGTTGATGGCCTTCACTACAGAGCCTAGTTTTTCCCACCAAAAAGCAAATCTTCATCTCAGGTCCTTGAAGCAGGCAGAAAGAGACCATAGAGAGAGTAGACTAAGGATTTGAGTGGGGTGCAACTGAATGCAGGAGCCAGTGAACTCCAGGGCACAGGTCCATGAAAAAAAATGCATTCTTACTTTTGAAAAGATGTGTTGTTCAAGTACTCAGAGAGCACAAGCCGTGTACAGGAAGCTGCATGCAAATCTTGCTTCCTTTCCACTTGAGCCCTATGCTCACACACAGAGCATCTGATATCAATTAGTTGATAAAAAAAAAGACCAAAACAAAACAAAAACCTAACAGCCTAGCAAACTGAATAGCAGAGAATTTCCAAGTGACATGTCAGAAAGCTGTGCCACAGGAGTTGTGGAGCTTATGCCATGGCTCCAGTCAAGGGTCATTCTATACATCAAAACAGAAAATGCAGATAGGAACCTATAAATAAGGCATTTGAGAAGGGCTCTGCCACAGGCATTTTCCTCCCTTGTAGCACTGACTTCAAGAACTGCAAGAAGTTACAGAAGGTTATCACACAAACATTTTCATTTGAAATAATTCACTGCTTTTTGAAGAGCATCCAGCTACCATGATTAAGCTGACAGCATATTGATAACATTTTTCTAATAATACTATTGTCTATCAAATATATTTTGCACTACGTTCAGCTTGAAACCCAGCATACAGATGGTCTTGCAGAATTTGGAATAACAATTACTGTGAAAGGAACTACAGCCTTAATTATTTAGCAGTCATTGACTCAATATATAGCTCTCACTACTTCAGTGCAGATACTTAAGCCTAAAGCAGTGTTCTTGTGATCAAGAAAAATGACCTGAACAGGCCATGTTTGCAAAATGCATCACCACATTTAATACAGAAACAAGAGAGATACAGGAACTTAACAGGCTACTAACAAGGTGATACAAGCTCTGTATCATCTCTTGTGGATTAAACAGGCAGAAGTTGCTGCAGAGGCTTGAGCGCATCTCGCCCGCTCATCTGTCTGAACGGAGTTCCTCTGCCTTACAGCACAGACTGAGCCCCACACCCTGCACCAGTCCCCTTCTCTCTTAAGACTGAAATACAAACCCTGATACCTAGTTCCATTCTAACACAGACAGAAGCAAGACCTGAAAATTAACAGATCTGGCTCAATCACGCAGGATGGCATCAGTAGCAGGAGGGATTATGCCTGGAATTGCAAGGGATCACCCAGAAGAGAGCATCACAAAGTGCCAATCCAGTGGCTGTGTGAATGCAATCCACAGTCCCCTGACTTCTTGCTGTTTTTCTAAGGCATGCTATAAATCACTGCCATCCAGTTCAATGCACACACTGAAAGAAAAGGTCCATTTCTCTCTTACAGCCCTGCCTGAACAGCATCACATTACTGAGGGCTAAAGAAAGATATAATGCATTCATGCACAGAAGTATTGTAATGGGTGCTAATCATAGCAAAACTTGAAATAATTAAATAAACATATTGATGTAACACATTAATGACTTGGAGTATTTTCTCTCTTAAAAAAAAAAAGTGAGGGAGAAACAGAGGGCTTAAGGAAACTAAAGGTCACTACCTACCAAGGTATATCATCTAGCTTTCATACTTTGCTCTACAGCATGATTTTAATAGATAAGCACCAACTCCTCCTTTATTACTGAAATCATTGTTCAAAACTAGCAGTAAGGAAGGTATCAATGTTAGCACTCTCTCCAAGACAAAGGCATCTGCTGAAGTGGATCATACTCTCCAATGAACATTACCACTGCAGCCTGAAGTCTAAACAGATGCAACCATACATCCACATCAGAGCTCTTTCTCCATTCAAAGCCATTCTGTTGAATCTTTTGTTGGCCTGCCTTCTGCATAGCTGCACAACAAACAGACCAAGAAGAGAATAAAACCCCTTCCAGCCCACATGTACCTCTGTAAAAATCTGCTTTACCAGGACGAAGACAAGTCTGACCAGACACTCCAAACCAAAGGGTGAAGGCTGCCTGTAGCAGCCCCAGAGGTGCTTACTGTTTTCCTTCAAGTGATGTAATGCCACAGGGTGCAGAGAAATCCATACTTAAATATGGATTAATAAAAATTAACTTAAATATAGACTAAATACATAAGTGCTGCTGATTTGGACATGACTGAGTTCACAGATTCTACAGGGACAAAATACAAATTGCACAGTCAGCCCTAGAAAGTTAATGGGGCTATGAAGCAATGACTCACTGCATATTTTACTGGCTCAAATTATATTCTTAGTTCCAAAGGATATTATCATTAATAAAGTAATGCACAAGGAGACAAAGTCCTTTTTGGGACTGTTTTGCAGTGTCAGCCTTTTGCCTTCTGTGAAATTGTTCCTGACCAATATCATTTAAATAAGAATCCAGCCAAGGGAGGGCTCTATAGTGTAAAAGAGCAAATGTAGAAGATGAGCGTTTCAACAAGTGACAATATGAGGCGGCAGCAGTACTTATCCAATTTAAGCAACACAAATCTAGGAGCTGAGCAGAACTATTACACAAGTCCAGAAAATAAAAATTTTGCCCTAAGACAACACCTAAAGTAGTAATTTAATATTCTTTCATCAGTCCTTCATTTCGCAGACATATTTTTCATTAGCAAGGACAAAGAAATTGCAGGTAGTGCAAAAAAACTAGTGCTGTTGGTTCAGGGGCAACCTTCTCTCCACACCTGTGCTGAACTAAAGCCATGACACTTGGCAAGGAAAATCTCTTGTCTGTTATCCTCCATGCTGAGAGAAGCTAACTCTAGAGCCTTGGGAAAACTGAAGTTTGAGTCATTAACATTCAGCCCACACAAACCCTCACTGGTGTTAAGCTTGGGCATAACTTACGCCCTTTGCCGCATCCAATACAGCACTGGGAGGTGTTGCAGCTCATCATTCAGCACTGGTCACATCCACTTCAAAAAACAGTTGTATTTCAATGGCAGATGAAACTCAAATTCAATATAAAAGCTTCAGCACACAAATATATTTTTAACCTTTTTGGAGTAAAGATGCATGAGACAGCAGTAATGAAATGCAAAGCTGACCAGCTAAAACTCAGAGGGGTTGAATTTGGCTTAATTTTTTGGTAAACAAACCAAAATAAGCCTGTTTTAGCACATAGAGGCACTTCCTTGTTATTTTTAAATGCTGAATAGACTTGTTTCCAATCCAAAAACTAAATAAATTCTATTTTGAAGCTAAAATTTTCTGTTCATTTGTTGTGGGTTTTTTTTAATTAAAAGCACAAAGGAATAAAAATATGGTTATGGGTTTCTTTCCTCTAAGTTACATGAAATGTGGTAACCAGAAGCTGCAAAATGTGAGATTAGAAAACTATATGAAGTGGTGAAAGTACATATATAAAACTTTATTTTACACAGCTCCACCAGGGAGAAAAGTGTTGCTTTAGTGAAAGATTAGAATTTGTAATGCTCTTGCCATGGAAATAGCTGTCATGTCACCCACCAGGATTATGGCTGGGTGGACAAATTAGAAGAACAGATGATACATGAAAGCAGGAGAAACTGAAGTATTTTTCAGAATTAGACAGCAATGACAAGGGAAATGAAAGTGACATATAAAATCTAATTGGAATTCCTTTAGTCACTTGCAAAGGATATTAAAAAGCCTTTCTCAAAAGCACTCTTATCAACATTTTCTTCAAGAATTAAAGTACAGCATAATTTAGCACATAAGCATATTAATTTTCATTCTGGGAGCAGGTGGCAGAAAATTTGCACATATTAACACCAGCCTGCTAGCTCTTGTTTGAGCCACAGCAAAGAGCAGAGCTGAGAATCATCAGGCTGCCCTCCATGCCCAGCTACCCAGGACATCATCCTGCCACAGTCCTCAGCCACAGTGACCCACAGCCATGACCTTGCCATACAAACTCATGGACCTGCTAATGCTCAGGATCATAAGACCAGGGCTCAGCAGCAAGAAGCTGCAGGAACATGGCTGGAAGACTTGGAAGGGACACATCTCAAAGAGGGTACTACGATTTCACTTGTGCTTCTTCATCCTGTTCAACAAACCACGTAGAAAGCTGCCAAAAGAACTATTTAAAATACAACCATATGTCTACTGTTTGTGAACACCCACTCGATCCTCAGCACACTGTACCTCACTCCCAAGACAAACCTACCCTTGGAAGCAGTGGCCTCCACAACAGCAATGGAGGCTAATAATAAAGGACCAGTAGGGGCAACAGCTGTCTCATCCAACCCAGCAAGAAGCTTCACTTACAGCCCACATACTGATTAGCTTCTCTGGGAGACAGCAAGGCCCAGAAGTTATGTCTATTGGGGCAGATATTCTCCAGGGAACCAGAGGAAATGCTCAAGATAATCAATCTGGAACTAGTCAGGGTCCTCATTCCATCCAACAGCTGTGCAAGGACTAGCTTCATAGACAGGAAAAGCTGCTAATTTTCCTCAGCCCTGTACTGTGCACTTGCGGGTCAGTCTTACCCAATCACTTCTCCAGCAGGACAGGCTCCAGTGTCAGAAATACTCTGCTTGTAGCACACATTTGGCATTGACTCCCTCATCTTAGGCAAGTACCTTAATTTCCTTTACCTCCATGTCTTGCACAAACTACCAGCATCACAGCCCCAGTGAAAAGCAGGTAACGTGGATACTTGAAACAGAGTGGATATAAGAAAAAAAATCTGACCTGGCAAGATTCCTTACTTCTTCACAACCTTGGCCAAGACAATGATACACATAGTGATTGTTGCACTAGGACTACCCTACAGCTGAGAGCCAAAAGAGAAACTGCACAAAGCAGCAACTGAATCATAAATAAAACCTGACCCACCTGATCTGACATTACCGTTAACTCTGCTTGTGGCAAATGGTTAAATTAAATTACCTCTAAGTATTCCTTCCAATAGTTATCCTGACGGTTTCTAGCTGTCCCTCTTAAGCTGTCTGTTCATCACAAAAACTTACTGAGGATTCTCACTGCTTTCTCATCTCATCCCCAAGGTCAGTTCTTGCCTGTATTGACATAACTGCAATTAACAGGAATCCTGACAGTGTCTGGGGTGAAATAAACTGTTGAGTTCCCCATCAAGGCAGTTATTGGAGGGCTCATGTTGTTCCTTTGCACAGTGAAAAATTGGTCTCTTTTGACAGAGGAACAAATTTTTATCTGTAAAAAAGGAAAATGTACAGGAAATACTGGGGGAAGGAACCCCTTCTTTATGAGCCCTCCCAATCTCAAATGAGGGAATGACAAAAAGCCTGTGCACACATCACCCAGGGCCCAGTAAAAAGCCCTTGAAATCAGCCTACTGAAGGTCAGAGCAGAAAGTGCTGTTTTACCAAAACTAATATTTGCTTTCGAAATACCGTAATTGCTGCCTGTATAACACTGCAATGAGAGCCATGCAGCTTAATTTGTCATTAAATGAGTGCTCAACACAGATGTACTTTTAGAAGAGCCAGGAACATTCAGAGCTAGTTAAGACGTTTCAAAATAGCAATTTAAAATGTAATTATAAAAATACTTAGTATGATTCTTTAACCAGTTTGTTGGTTTGCATGAGAAATTTGTACACTCCACTGAGATGGCAAGTGGTAATAGACCTAGAGTCTGCTCCTGAAACCTCTCTCTCCACAAGATAAGATCAGATCAACTGCATCAGACCAACAGCCAGATGACCTAGGAACTCCTCTCCAAGCAGTCACCATAAGCAAATGTCCAGGGAAAAATAGGAAAAAGATAGGCTCATGTAATTCTTCTTCCTAAGACAGTCCCACTTTTTCCTAGTTCCAGCTCATGCTTGTCCTGAATCAGATACGTATGAGAGTTATGAGGGTTTGTCTTTTCATAGTAACCAATTACTCTCTCTTCCTACTAATCATTCAGTTTCCCTTGAACCTTTGGCACCCACAATATTCTGCAGTAAAGACTTGGCTCTTCAAGTCAGCCACTTGTTTAGAGAACCCCATATTTTCCTTTGCTCTCAGTCTGAGTTGATCATCTTCATTTGATGCCTCTAAGTTCTCATATTATCTGATTTCTGTCCCTATCTACCCTCCCTATGATTTTGTGCATTTCTAGCCTAACCACCCTTACAGACCTCTTCTCTAGTCTAACATCTTCCTTTCTACACAAAAGGTTTGCCACACCTCGGATCATCCGTGTTGCTTTATTTTAACCTTTTCCAGGTTTACCATAACCTGGTTGAGATTAGAGGATCAGAACTGTGCAGAAAATTGAAGGAGGTACAAAAAAAAAAAAAAAGCACACAGTGGTACAGTGTTCTATTTTGTTCCTCACCATTTTAACAACTCCTAGCATTTTATATCTTGAATTTTTTTAACTGTAAGAGAGTACTGACCACTACCAATGTTTACAGATATTTAATATAACCCCAGATCAAGCTCCTGAATGACACTGCCTTGCTCCCTCAGCTCTTATCTAGGCTATTATATGTGGAGTTATAATTGGTTTGGTTTTATGTGTACCCCTTAACATTGTTCTGTACTGAATTTCATGTGTAACTTTTTTGCTCTATCACCCAGTAGTACAGGGTTCTCTACACATCTTCATAGCTGGTCGTGTCCCTTACTAATTTGAACAATTTAATGCTATCAGCAAATTTTGGCAGCTCACAGCTGACCCTCTTTTCCAGGTCACACACAAATCCACAGAACTGCACAGACCCTCAGGAACTATTTTGGTGATTTTCCTCTGCTGCAAGAAATGCACATCTTCTCCTGCCCTGGTTCCTGACTTTAAACCCACAGGATTTTCCCTCCTGTGGAATGGCCAAGAGCAATATTCTGGAAGGCAGCAATGGAACATCCCCTACTCTGTGCCAAGCTTCAGGTCTTCAGCTTGTTCAGCTGGGTTCCACATCTCACACATCACATTCAAAACTACATCTCTGAATTCCTGTGAACTACATCAGTAACATTTCTGCCCTGCAGACAGGAGATACAGATACAGCGCCTGTTTGCCTACACCCATTCCTCCTGTACTAACTACCTGCTGAATGAAAAGGAAGGGTTACAAATACACCAGTGCAGTTTTAGCAATATGGTTTTCTCAGGGGCAAATCAGAGCCCAGTGCAAAAGACAGCTGCAGAGATTTTTCCTACTTAAGCCTGACACGAAGCACTGCACGGGTGATCAAAATGTGGGGGGGGAAAAGAAAAAAAGAAAAAAAGACATCACTTCTGCCAGTTGTTTTCATTTTACTATGTAGTCTTTATGATGTGACCACATCTTTTTTCCACAGGACTCTCCCCTTATTTACTGCACAGAATAGTTGAGTTTCACTTAGCAGTTATTCAATAATTTGGTTTTCCCTTTATTTTTGTATATGAGGCACAATGTAATCCCTGCTCTGGAAAAAGGATTAGTCACTTCCTCTTGTGTTTTTCAAGGCTGTCAACCCTATGAAATCTTCGAGCATGTCAGAAACATTCAGATGTCAAATGGGGAAAAAAATGTGCAAACCCTGCCAGAGTTTACACATGCAGCTGACTGCTGCCACTCAAAAGAGAAGCACAACTGAAAGCCAAAGCTGGTTTGCTTCTTTTATCATCTGTGGCACCAGGGAAGATTTTGCTCAAGGCTTTCCCACATGTCTTCTAACAGCAGAGGAAGAACAAAAGAGAAAAACTTGGGTTGTCATTGTGGGCTTAGGAGTAAAGGCTGCTTTGGTGCAACAGTGCTTTAGGTCCTCCACCCATCACCTAAAACCTGACCTTATTTGCCTCTCAAAGCTAAAATAGAGAGAATAAAGCTTCTCAGAGAAAAAAAAAAAAAAAAAAAGGGTCACCAGATCTTTTTCCAGCATAGTCACAACAACTTTTTCTACCTCAGCATCAAGGAGATGCTGGCTGGGAGGTCCATCCCTCCATTCACAGCAGGGCTGTCAGGAAAGCCTCATCAAATGTGTAGCAGTGCTGTCTAGCTCAGTCCAAAAAAAGCTCCAAGACCCCTCTGTGTACCTTTTCCTGTGCAGAACCACCCTTCTTTTTCCTCACAACCCCTACATGCAATCTGTGGGGGCACTGCCCCTTGATATATATTGCCTCACACTGCTGAAGGGGGATTTGGGTCCTTTGTGACTATTTATCAAGTACTTGAGCATCTCAGCCTTTTCTGTGTCAACCATTGCTAGGCTGCCTCCCCCATCTGTGAGTAGATCCATATATTACCCTCTGTTTTCTTTAGCAGCTAGCATACCTGCAGGATTCCTGCTTGTTGTCCTTAAAGGATGTCTCAAGTCTCTGCTCCAGCTGGGCTTTTGTCTTCTTGATTTTGTCCTTAGGCACACCAGTGATACTTTTATTCTCCTATTGCCTGTCTCTGCTTCCACCTCCTGCATTCTCCCAGTCTCATCCCAATTGTCTTGAAACACTGTTTTTCAAAAGACATTCAGCCTAAGGCAGACAGCTGGTATGGAAAATTACAGCCTAGTCATAGCTTCTTAGAGTTACAAGTAACTGGAACGGGATCTTACAATGAACAGGGTCAGGTAATTTTAACAATTATTAACTCTAGGCTTCCCACCTATAATTATTTATTGCCACATATTACAACCAACACTAATTACGCTCTGGCCAGAGCCATGTAATTTTAAGCTACCCAAAGTGTATTTCAGTTAACTGAATAAATACAGTATTGACTTATCCTACTGAGTGTGCACTTGGTCTATTTAACATTACTGCATTATCATCTGCTATTTCTGCAGCTCCACCATTTTTGCTTTATTTCTGCAACTTTAATATTCCAGCCACACTTCATTTTATGCACTCAGGCCCTTGCAGAGTTTTCTGTTTGGATCTGTATTATATCTAATATCACTTGCCTGTACTCTGTATCACTTTTTCCCATTTGACCTCAAGCTGTTCCCTGCCTCTCAAGCTTCCTCTCCCTGTATTTCCCCTCCTCTACCTTGCACACATGCTGCTCCCCTGCATACCTCTCACACACTATCAGTTCCTATCATCTTCTCAGACACAGCTCTTCTGGCTTCACACAAGCTCTTATCCATCAGAACCATTTTATTCTAGCACAATTCAGTGTCGCATGTTATCTTCCCTCCTGCCATGGGAAGGCACCAGGCTCAAGTGCAGCATTACCCTCAGGCACATTCATTCCCTTGGCCTCTGCACTACCCTCACCCCTTATCCTCACAGCCAGCAGCTGTCATAGCCTGCACTTGGCATTCCAGCCCCACATGCCACCATGTCCTCAGACCACACGTCCTCAGGCCACCCACAGAGACACCAGCCTTTTGGGGCTCAAGGAGTGCTATTCCTACTCCCCAATTTCAGTGGACAGGTGAGAGCTGCTCCTGCATCCAGGTCTGATCTGGGTGTTGAGTTTGGGTTTTTCCTTCTTCTCAGTGAGGATCCAAGATAAGCATTTATACACCACAGAAGACACCAGCCTTTCCTGGAGGATTGAGGTCAGTAAGTCATACCCACTCCTCCCACCCAGCTGCTGTAAGTCAGCGCAGACATGTGCCCTTTGCTGTTTCTCTGGGCCACCAGCAATGGTTGGAGCAACACTGTGCCAGGCTCCTGCAGCAGCAGCCAGGGAGAACAATGAATCAAATAATCTTGGAGGCAAAGCCCCTACTCTGTACTTTCTATGTGATCTTGGGCAAAATGTTCAGTTGCTTCACAGTCCCTAGCAAGAATGGAACTATTTCCTGAACCTACTTAGTCTCCCACTGGCCTGTGAGATACCCTGAAACTATATAGAGCGCCATGAATATTGATAAGATAAACAGACTTTGGAATAAGGAATCAAGAAATCTGCTGGGGAATGTTTTCTATTTTCTTTGCCTGGGGGAAGTGTGATCACTATCTATTCACTTTGGCAACATCCACCCACGCAGAAGGGAAAATAGAGGGAAGCTGGCAGAGGGAAAGCTCCAGCTCAGGTCTACGAGGACATATCACAGTGAGATTTGCCCACAGCAGATGCATCTCCAGAAAGGAAAATGCCTGATTCCCATGGTGGCTGACCAAAAAAATAAACCCAGGAGCTGCCAAGCAGTTGAGTCTACAAGATCATTTTTGTAACAGCACTGTCCATTGAACTGCCCCATCAGCCCCACACCAAAACTCAGATGGTCTCCTATCACTGTGCAGATCACTTTGTATGAGGCAAATGGCCTTTGTGTACTAGTCTTAAGTGTTGCCTAACTTGTTTTTACCTGTTTAAAAATAAAGTGCATTGTCAACTCTTCACCTACTTGTGTTTGTTTGTTTCATTCTGTTAATAAGTACTCAATATTTTAAAAGGTCTTACAAGGTACCATCTAACAACAGGTTCAGTTGTTGCTGTGCTGCATGTTAATAATTTAACACACTCACACCCACAAATAAAAATGGAGCACGGAACAGTGCATTGCTATAACCTTTATATTACACCCTACATGCAGCCAAAAAGGAGACTACAGCAAGGGGCTTCTAAGACAGCAGTGAGATGGCTTGATACATTTAAGGACCTCCCTGTTCACACATTTCTCCTCTCCCTCTCACACCTTCTGCTCCTGTGGAGGTCAGTCAGACCTGCATCCAGGACTCCAAAAATGAGCTGCCTCCTTCCCCCTTCAGGTCTCCCCCTTTCCTCTTGCTCCACACACCCAGGAGGGCTGCTTGTCACTCCAAGAACAGTAGCAGACAGGTAGTCATGCCTGTCATGGTGCCACAGGCTGACCAGCATTGGATGTGTGGGCATCTCCCTCTGCACTGAAGGGGTAAGAGACAGTTACTGCAGAGGACAGGCTGCAGCTTGACCTTCCCTACTTTTCCTTTCTCTAAAGGGAATTCCCACTATTGCTTCAGCTTGCATTGCAAATACCTGCCATTAGCTCCCTCAGCAGCTCTTCCCACAGGCATCCTCACAGCTGTCGACAGGTACCACAGACACCCTTGCAAGGCAGCCAGATTTCCCAGACAGCTCCAGCAGCAGAGCAGATGGTTCACCAAGCCCCACCGCAGCGGGTCGCGTCTCCCTGGGAGATGCTGCCAGGGATCAGGGCAGGCATGCAAAAAGACCTTTCTGCCTGTCATTATTTGACCTGTCAGCTTGTCTGTACATGTTCAGTGGTGTTTGCATGTACAAGCTGACTAGGAAAGCAAGCCTTGAGCCATCAGGAAAAAAAATAAAAATTAAATAAAAATAACACAGAACCCATTTTGTGCACCCACAACTAAGGTCACAAAGGCAGGTGGAGGGTGCTGGGACTCTGCAAGTACAACCCTGAGTATTTGAATCAGACAACAAAAGCTTTGACAAATTCAAGTTTCTGGCTACAATTTATTTTTACAAGAGCAAAAGAGCATACTGCGAGTAAAAGAGAGGGGAAAAAAGAACAGAAAAATAATATAAACACCAAGTTTTCCTCAAGTAACCTGGCATCAGCAGGGACTTCTGGGTAACAACACTACAGACAACACAGGCAGAACTTTAAAAATAGTAACGAAGGAATTATTAGCACACCAGCTTGCTGTTCCCCTTCAGCTCCATAACCTGAGAAGGCTCTACTTGTATTGAGCAAAATGCATAGCACATACCGTGGGCAGCATTAGCCTTTTAAGTACAGCACTTCCCACACTGCTAAAAATAACCTTTCTTGCTTCTATACACTGGACTTCGGGGTTTGTTTTGTTTTCCACTTGAAAATACCAATATTTTTTTTGAGACAAGCTAAGAAAATTTACTTCACCAAGGTGAAACTACATGAGCTAGTCAGGCATCCTGTTTATTGCATCAAATAGAAGACAAAGTGGCCCATGCCAGCATGATGATTTCCTGCCTCAACTTAATTTATCCTGACAATACTCCTGCAACACAACCAGCCCTGGACCATTACTGCAAAGGGGGCTGAAGTGCAGAAGTGATGTTCTTAAGGCCACGCAGGAGGCTGCTAGCAAAAGTGCAAGCTTAAAACCCAGTTAGCAGAGCCAAGATGATTCCTTATTGAATGCAATTTTTCCTCGTTGCAGCCAAGTTCATTTGTATTGTGACTGCCTCCCTTCCAAACAGGGGACAAACCCAGAACAAAACCCAAAGTGCATTACAGAAATAATATCTTGGGCAATCCCTGTAATTTCTCACAGCATGATGCTGTGAAGCCTCTTGGCTGCAAGTACCAGCCCCCAGCTCAACCTGGGACCTGCACACCTTCCTTGCACTGTTGAATAGCTAAGATGCTACAGCTGAACAGAGCCCTGGGGAGGGGTTTGGAGGCAGCTCATGCTGCCCTCCCCTCTGGGGCAGAGAAGGGCTGCCAGAGAAGGAGAGGTTGTTGTGTAGGTAACAGAGGGCAAGGACAGCCTCCAGAGCCTTGGGGCCCCAAGGGCAAGCTGAGCAGGGATCAATGTGGGCTCACTCTAGACCAGGTCAGGAATATTTTATCTGTCCTTTCTACTGAGCTAGATCAAGCCCTTGTCCAATGTAGGCTGGCAAGATCTGAAAGGAGATGTGCTAAGGCAGCATTACATAGCCACAGCAGCCAGTTCAAAAAAAGAGCAATGCATGAAACCAAAAACAGATTAGGCACCCACAAAACCCCACATGCACTACTTCCTTCCTAGAACAGCTGTAGTGTTTAAATAGCGCATTTGAATCATCCAGCTCTTTTCAGGCTGCCAATTGGGCTGGAAACCTTGCAGTCAGGCACTCAGGTTTCTTCTTCCCTGCCAGCTGGATCAGAAAGAGCCCCCCAAGGTTTTATGCCATCTCCCAGCCAGGCAAAACCAGCAGGGCTACAAAACCAAGAATTAATGGCTTTATACAAAAAACCCTTCAACAGTCAGGGTTCAACATTTCTTATTTCACTCAAGTCCATTAAAGCCAGCTCACACAGCAACTCATCTACTGCCCCTGTCAGCGAGCACTGTTTGAAGCTGACCTTCACTCAGGCCACAGCATCCCAAGATCCGATAACAACTCAGGCTTCCTCCAAGCTGAGCCTCAAGCTCGGAAATGCACCATTTGGCTTGAGGATTTCAAGCTCTACTTGCTGACAGTGAACATTGCATACCTGAGCCCTTCTCTTTATCCTCAGATAGTTACCAGTGACTGCCTTTGCTTGCTTGGTTCATTGATCTATTCCCTTCCTCAGGCTGCTGCAGATGACCTTGCTCTGCTCTGCTCCCTGGGAAGGCCACGCTCTGCACACAAATAATTGCACATGCCCTGAGCAGAAACACACCAGCACACCTCTCATCCTTTCACACAGCAGAAAGTGCTGCATACACATCAGGGACAAAGAAGAAAGCATTGGTCAGTGTTAGACAAATACATAATGTTGCCACCTGCATTTCAAAGACAGTTGTTGGAGTAACAGAAGGTGGTTGGGGAGCTTTTTTAATTCCACCCATTAATTTTATAGGGCAAAAAAGCCTACTGCCTGCTATACAAGTCAGATGTTAATATTATTCTGTCAGAAAAAGGCAGTTTATGCAACTCAAAAGCCTTGGTTTTGTGATGGGTTTTTTTGTTTTTTAATTTACTGCTATAGTACAAAGCAGGCATAGCCTGTCTTGATAACTGTGCATTATTCATTTATCTTGTCAATACTCAGAAGGTTTTAAAAAACAGCCAGTGAGTTTGGGAATCTCCAATTCAGTGCTCCAGGTGAGAAACATTGTAATGAGTAATTATTTTTTAAATAAAGATCCTTTTAAAGTGCTTCATGTTGGAACACTAAGAAATCAAGGCCCTTCAAATCAGTAGTTAATTATGAATCTCAGCCACTGGCCTCAACAAGCTTGTAGCAGAAAAAGCAATGTGTGCTGTTATAAGGAAAAAAAAAATCCAGTTAGACTGAACAACATTCAGGCTAGACTATTTAAACCATAGGAACTTTAGATTTGCCCTCAGAGTACTATCTGTGGCATAAGAAGCCATGCATCTTTAATGTTCTGAAGAGATAAAGATTATTTACCCATTAATAATAATGAATAACTTAATCCCATTTAAACCTTTGAAATATACCCAAATAACAATGATCCCTCAGTAGGATTCCCACTTGTTACACCTGCCATAGCTCCCCTTCACAAGTCATTTTACTCTACACAGTTCACATAAATTATTTTAATTTTTTCAAAAGTCCTTTAAAAATAGTACATTATTTATGACTCCTGACAGTGAGCAACTGCGATGACAGAGGGGAGAGACAGAATGCAAGAAGCATCCATTTAGGTGTTCACCCTGAAGAGTAAAAAATATTAATCCTCAGAATTAATGAGGTCAGTGTGCTGCTTCTGCCTCTGATGTGTTCAGCCTAGACAAGGCCTTTCCTGCCAGGAGGCAGGTCCAGCTGGGAGGGAAATATGTTAGAAAGCTACTGAATTAGACAAGAGATTCCTTGTAGATTTGGTTCATTTTTCCAAGTCACTGCCTGCTTCCTTCTGGATGCTTTTGACATATCAGCTCCACTCTTTTTGGAAACTAGAAATAAGGAAGAAAAAATACCAATACACCATTAGATACTAGGAGCATCTTGTTTAGGGAACTGCTGTCCTGAGAAGCTCTCCTGTCAAGGCTATGAAGGGCACTGGGACTTGAAACAAAGACTTTTTCTTTACTTCTTCAGAGAGAATCACCACAATCTGCTTTGACAACATGACTAGATGCAGGAGAGTTTGCATGTTTGTTTTCCTACAGGCAACAGACTGTCTAGTACACAAAGCTTTCAGTACATTGACTGTTAAGGGGTCCATGAAGAGGAGAGGAAGTGCTGCTCCTTGCTTTTTGACACTACTGTTGACTAAGCACTGGTGACATGATCATCTGAGATGTTTACAAGGAGGGAGCACAACCTATGTCTGAGCTCTCAGCTGTGGGATTTGCTGACACCACTTTAGGCAGCCTCTGCATGATCATGTGAGGATATGAGTCCCAAAAGGAGTAAGTAGGAAGGCTGTGCTCACTGGAGCCCTTTTTTCCTAAGCAGTGATGGATACTACACTGTTATGCTCCAAATATGGATAGTGCAAAAAGTAGGAATTAGCAGCCAGTTTCTGTCATGGCAGTGGGTTAATGCAAAGTGCTGCTTTATACCCTCTTGTGGAAAGCATTTCTCCAAAATGTGTAAAGCAGAAGACAGTCAGACAACAAAACAGCAGACAGTAAGAGATACTTAGGTTGGAACAGGCTGAGACACAAACCTCAGGCTGCGACAAGCTGAGCGGACATCAGAACAAACAAAGTAGAGAACTAAATTCTATTTCATGTCAACAAATAGGGGGAAAATATTTTGTGCTATTTATTTTTAATGTAAGAGTTCACTCATTTGCTATTTCTAAGCAAGGGTCCTCAGGTCTTCTGTGAACTCCTGTGGATATGAGTTGCAAGCACTTCACCCTGCTCAGCTCAGAGATGCCCAATACATGACAAACAGGTAGGACCACCTGCTCTTCCACGCAGCCCAGTTCCTCGTCCAAGAAACCTTCTGATTCCCTGCATTACTCTAAGAGGAGTGGCAGGGGTCCCATGCACTGGAAAATATGACACTGTTATTTTTAATAACTTCCAGTGGCAGTCACACACTTGTTTTATAAGATAATCCACATCCAAAGCTCTGCACAGAAAGCAACTACTTGTTATCTGCTTTTTCCCTCAGCAGTATAACAGTCCCAAATTGTGTGGAAAAGATGTGTGGGTTACTGAGTGACACACCTAATCTATCATTTACAGAAAAAAGAAATAATGAAAATGTTGTCATTTTTCTGTGCACAAGCAGACGGGGTCCTGCCAGCACAGGGGGGAGCTGTGCAGGCTACACAAGCTGAACCAAGAGCACTGTTGCAGAATAGGAGCATGACCAGCTCCAGCACCTACAAATGCTATTTTCTCCAACTGTTCCTGACACCAACAGTTTCATCATAAGCACAGTAGCTTTCCTAGGATTCCTATTGCTGAAATTGCTGGATATGGGAGAGGAAGTTTCAGTCCTCAATCAAGAGAGTGAACCAGTAGCCCCTAAGAAAGCACCTCAAGAAACAATCCAACAATCCAATATGCATTATAAAAGACTCAGGACTCTGTAGCCTCAGAGTACTGACATTACTTACCTCATGAGTTTTGAGCATTTGAGACTAGCAAGGTTCAAACAGTAGGGAAACCTTGAAAGAAGTAGAAGTAGAAGGTCAGCATATTCCTGTACTGTACCTGCTGTTTGATCTGGGTTCCCAGTCCTGATGCGCATTTGACAGCTGCTCCTCATTTAAAAAAAAAAAAGAAGCCAGCCTCATACACATGCCTAATCTGAGATATTTGAAACAACTCCCAGATTTTTAAGCAATTCCTTTCAGGTGCTTCCTGCCTAGAAATACAAATCCACCCTCCCAAGGAAGATTCTGCTTTTATGAAAAAATGTGAAACTCAGGGCTGGGGTTAAACATGAGAGCCTAACTTTCTACAGCTGGCATAACTGAATCTCTGTTGCAAAAGGAATGAGAACACTTGCCAGGAATTCTGAGTGAGTGGAAACGGTTGTTAGAGCAGATACCAAAGGCAACCATAAATAAAAACTGTAAGAAATACAAATACTAAATTAATTAGGAAGCAGCTAACAAGATCATAACTGTAAGTGTCATACTAATTTCAGGAAGTGATCAGATTTTCATATGAGAGGTGAGAGGCCGCAAGAGGAGAAGAGGGGAAAAGTTCAACAATTATCACTTCACTCAACCCTGGCATTAAAACTTCTAAATTTTGAAGACTTGATACATATTTTTAAACATTGTCCTTATGTGAAGGACAGAAAACCCAGCCTCAGAAGGATTAAGTGCTGAGATGAATGTGCAGCTTCATAGAAAAAGAAATAATCAATACAATATGCTAATTGGCAGCTCTTGACTGAGGCAAACCAGAGGACAAAAGAAGGAGCAGGCACTTGAGGTAAACTATTAAAATTCCAAGGATTTACCATTATAAAGCATGCACTACTGTGGTACATTGTTGATATGGAAACAAAAACAGCCAAGACAACTACAGAGAGGGGAATCTTGCGAACAAGTCACAGCTTACATAGCCTTTCCCAATATGGGATCACCTTGTGCTTGTTTTTAGCCTAAACCAGCAACAGAAAAATCCCCCAAATAAATATGTTAAAGCATCTCTGATGACTGTGAAGCTGTATTAAAAGGACAGCTGGAGTTTAGGAGGTATCAGTTAAATGGGTCCAGATAAAATAACATTAAATTGGTTCACTTTCTCTCAAAAACAGATGTCATCAGTTGGTAATAGCATATGTACCACTATATCTATTTGAAAGACTTGTTTTTTAGGTTCATAGACGAGAAGAACGGAGCTATTTTTATGTTTGAGTTGGCAACAAACTCCTGTCCCTACCAAACAAAAAGCATGCTTTTTCCTAATTTCAAGGCTGAAAAGCTGCAGTGTTCATTACTGGTAGCGTTAGCAGCCCAAGCATTGGATTCAGGGTTGAGCAAATCAGCTGGTACAGGATTACACAAATGCCCTTCCATCTGCATTACATCTGAAGAACTGGTACTCACCTCTCCACGAGGCCTCTGCCTGGACCCAATGTAGAGCTCAGTGGAAGGAGGTTAATCTCTGTGACAAAGCACCCAAGCTCAGGAGACACAGATGATTTTTCTCCAGGGGCAAAGGTCTCCATTTGGCAAGTTTGTGTGTCTGCCACCAGTTACTCCTTGTTTTGTCAATTGCAATATGACCTCAGGTTTATAAATAAAGAACATTTATGTGGCCCTGCAAATGCAACTGGAGTATCTTCCAGATATTTGGGGAAAAAACCTAAAAGGCCACATTTTTTATTTCTTTTTCTTCCTCCAGAATGTAAGACCATAATTCAGGAGACTAACATTTACAGCATCCTTTCTAGTCTTTTGAATTGACTTGGTATTGGCAGCAGAACCTCTGTGGCAGAAATAGCACTAGATGACATTCCTATTTCCACTGAGTAGTCAAGGTCCTTAACAGAAATAATCAAGTTGATTGAAGGAAGGGGGGAAGTTAATGTAGACTGTAGACAAATGCACCATGACAGAACTGGAGGCAATGGATGCTAAAATTCATTCAGTAACTACTGCTTTGGTAGGCTTGAAATTAAGACTGAAGAGACAACAGAATCCTAGGGGTTGGAAGGGACCTCAAAAGAGCATCTAGTCCAACCCCCCTGCCAGAGCAGGATCACCTAGAGCACATCACACAGGAACGTGTCCAGGCGGGTTTTGAATGTCTCCAGTGAAGGAGACTCCACAACCTCTCTGGGTAGCCTGTTCCAGTGCTCTGTCACTCTTACAGTAAAGAAGTTTTTTTTCTGATATTCACATTGAACCTCCCATGCTCCAGTTTGCATCCATTGCCCCTTGTCCTATCACTGGTCATCACTGAAAAAAGCCTGGCTCCATCGTCCTGTCACTCTTAACATATTTGTAAACATGGATGAGGTCACCCCTCAGTCTCCTTTTCTCCAAGCTGTTTCTCCAAGATGTTCCACTCCCTTCATCATCTTTGTGGCTCTGCGCTGGACTCTTTCAAGCAGTTCCCTGTCCTTCTTGAACTGAGGGGCCCAGAACTGGACACAATATTCCAGATGCGGCCTCACCAATGCAGAATAGAGGGGGAGGAGAACCTCTCTTGACCTACTAACCACACCCTTTCTAATGCACCCCAGGATGCCATTGGCCTTCTTGGCCACAAGGGCACATTGCTGGCTCATGGTCATCCTCCTGTCCACCAGGACCCCCAGGTCCCTTTCCCCTACACTGCTCTCCAGCAGGTCAGCCTCCAGTCTGTACTGGTACATAGGGTTGTTCTTCCCCAGATTCAAGACTCTACACTTGCCCTTGTTGAATTTCATCAAGTTCCTCCCTACCCAACTCTCCAGCCTGTCCAGCTCTCGTTGAATGGCAGCACAGCCTTCTGGTGTGTCAGCCACTCCTCCCAGTTTAGTGTCATCAGCAAACTTGCTGAGGGTACATTCTACAACAGAAAACATGCAGTTTATTGAAGATCTTACTTGCAAGAACAAGGTACAAAACTGCCTGAGGGCAGTTAGCACAGCATGATTCCAAGTCAATTATTTTTATTATTATTTATTTTTAAAAAAAATATTTATTATTTTGAACTTCAGGAAAAAGAATCAAGTAAACACCAATGTAGTGAGAGAAGACATTTAAGTTTGCTGCCAAACTAAACCTATCAACCTCTCCTCCAAAACATGTTTCAGTCTTAAATACATTTTTCTTTTTTAATTCTAAAATAGCTCAGTTTCTCTAATTTTAAATAGCTAACATTAACTTTTGGTGGAAAACAGAAAGGTCTGTGAGCATTATAAGCTAATAGCTCAGACAATTTGGTCATCAGTTCTATCAATAAAAAACAGCAGATAAAAATCCTATCAGCACTAGGTAGTATCATTATAAATAGTAATTTAAAACCTTCAGAAACACTGTATTTATGCTGTTGACACAGTCCTCTTCAGAACTAAACATATAACAGAGTAAATTTGTTCTTTTTTTGTAGAATTCCAAGTACTTGATTTCTTTTCTGACTCCCTCCCAAATCCTCAACATCCTTTAAAAAGCATTGCATACAGCTATTCAGTATTAGTTTAACACCTGTGCATGATGCTGGCAATAGCAAACTTCAGGCAGCCAAGAAGCAATTAATCCTTTATAGTTACAGCACTGAACCAAGAGTTTAAGTAACAAACAACTGTTTGTTGAGAATGAGACCTCCATCTTCTTCCAGTTTCCAAGCAACAGGATCTCTGCTGATGTCTCCACATGATTTCCTTTACGCTCCCTCCGCACTCCCAAGGTGGAATTTTACATTAAGACTGTCTTAAATCAGAAAAAAACCCATAGAAATAGATTGCTGAGTAATTCTAATTTTACATACACTATTATACCTGCCAGGCTAAAGTGCTAAAAACTTCTATGAAGACTCAGTGTCAAAGTATTTGAAGTGCACAAAAGGAGCAGATATTTTGCTCCTGCTTTTGTCCATCATGTTCTCTGACAATAGGGAAAGTTTCCCTCCCACATTTTCCCCAGATGTTTCCTGCATGAATGGCAACTTCAGCAGTAAAACCCACCATAGGAATAAAGTGAAAGGGCAAAACTAGGGCTGGCAAAAGAAAGTCTCATCATCTTTCTTCTGTGCCACAGGAATATATGATCCTGTCACTGAAGCCTCGTGAGGCACACTAAATATGATTACAAGCACTCTCCTCCTTTTTCTAAGCCAACTGGAAGATTGACCATGGGAGACATCACTGTCAGCTCCTGCTGTAAAACACCCAAAGGCTAATTATGCCATGAAGGAGACCTCAGAAACACACTCTTGCAGACAATCTTTGTACACTGGAGAGGTACTTCAATACCAAAACAAAAAACTCAGCTTCTCTACATATTTATAAGAGGGAACTTCAGTTCCTTTCATTAGCCACTTTAAAAGCCCAGAGGAAGCTCTCCTTACAGCCAGACTTGGCCCTTCACATGAAAGTCATCCAGCCAAGGCGATGAAGAGCCTGGTCTGTAAGATTTAATTTCACATTGTTTCAGTAACAGTGTCCTATTGATATGTTCCTCTAATATTGCCCAGAGCCAAGAACACCCACACACTCTAAAGACCTAGAGCACAATGAAATCTGAAATGAATGAGTCAATTCTCCCTTCACTTACACCAAGGCCAATAGTATCTCCATTAAGCAAAAAGCAGCATGAATGAGACCTGTAAGTCTCCAGGAAAATCAAATCAGCCGCAAACAAAGGCTATTTACAGTTTGGTTTTGCTCACTCACACTAGTAAGACAGTGAAACACAAAGCAGGAGGAAAGGAAGCCCTTCACAGAGCTGACTGTCCCATCCACACAAAAGAAAGATAGTAAGGACTGTCCCAAACTTAATTGTCTCTTGAAATATTAACAAAAATAATTGATTCCAGAAGGGGTAGACTGCTATTCTCCACAACTACTTCAATGCAAGAGGAACAGGACTAAAGATGCAAATGGGTGATATACATTTGTGTAGACATTTTTTAACAAAGTAACATTAGAAAAATATATCTGTGGAGTAGTGTTTTGCTGTAGGAGTCATGAGACAACTGGTGAAGTTGCCATTACTTGACATTTTTGATTTTGCACACCATTACTATAAAGAAACAAACAAAATTACATTTACAGTTGTAAATGAAATCACAGTGCATTTGCTGATAAAGAAATTACCAGAACCTTTATGTTCAGACTTGAGGTTGTTTCCAAATGCTACGTGCAAAATATAGGCAGTTATAAGTACCTCAGAAGTTAAAAAGATGTACTGCATGCTTTCAGTTTTTTCAGCCCATGTGTTAAAATGCACATGAATAAATTTATAGGTCAGGGAACAGTAACCATGAGCAGACAAAACTACAGACACCAGCTCAAAACTCTAACCCTTAATAACAAGTCTCATATCAAAAGGTGGGCTTTTTTTTCCCGCATTTTGGGACATAATAAACTTGGTACTTACAAAAGGCTCTCAATGGTTTACAAACCAACAAGCCTTCCAGAAAAAGGCCCATGAAAGTACTCACCTAGTTAAACATCAGAAGTTTGCTAGACTAAGACTCTGCTAAGACTTCTTTACTAATACCATTGATTTCTGCCTCCAGAGTTGAGTGAAAAAAAAATATCTAAAGAAAGGTCCCTTACCTCAGGAGTTAAGGACACTTTTCCAGTAATTCTTTCTCCTTCAAAAGGTTATGTTGATCCAAACTTGGTCATCTAGATCTAGTTACATTAGATCCTCTGTCTCTCCTTGGTCTGTGCTCCTTGCAATCTCCCTGTGACAAGAGAGGTCATGTATATGCACCTCTTCCAGAACCCAAGAGATCTCACTGTTAATGCTGACAACAACAGAGGGAGATCTCAACACAGGAACAGATGAAATCACAAGGTCCCCCACCAGCTTCCCTGGAGCACAGGTTTCACTTCACAATTTTAAAAAAAATTGCTGGAATACTCCTTAGGAAACCAGAGTAAAACAGCAACTTTTGCAAGGTACAAGACTTAAATTGAAGATGTTGCATGGAAAACAACCAACTCTTTTCTTAGGGCTGTTGGAATTTCTTGAAGAGAACTGAGAGGGGTAGAGAAAGGAGTGCCTCTTGTTGAGACACCCTTCTGCCACACCTTCAGTAGAGATCCGAGTGTCACCCAGTGTAAGTCCTCCCCTAGTCTCACCTCTGGTGGAAAAAAAAATGCAACAGTACTTATCTGAAAGAATTTTTCTTTCTTTTTAAATCCCCCAGGGCACAAGGGAAGGAAGTCCTCACCTGCAGAAGACTTTCAAAAGTGAGGCTGTCTACCAGGTTGTAGAAGCTTGGCTTAGTGCTACTGGGCAAGGGCTTTTGTACATTAAAAGCCAATTAGGGTCTCTACAGCTCGGTTCCCAGGTACTTACCACCTCAAAGGCTTCTTTTTCTAATGAGAAAATTAATTTATCAAACTACTCAGCAACAGTAGTCTTGTAAAGTGTACATGTAACAAGTCACAAGTTGTTCCATTTATTTGAGTAAATATCTGGTAAATAAAATCATCGGTAAACATTACAAAATTAAATACATTAAAAAAGCTTGCCAGTATACATAAAATTCACAAACATGTACTTCTTTTGAAAAATAAAATATGTTCAGAGCACCCTTGATATAAAATGCCTGACTAGTATCACCTACCAGCATATGGTAGCTTATTGAATATTTTAGTTAGGACATTTTCCAGGAGGGAGCAGGGTTCTCTCTTCATTTCTTCCTTTTACAAGAGATTCCAAGTTAGGAAGTCTCCCCACTTCTCAGGGCAGAGCTGTAAACAAAGACTATCATATTCTCTGCCTACCTTAACACAAAAGGATTCTGCTTTTGATAAAGACCACATTAGTAAATGCAAGACAGTGCTTGTAATTCATTTTGGTAGCACTGCCATTCCTCCGCTGTGAAGCAGCTTTTAAACACTGATGGACATTTCTCTCGGTACCACTGCAGGCCCTCTCTCAGGATAGGTTACCACAGTTCCAAGACAGCATGAGGTGGAGAGGAAATGATCTGGCAAAGCATCAAAGTCAATCAAGTAACTTTAAGACTACAAATTAAGCCCTCAAAATTCCCAGTTCTCATATGCTGCAGTCTAAGCAAGGAGATATGATGACATTCTTCACTGGGCTGCTTTAAAGGTATTTAGAAAAATGGCAGCACTCATTTTAGTAATTAAATTGGTACCTTCTGGTAGCAAATTTGCAATAACCACCATTTAAATAATTTACTGTAACAAACTTTTCCTTCCATCCATGTGAAACCGTATTCACAATCCACTTTATAATTTATGTACAGACAAGCACAAGAAACTTGACATCCATGAGCTAAATGTACAACCAACTTTAAAAAAAAGGTTATTCAACTAGTTGTGAGGAGAGGTCTCCTAGCTCTGTAAATTTACAAGATCTTCTGGTTCACCATGTAGGCTTGCTGCCCCTCATCACTAACTCTAGGATTCTTCACTCGTTTCAGTAATCCTCAGGTGAAAGTTGAGCAGCATTCAAATTGTTTATATTCTTGATTTAAAAAATTGACACTTAAAAAAGAAGCCTTAAAACACACAAAAGAAATTCCGTGAGTCAAAACCAAATGAAATAAAAAAAGTTGTGGAGATAGACAACTATTTTAATAAAGGTCTTGTATTCAAAGTCCCGTTTCCCTTGCCATGTCTTTTACAGATTGCTACTACTTCAAGTTATTTATATACTCTTCTTTTGAGGGGGACTGAGTTTCCTCATTCCTCTTATCCGAGTTAGCAGCTCTTTGATAAATTCCTAGGAAAAAAAGATTAGAAAATGAGTAATTTTTATGATCCCATAATACCATAATTTTAAGTTAAAAAAAAAAATCAAAGCAAACCATACATTTTTATTTAAGCTTCTACTGCTAAGCTGGAATTTCTCTGGCCTGTTCTCCACTAACCTTATATACATACTCTCATCACACAGTGGAGGTGTGAACAACTAGCTTTCCTCTGCATGAGCGCTCATTACTTCACAGGGTCTTCTACCAGCTCTTGAATCAAGCAAACTCTGTGACTGGATTCAATGCAAATAGTCAAAGCAGACCTTCACAGTTTAAGCCTGCACTGAAATCAGCACTTCTACCAAAAAAACATCACACAGTGGAGGTGTGAACAACTAGCTTTCCTCTGCATGAGCGCTCATTACTTCACAGGGTCTTCTACCAGCTCTTGAATCAAGCAAACTCTGTGACTGGATTCAATGCAAATAAGTAAAAGCAACCTTCACAGTTTAAGCCTGCACTGAAATCAGCACTTCTACCAAAAAAAGGTGTTTTTCTCACCACTCTCCATGCCTGCACAAATGTTTTTGTTGGCTGCATTCTCAACTGCAACAGAAAGCTGACCTGGCTAACAACTCGGCTGTTTTCCCTCTTGCCCTTCTAATTTCCAAGCTGGCTCAGCTCTCCAACTAGGCTCACTACTCAACCCCACACCAACACTTGTGTCAGTCTGAGGCAAGGCAGGAATAAATTATGCTAGGTGAAACTGGTTGTGGAGCTCAGTGAATTACACTATTCTGAATAAATAAATAAATATTTTGCTTTGCTGTTTGTTTTTTTCATGGACCAGGTCTTTATTCACAGTGGCATTTTTCCCAGTTACAGCAGATTTCTTTTTAAATTGTGGGAGAACTGAAGCTTACTGAGTTGTACCATTATCTGAAATTCTTTTGGCATACAATTTCTTAAAATAACTGCAGGTGCATTAAAAGCTAAATCACCCCTTTACTGTCATATTGGGAGAATAATGTTTATCCGTAGTACTATGTATACACCTACCAAACAATTCTTATCATTAATATTTCCAGCTATAAACGTGGAATATAATTATGGATTTAGGCAGTCAGATAAACATCAAACTACAAAAAGTGAGAGCTCCTAGCTAAATGCTTGAAGCTAAAAATTAGTGATGCCTTTCAACAGTTCTTCCCATAAAAGGTATCCTCCCACACCAAAATATCAGATTAAGACAGCTTTGGGAATGAATGGGCCGAAGTTTAGTTCTTCCCTTTGAATGCCTTTAGTCATCAGTTAAAGCCACAAATACCTACATCACCTTCATTCACCATCAAGGCAGCAACAAGACGCTGCAACTGGAAACTGTTCAACTGCTTCACAGAAGTAAAAAATCAGAATATTGCAGAGTGGCCAGGGACTTCTGTGATACTCGGACTGTACCCATTTGGAATAACAGTGTTTGAAAGGTACATCTGCCGTGTCTCTGTCCATTTTTTCCCCCAACTCAGAAGGATGTGGAGAAAGTTTCACTTGGATATGAAACATAGACAGAAGTTAGTTGCTTTTGAATATGACATTACAGCAAGCAAGGGGAGTTCCTCCCATTCTACACTGAAGCGGTACCTCATGCACCTTATTTTGTAAAATAAGATAATTGCTTTAAGTTTTCAATGCTAACACCACCTAGAAATTCCTTAGTGCTGACAAAATAAACCAAACTGTAGATGGTTTAACCCTTAACCATATCAGAGTTAATTCAGGCTGCTCTTAAGGAAGAGAAAGGGAGCTGTATCCACTTAAAGAAGTACTTACAATAATTGAAAATGTTTTACCCCTCAGGAATAAATATTTATCTTGAAAGAAGGGTCTGCAGTACCAAATAGTAAAACCCAACAAAAACATGTATTTTTTATGAGGCAGACATTTTACATAACGCAGTAATGCAGTTGTGCACATCCCGTGGGTATGCAAACCACACCATCAGTTCATTACATTTCTAAGTATCATTTTGCATCTGATGCTGCATGGAGCCAGCTAACACAGCCGTCCTCCAGTGCTTGTCTTCATTTTGCAGCTCCCCATCACAGAAAGGCAGCATTCTAGAAAAGATTTATATTTTCCCTCTTGGAGGCAGTAAAGAAGATCTCACAGCCTTCCATAAGCCTTCACTTTATAACTAACCAACTCAGCTTTATGACTTACAGTAATACCCATTTGTTTTCTTCATACATCATTCTGAATTTGCAGTTTTATTCCTTGTGGACATCAGAGGTGACAGTTCATAGAAGGCTTAATATCCACATCTATCTCCAACTCATACAGAAAAAAATATTTAGCACAGAGCATTTTCTTGAAATCTCCTCTAGGAGATATGCTAAAGTCTATCATCATGCATTTGAAAGCAGATCATGTACCAATCTATGCTAAAAGTAGTTCTGTAACACAAGTTGGATTATCTACTTATATATACTCATATAAAATGTATTAAGTTCACAGAGTTGGGAAGTATTTAACAATTCCACTAAAGACTGCAGAACTTACAAATTACTCCTTTGAGGGCTACAGTCAGAAATACACAGGTCATGTCTACTTTTAATATAAGAAAAATCTCATACCAGCACTTTGGGCAGTGGTAAACAAAAAAAAGCAAAAGGTGCACAAACTCAGTTTAAATTCTTTTAACAGATTTTCTGCAAGGAGGGGGCCTTTACATACAGTTTTGTTACACGTGTTGAAGGTCCTGTTACTTTAGAATACAAAATCATTGTTTCTAGAATATGTCTAATTCTAAAGGCAAATTCAAATGAGACAGACTAAATCTATAGTTAGCTAAACTCATCTATTTTCAGCCTTAGGCATTTGTCTTCTCACTTCTCTAATGCTTTCTCTAGAATCAAAGACATTCATTTCAGCAAAAGCATTCAACTAATGCAGAATAACAATATAAAGATGACCAAAAAAAGCGAAACAAAAGGGAATGCTTAGGAGGTGTGATTCATTGTTTTAATGAGGTCATTTGACAATTACTTCCAAGCTTCCTATTCAAATCTTTCAATTAATTCTGGAGACTGCAGATTTCTCTTCAACAAACAGTACACATGTAATAGGACTAATTTTTAAACCAAAATTTAAGATTTTTAGTCCTCAGGTTTCTCTAGAATATGAAATGAATCTCAAACCAACTTTGCTACACAGCTTTACTTCCCTGCAGCCAAATAAAAAAATCAATATTTCCTTGACTGTTTGTCCAAGGCTATTTCCTAGACAGTGTCTGATTGGTTGGATATAAAAAGTAAAGTCAGCCTGGAGACCAATTCCCACACCTGATTGGGGAAGAAACTAAACAATATCTCAAAAATGCCATCTGAATGGGAAGGAAAAAAAAAAAAAAAAGAATGAAAAAGAGGGAACCCTACTGCCAAACACCCTCCCTTCCCCACAGGCTCAAACCTGAAGCTAATCATACAGGAAGAAGAGAACAGACAAGGCACAGATGCTTCCAGAGAACAGGGTCAGAAACTGCCTTTGACTAGCAAGAACTGGTGCAGCATCTCTGCAGCCTCACAGTATCAACTCTCCAGTGAGGCCATGGCACCGTCAGTGCACAGAGGAGGACAATATGCAGCAATTTAGCTTCTCGGGGAGCCCTGCAGAAAGCACTGACTACATACCACAGAGCTTAGCTGTGGTCAAGACACGCATTCCACTTATTCTCAAATTCAACAGCATGTAGACAAGCACAACCTAATTCTTCTCAAATCACCATTTGCTCATGCATTCTTGTAATACTGATATGCGTATTTGCAAGTTGTATTTATGAATACTTGCAGAAATGAAAAAATGCAGGTTTAATTCCCTCCAATGCTGTAGTACAATGTAGGGCAGATCTCAGCAGGCACATAAACAGTTTTAGTTCACTGAATTTAGAGTGGTCAAATGGATAAACAAGAAATTGTGTTTTTTCTAGAAATTAATCTGTCTGCACTGCTATCAAATATGCATGTTTCTTAACTTTTTTCTCTACAAAGTGTCTAATTTGATTTCAAGTAATATGGCCACTTAATCCAATCACTGTGGCTTAATAATTTACCACTCATCAGTTGAGCTGCAATAGATATCTGTGAGCTCTTAGGCTCACCCAGATGTAAGGAAATTCAATGCACTGAGGCTTTAGGACACATCTTTCATTATTATTGCTTCAAATGAGCATCCTACATATTGCTGCCTTGTGATTATATTAAAAAAACAAATAGTAACATTACATTGAAATACATCATAACAATAGGATTAAAAAACAATCCTTCAAAAGTTTAAAGGTTCCATTCACAAGGGTTGAGCTTTCTTTTCACATCTGCATACTAAATACATTATCTGAACACATACCCAATATAGGTTTTTTATTTTAAAAGCTACAGTGCCTGGACCACTCTAAGAAGCTGCATCACAAGCCTAGCTCCAACTAGGAATTAAACTTGGGGAAACATGTTTAAGCAAATGTATCTCTACATTTCTCAAAATTGAGTGTTAAAAGCTGCTGAAATAGCCCACCCACCAAGCAACTGAGTAGTCAGTTACATACTCTGTTGAAATTCTCCAGAGAATACAACTTAACATAGTTTGTTTAGAAATTATATTTAAAATTGTTATTAAAAGTTCCCAGCAGAACAACTTTATTTTACAATGCAACTTCTCCTTTTTCTCTCATTTTGCACTGGGTGAAGAATTATACTAACAAGATGGTCTGAAGAAATTTAATCCTGCCTGACTGGGAGAGATCTCCAGCCCATTCACCTGAAGCTTTGTGTATTTCTATGGGAAAAGAAAGAAGCAAAGACCATAAATCTAATTTATCCAGTTCTCTTCAAAGATCACTAATCTGCAGACATTGTGTAGCTCCACTCCCATCTTCCGTACTCAGTAAACATAAAGACTGACTACTCATTGGATTTCTCTCCCACAGTAGTTTAAGAATCTCCTTGTCATTTTTCCTGTCATCAGTTTGGTAGTCCCACTGGTGGAAGCTCCAGTTCACATCAACCAACAAAATTTTGCATTTTCTCCAAAGCCCAGTTCAAATGGGCAGTCTTACTGCTCCCAATAGCAGAGATACAACAACACAGACTTAGCCAGTCTCCTTTAAAGGATGTGTCTTGACAAAACCTCATTGGTTATGTGCCCACAACAGACTTATTCTAAATAAGAGTCTTCTGTCAAGTATCGAAAGCCTATCATGAAGAACACAGATTATATTTAAATTTCTTTGTTACTCTCACAAACATAAGACTCAAAATTCCCTGGATTCTCCATCATATAGACAGAACCAAGACAGCAACTTGACAGTGGTCTGCGTGAGATTTTTCACATGGCACCAAGTGAAGCACTGGCTGCTTTGGCACATGTGTGATGCAGGAGGATGCTGCTGCTCCCTGCTCCTTTTCAACCACAAAAGTTCAGACCCAAGATTTGGTTATAGCACCTATTTTGCAGATAAAGGATACCCTTTAAGTTGGTACAGTCCTAAAAATGAATTTCTGTTCTTTCATGTCAAGCTTTGTCCTACGTCAAGAGCACATAATACTTCACACTTTTGATTTAGATATGATAAAAAAACAGAAGGGGAAGCAGAGAAAGTGCAAACTGAGGAATGTTTCTAGCACTGTTTAATTGTGCATGGTGGGAAGATCATCATCACATATCAAAGCACTGTCCACATTTGAGGGCCAAAAGCCAACACCTTGTGTCAGGCAGCTGCTCAACTTCACTTCAACAAGTGCAACTTAGCTACACAGAGCAAGGAGACTGTGACTCATGAAAAAGGATGTAAATAAGAAACACAGTTCACATATTGCAGTTATTAATACCAATAAAAACATATAATTTACAGTTTTCTTGTTACCCAATGTATGTCTTGCCAGTGCTTTAATTCTTATGTTTTAAGAAACAGCCAAGTTGGAAAACTGTGCCCAGAAATTATAATTAGTTTCTGGCACACTTTACAAAATTAACTTTTAATGACACATCAGTCACATGGCACATGATTAGCAAATCAACTTTTTAATTTAAAGATCATTAATGTAAACTTAAATAGCACCCAAAAATCATACTGGCTGCATGCACTTTCCTGATTAGCCTTTAGTTGCCTTGTTTGGGTGAACTACATGACTCTTTACAACAAGGTTCCTACATTAAGCAAACTCCCATACAAATTAAAACAGTGGCCATAACTGCTACCTTAAAAAAGCTTTTAAAATTTTAGTGCACATTGTAGCCATATTTCCTTTAGAAGAAAGATTTCATAGCAGTTCCTCATTAATTACTGTCGGCTACTATCTTTAGCCAGTTTATTAAAGAGCCTGAGAATTTCTTCCACCTTTCAAGTGACCTGGATAACTGCTTCTTCTGATGAAGAGTCAATCCAGAGTACATGTAAAAATCCCTCAGGCTTTCCTTAACCTTTAGTTTAAGTGAAAGACACTAAGCAAAACTGATTTAAGACATACAATTGGGTCAGGTTTTTTGTTTGGTTAGTTTGCTTTGTTTTTAACAGATGGGGTAAGTATTCAAGTTATTAAGCTTTCTGTCTGTACTATTTTTTTCTTATGTTCTGAGCAGTGGAGACATTACATAAAAATTTCTCCAGTTAGGGATTACTGCCTTTTGCAAACTGTACAACTCTTGATGCTAAAATCCCTACTGCACTTGATTGACTGTATTTGATTGGTCAGGAAAAATTCCATCAGCTCACATCCATCCTCCACAAATCTTCTGGAAATCCTTTCACAAACCAATTGCCTCAATAGTTTTGAATGGGCTACAAATATGAAAGGATTGCAGATTTTCTAGACAAGATGTGGATCCTCATACAGCAAATTCAAGCCACCTTAAAGGCTCTTCTTAGTCCACACATGGCAGGTTAAAAATCCTTATTTTTAAGCAGCCTTTGTTAGCAGTCATGCAGTACTACTAGGCTTATTATGCTACAGATGAAGAAAAGCTGCTATTGTGAACAGTTCTGGGAAATTACTCTCATTTTGACAACTATCCTCACAGAGAAGTGGATTAAATGCTCCCCTCAATTTGGCTATCTCAAAAGATTGGCAAGAAAAATGGATATTCTCCCAAGTAAAGGAGATGCCTCCATTCCATCAGCAGAGGACTGAATAAACAACTCACAAGTTCCGTATTAACATCTCACCTTGATCCAAGTGCCTTGGGGGCAATCAAGAACATGTTATGCCCTGCAAACTGCCGTATCAACTTAATTTACCTGCAGTGCAGAAATATATTCTAGTTCTTTAACAAAGGTTTCCAGTGGAAAACTCACTAACATCTGTCACATACTCATGTCAGAGCTCTGAAATTTGTTCTTGCATTTAGTGTCAAGCTTCAGAGCTACAAAAAAAAAAAATTCCTCTTACGTGTTCAACAAACAAGAAAGAAGAGTAATTATTTGATTCTCATCTGGCTTCAGATAACAGAGGTAAGAGGTCAGCATATGAGCAGCTGCTAAACTCTTGGCAACCTGTTCATCCCGCTCACTCACGACCCTGACTGTCTCACCAGCCTGTGTCAAGAACCATGTCAGGTTCCAAATGCCCCAGTCTTCGCATCTATCCTAGGAAGAACAACTAAGATTCAACAGCACTTGCTGAGAGAAGGCTGGAGGAGGCTGACAGAGGTCATCTATAGTGTAGCTTTATTACAGTGAGATATTTGAGGACTTGGGGTTTTTGGCCTGGCAAAATAATAGCAGACTGTGTTATTTGCTGTAAAAAAAACCAAACAACAAAAACAAAAACCAAAAAAACAAAACCAAACCACAAGGTACATCGCAGACCAAGCTACACAAGTGTTATCACACGGGTCTTTCTGGGGCCAGTTCCCTGCACCATCAAAGAGTTAGTGCCAGCAACTGTAAAGGCATCTCTGGAGAATTTTTCCAGTCTACCACAGGAAACAAATATGGAGAAGTTCTGAAGTATCTGATGTACAGTCTGTTTAACTGTACTAGTGGTTCTTCCTAACTTCCTAACTATCCCTAATGCCTAATAGTTTAAGTGGCTATGGCTGAAGATGTTACAAAGGAAAAAAGCTTTATGTGCCCTTGTTTCAAAAACCAAATGCCTGGCTTCTAATCATGCACAGCTCAAAGGTCCTGACTAGGGTTATCCTGTAAGCCACCCACTTTATTAAATACAGTGCAGCAGTCACTGATGGGAAAACACTGACTCCATAAGTCAAACCAAGAAACTGATCCACAACCTAGACTTTTTTTTAATGAGTACAAGATTTATTTTACAATATTTACTCTTCCTCCTAAGCACACACTGCTACATGAGAAGGCTATATTAGCGCTGGACACACCAACAGACATTCAAGTTGAAAGTTGAGAAATTGAGTACTCTTACTTAAATCCTGCTACTTCAGGTTATCCCACAATTGTATTCAAGCCCATTCACAAAAAAGGAAAGCTGAGCTGCATATCTACATAACAGTTCCCAGAATAAACAATTTTACTGACAGATAAAATTAAATGACTTCACATTGAAGAGCACACAGTCCATCTCTCAAGTTAAAATTTCATGCAAATACAGTAGGGCTGTAACCATCTGATGAGACTTATGTCTAGTTCTCTTGTAACATGCCTTAAGCATCACTGTCAATAAAGACATTACAGAAGACAATACTGATACTTCAGCTGTAATGATCAGCAGTTTCTCCACAAGGCCCAATCCTATTCCTGCAGTAGTCAAGTGACAGGCACACACACATATTCCCAGGATAAAAAGCCCCAAAGCCCATCAGCTCTCCATTAACATTCCTACATTTGCTTTATCATAAGCATAATTTTAAAATTACTGTAGCTTGAACATTGCTACACTTCCCACACTTGAATAGTATTTAAGAAAAGTCTTTTTACCTCTGTTGGTTTGTAGCAATCTACAAGAGTTTCCTAGAAGCAAAACATGAAAGCGTCAGTTCCAATACAGAGTAACAGTGAACATAAACAAGTCTACAGTATGAAACCTGGCAAGGGAGTGGGGAAAGAAAAGGAGCAAGAACCAGGAAGCTCTGGACAAAGATGCTACTGAAAACCAAGCATCATAGCAAGTCACTTTTTGTCCCTAGGTGATTAAGAATTATTTGCAACAGGAGAGAAATTATGGCTTCTTCCTCCAGGCTGGAAGTTCCAAAATTCCTCTCTCCAAGAAAAACTGAGGAGAATCCAAGAGCATTTCTCCCAGAAATACACATGTGGAATGTGGCTTTCTGTGAGGGCACCATAGTCTTTGTAATGCAAAAATACAAAGGTTAGCTGGGTCTGGCATGCCTAGCAGGGCAGCTACAGCAGCTATTTTAGGAAAAAAGCAGCAAAGCTATTTATGAATTCCGAGTCAGCAGCCTGGGGTGTGCCCCATGTCTCTGTGGCTGGGAAGTGAGCACTGAGAAAAGGGTGCCAATGGGTACTGCAAATCAGATGTGGTGCATTTCAGCCTCCCAGAAGTGAGCTCCGGACAAACCACTGCTCTGGGACAAGTTGCCTTCCTTTAGGGCATCTGAAAAGACTATAGAGACCCTTATATCTTGATTTAGACATATGTACCTCTACTAAGACAATGTTTATTTTCTTCTCCCTCTCATTCTTCCATTCATTAACTTTTATCTCAATCTGGACTCAAAGAATTAGAGAGCTGGTTTGAATTGTGTAATTTCAGCAGACAGCTTCTGAATTCCCCTGCTAATTCCTGTTACTGACCATCACCCTTTCCTCAAGCTTTTCAAGAAGTTACTCAAAGCTAACTCGATGAGTTCTAATTTCTGATTAGTACAGAGAAACCATTTCCAGTATCCCATGGACAGGTGAGGATTTCTGGTCTGTATATGCATGCCTGTGTATTTCTGCTGCTGCACTGAACCACAGAAAATATCTGGTAATTGTAACTGACTCTCAGCCACATATTTTTTCCATGTAACTGTTCTTTATTTTTCTGTTTCCTGTTCTTTATTTTACATACTTGTAAAAAGCAGAATTAGTGTATTTTATCTAAGCATACCTCCCTCTATCACTGGATTCTTGAACTTTTATTTACTTCTGTTCTCACCTTCCTTCCAGAAAATTTTTATCCTGAAGGATTTTTATTACCTTTGTTCAGTCCAGTAGATTACGCTAAACTCAGACACAGGAACCTCTCACTTCTAGTTTTATGTTTACAGTGGAGTCAAACACACATATGATATAGACCCAGATGTATTAAATCAGCCACACTGACTTAAAATTAGAAAACAGTATTACCTGTAATTTGAGAGCTCTTTCCTCTTCATTGGCTGCATCAAGAAGGTCATCAATGTCAATTTCTACATCTGGCATCTCTTCTTCCTAAAGAGCAAAAATTCTCACTTAGTCCATACGGATATCCTTTAACTAATCTCAAAAGCAGCCTAGTGACAGGAAAGAGATAAAAGCTGAAGCAAGCCACAAAATTGCTTTGAAAACATTTGTGATTGGACTGTTGTTTATTTTGTTACAGTATGGAAGATCCCCTTTGCTTAAAAAAGCTGACTTACAAGGATGACATACACATCCCATCAGAAGAACTCAGATTCCCACTGCCTACATTGAAGCAGAAAGTCTGAAACAGAGTATTTTAGAGATTTTTTTTAAAACCTCCTCCACCTATACACTTTTCCCTTTACATCATCAGCACATCAGACTCATTGTTCCCTGAGTCAGAGAAGAAGTCCAAACATTTTGAAGGATCCCTGATCTCTGGAAAACCAAAGAGAATTCATCATCCACAAATATCAGCATTCACAGCATTTACAGATACAAAAAAAAGAATAAATTTGCTGGCCATTTTATGCATCTTCTCCTAATAGAAGGCACTTTGAAATGGTAAAACAGCACCCCACTGCACATACAAAACACTTTGGTCTCAGTCTCTCCCCCACACCAAGTCCCACCCTCACAGCAGCCTCAATGCCACAGACACCTGGCTCCTCCATTGCCCCTGCTCCACAAAGCCAAGGCATGGGCACTGAGAGTCTGTCCTCTCCCATCAGTGCACTGACATCCACCTGGTCGCTGGCGCTGTATCACCTTGACACCTCCTGAATGAAAGCAGGGACCTGAGAGCATTCAAAGGAGAGGGTGAATTTGAGAGTCAGGATCAACCACTATGTCTAGCAGCAGTCACCTTGTACCCTGACAACACTTACAGGTCCTTTAAAGAAGCATTTTGACAACAATGCAGCAGTTCCAGCGATTTGCTAACGTTTCAACAGCTGTGAAATAATTTACCAGCTCCAATAGCAACTGCCCCAGGTAACACCAAAATTCTCTTTTACTGGATAAAAGAAGAGTCAAAACATTAGCAAGGAAGATAACAAATTAGCTTGAGTTAATCTAATGAAGCTTCAACACCACAGAGACAAACAACTACCTGTATCCTGTTGGAGAAATCCCTGTTTCTATCCCTCTTCACTTTTCTTCAAATCAGCTTTCTCCTACACCTTCAAGGTTCACACTGCTACCAGGGCAGAGAGCAACGGCACCAGTAATTCACTGAAGCTTTGGTAAATTAGGAATATTTTATAAATGAGGGACTAAAGTTTTATCTGATATACTGGCATCCAATTCAGTTACATTTTCTGTAAAAGACGACGTGTATCTTTATCACTTCACAGCAGATTTGAACTCTGATATACCACACAAATGGAGGAAGGAAGCCCAAAAAGGGGACCCTTGCTTTTATTTTTTACTTAATTTTTTTGCCATCTGAACTACTGCGCCTTCATGATCAAGAGGTCTCTGTTAGGCATGAAAAACATGTGCTTATGTCAGGAGCCTGACCACTCCACAACAGCTGAAATGACAGGAGGAAGGAAGAGTCATGTCTTCTGTTTGCCTGATTTTATTGGTGAGATAAGTGTAGTTGATCCTACAGACACGCATTCAGCAGAAAATACCTGTAGAGTTTAAAACATTACAACCTCTCAGAGTGTCTGCTATTTAGCCTCCAGCAGAGGAGATCACAGCCCCAACAGTGACTAGAACAGAAACAAGTAAACATCCTTAAGGGAGACCAGGGAAACAGTGACAGCCTCTGAAAGCACCTCTCACAGCAGTATAAGCCCAAGAACCGGATTTTGCTGGGGGAGCTGAAGAATACTTGCACTCTAGTCTGCTGACCCTGAGGATAGCACCTCCAGCACAGCAAGAACAGGCCTGACATCATTCCAAGTATTTACTAATTAAGTATTTATCTGAGGGTTTAAAATTTCAAGGGCAACAGTTACCCTATCTATAACTTCCCACTATAAACCCAACTCTCAGACTAGTCTCCTGTCCTTCATTCTCACTGCTCATTCACTGTGCATCTTGTCATTCACAGTGCTGGGAAAAAAAATTAAGTAGGTTTGTTTTTTACTTTAGATTTTAAGTCTAAGAGAGAAAGAAGTTAAGTGCAGCAAAAAAGGTAAAGCTATCGTTTGTGCAGTGAGTTTGGAAGCAACCTGAAAGGACACCAAGAGAAAGATGAAGGAGAAGGTGGGAAAGAAGACCAGATAAAGAATTAAAGTTTCTGATCATATGGATCAGGGATTTCTCTCAAACTCCTGGAAGAAGGCTAGTGTAAGTGATCAATACCAAATTAGAAAATAGGACCAGTTCTTCTAGAAGTATCCAGTTAATAAATGAAAAATATTTATTTTTTTAAAAATACATCTGTTAGATATCAAATACAGTTAGCTCTAAATTAGCTCATCTGTAGATATGGATGGCACTACTCCAATGCAAGACAATGGTTTAAGTCTCAGGAAGATAAATAAAGGTGCCATAAATTACCAGGACTAGAAGTCGTTGGCTGCAAATGTAACCTAGTGGGATTATGAATGGATTGCACTTAGTACAAGTAAAATAATACTACCCAAATAGTCATTTGTATGAAACTCAAAGGAAAAACCCATGCATTCCTTGTTTCAAAGCATTCAGTTGTTTTGGGGGACTTCCGGGTCAGGGCAGAAGTAGATGAAAATTAGAACAAAAAGAAAATCTTAAGTGACCAAAAATTATTAATCCAGAATCAAAAGTAAACTCTTTTGAACGTAAAGTTAATCCTAATTAAGTGAAGAATCAAAATACAACAGCTAAAACAAAGTTTGCAATACAGCAAAGTAATTGATTGATACGGGGAACAGAAGGTAAGGAAAGGATGTTAAAGACAGCAAGAAGAGAGTCAAAAGTGCCAGCGTTTGGGACACTTGCAGTAGGAACAAGAATTCCCAGTGATAGAACCCATTTACTAAATATCCTTACATTTTCTCCAATCCTAAAATATTAACAGTAGTGATGCCATAGCAAGCACGATGAGCTAATGTTAGACATGAAAAAAAAAAAAGTCTCCTTTCTGATGGCCCAGGTTAAGTTGTTCATACTACAGTAAATATTAATTTGCACAGTTGATAATCAGTGAATACATTTAGGATGCTGCTTCCCAAGTGATACCATCCTTATCACACTATTACATATTATTTTCTTCCCTATCAGACACTTACCTCATTAACAACTAGTCAGTTGAATGTGAAATCCCAAAGGCAGCAGAGCATGAGGCCCCACACCCCTGAGCACAAGCCATGCAGTTTTGTCTTCACCTAAGTGTCAGAAAAGCCTGCTGAATAATCATAGTTTATCTGTGGCATTATGGCTATTTACAGAAACCTTCTCCTGTGCTGAGCCTGCCTTCAAGCCTGACCTCATGTGGACCTACATAAATACTCAGAAAGGGAGGGACACTAAGTGTGCACCTGTCAACACAAGTTGCCCAGTATCTCACAGGAACACCAAGTGCACCTATATCTATGTAACATGGTACGAATGGCTAGATAAAAGTCAAGAACAATAACGTTTTATCTATACAGTCTAGATCTGATCTGCCATCACCACTGGAGCTAGGAGGGGATCATGCCCAAAACCTTGCACACGTACCACTAGAGGGAGGTAACACTTTACAAACACAAAAAAGGGCCCCTGAAGTTGCTGGTAGAGCATGGAAAAGTCTTCAGAGACATAGATTCAGTCCGCGGGTCTGGAAAACAGTAATCTAACTTTTGTCTTCAAGTACCCATCTCCCTCTGCTCCTATTCTTGAAAGTTTTTTACTCGGTTTTCACTCTCATGGCTTGGTTCCTGCAAAATCCGACCTCCTCTGATCCTACTTCTTGGGGTATTGCTTCCACCTCCTTCCTGTGTAGCCCTTCTCCTCAGCTGAGGGCCAGAGGAAGGACCACTGTAAGCAGAGAAAAGAGCAACTTTCAGCTCTCAGGCAGGGGCCTCCTGAGACCAGGACTCCCTGCCCAGACGAACCATAAGAGCCCAGCCCCTTCTAGTTCCCTATAGAGGAAGCTTGTTCACATAAGACAATTTGAGCTTATTGCCAAACTTTAGCAAGTTTGGGCACATGACAAGAACAAATGAAAGGGGAGATGCTTGATTAAACTGAGAACACTTTCATAAACTGGCCACAAACATCTCCAGCACATAGTCAGTTCCCTCCTCAATTTCCAAGATCAGACATACTGGAGTTTTCAATTAAGCTATTGAAAGTCCTCTTGCACTTTTTCCCCTTCTGATTTTAGTCTCAACATCAGAAATAACTGGACTCTTACCCAAAAATCTTTCTAAGATATTCCAGCTGAGGCAGACACCTACTGTAAATCTCTTCAGCTCAGATTACTTCAATTTGGACAAGTTTAACATCTTGCAAGTGTTTGCTAGTTGTTAAATCAAAGGTAATGCCAAGCACTATGTTTATGGGCCTCTGCATGGAGGAATAAACACCCTGCTGTGAAGCAGAGGGGAAGCTTACCTAGGAATCATCAGTACCTGGCAATAAGGACGATGCAACGAAGTTGCAGGAAATGGTTATTAACGGACGGACACTCACATACACAAGGATAATTGTTTGCACAGCCAGGTACAGCCAGTGTGCACAACTTGCATGGTCCAGAAACTATTACTGCAGCAGTGCAGCCTTCAGAGCAAGGGAATAATACTGTTAGCAGAGCATTTACATTCAGGTGCCACAGTTTCTTAACTCAGCAATCAGATTCTCAAACAAAAGCTTACCTATATCTACTTGGCTCAGAGAAGAAAGAGCCAGGTAGAGCCTGTCTGCATCTACCAATTCAGCCTATGTTGGTTAGTAAACAGACGGACAAATAGCCTGAAGCTTAAATTAGGAAGCACAGCTTAAGCCATGGAAATCCTCAAGAAGAGACCTGTTGGAGATTCATGTCTGCACCCAAGGGACAGGGAGCACACTTGAGGTCCTAGGTCTAAAGTGAAGCCTAACAGCATCCCAGATTCATGTCACTATGCAGTTTAGGTGTGTTTTGCCCCCAGCCAGAGACGCACTACAAGAAAAAGCACAGGATTACATGTTAAAAAGGATAACACCACAATTGAGCAACTGGAAGAGCATATTGCCACCTAACCAGCCTTTGCTGAAAAGAAATTCTTCCTTTTCCTTCCTCCCCTTAGCCTAGCATGAATAAAAACACTCTTCAACACATCTACTTCAAAATACAGACACTTTCAATAAACAGCCTTATTTAAATTAAGTCAGTAAAGTCTGGAAGGACAACATTGACTGGGTAGTGAATATGTCAGTGACTAGATCTCTTTGCATTTTCCAGGCTGGTACTTTCTGCATAAGACATACCTTCAATGTATCAGTGTGTCCATACACATCACTTTAAGCAGCTGATCAACAAGTGACTCCTGACACCATGAGGTTTCTGAGCTGAAGCTTCCAAGAGCAGAGAGACCGCTCTTGATCACCAATGAGCAGAGAAGAAAGACTGAATCTCCTTCTTTACTTTTAGATCAACAGCTCATTCGTTATTCCTGGTGAAAAACTAGCTACATAGCCTTCACTGTACTGTCATAAGGCTACAGCAAACTTTTGGTCTAACACATTCATCTAAATGAACAAACTAGAGTATGCTCTCCAATAGACAGAAATATGAGTTAAAAGGAAAACCAGACTGGGGGTGAAGAGCTTTTACTCACATTTCACATAACCTATTTGCAAGCCTTTCAGTGAAACACAGTTCCTTTCTTTAGCTTGGTAGGATGTTCTAAAGCTAACCCTAGTTTAAAAAAAAAACAACAAACCACTAGCTCATGGTGCCCCTGAAACAAATGGTTTCCTTGGACAAAAACCAGAGAGGCAAGGGATCCTGTGAAAATACCTCCTTAATGACTGGGACTTTTTTGAGTTTTTAATATTGAGGATCACTTACTACCCCCCTCCACAGTCTTCAGGGAGGAAAGTTAGCCAAGAGTGACAGAGAGGAAGAGACACACAGCTGAAGGCTAAGGGCAGCCTCAAAGAAGTTTGTCCTCCTACACAACCACTACCATCTCCATTATCATTTTCTGTTACAGAGGTAGCGACCAGTTTGAGCAATGTCGCTCACAGGCAGAAGTTCGGATTTCACCAGCCTCCACAATGACAAGTTTAGAGATTTTGAAAGGGTTGCTGTCAAAAAATAAGGACCTGCTCCCTCTGTGAGTTATATTATCTGACAGCATAACTTGTCAACCAGTACTCTTGCAAGCTGCCTGGAAAGCATAAGTCATGAGGGTCACAGGTTCAGGGGTTTGGTTCTGGGTGGTGGGAGGGAAGATCAAATTCAAGACAGAATGATGTAAAGCAGGACAATCCCTATATATCACCCTAGGCAAACTGTGACACTAATCTTGTATATTAGTGTTACTTCTCAATAGCAAAGAACAGATTAAACTACCTTACTTAGAAACAATTATAAAGAAAAAACATGGTGCAAAACAAATTTAAAACAACTTCTGAGAATCACTGAGAATAAGGGCATCTTCATGTCCACATGCGTGCCAGGAGTTAAGTACAGCTGTAGCTTCAGAATTCAAATGAAAATGAAAACTATTATAAACAGGGCAATTACCATATAGCACATGCAAAACACTTAAAATTTGAGTTATGAACATCATTAAAGCAATTAACAACAACTGAAATCTTCAAGAAGCAGGGGAGGAGCACTCACTCAAGCCAAGTTCTTCCATCTCATTACCCAAGCTGGCTTTTTCTCTTTCCTCCATCACTATTGTTTGTTTCAAGCTGGCACTGCCACAGATAGACCTCTCCTCTTGGCTCTCCAGCAACTGTAGAGCAGATGAATTGGACAGATGCCATTCCATTGACAAGTTCCATTCAAAGAGTCAGCCCTTCTAAAGCAGTAAACACAGACTGAAGTTTTACTACAAAACAGCACGCAAGTACACCAAAAGAGCAACAGTATAATCCAGGCCCTTCGGTGATACAAAACCAACCAACTCTGTTGTGTCCTTACTGCAGTGGGAGTACCTCTATCAGCATGGAGGGACCAGGGTTACAGGCAGAGATAAGAAGATCATAGAATCACAGAATGGTTAAGGCTGGAAGGTCATCAGCTTCCAACCTCCTTGCTATGAGCAGGGACACCTCATACTAGACCAGGCTGCACAAGCCTCATCCAACCTGGCTGTGAACACCTCCAAGGATGGGGCTTTCACAACCTCCCTGGGCAACATATTCCAGCACCCTACTACCCTCATGGTGAAGAATTTCTTTCTGATGTCTAACCTAAATCTACCCTTTCTCAGTTTAAAACCATTAGCCCTTGTCCTATTATTGCCCTCTCTGGTGAAAAGCCCCTCCCCAGCTTTCCTGTAGTCCCTTCAGGTACTGGAAGGTGCTACAAGGTCTCCCCAGTGCCTTCTCTTCTCCAGACTGAACAACTCCAACTCTCTCAGCCTGTCTTCATAGCAGAGGTGCTCCAAGCACCCTCAATGCAGTTCCTGTGAAAGTTCCCTTTATGGGCAAGTCTTCGCGGAAGAGGAGAGGGAAAAGACCTCCACATCCAGAGCAGAGGTCCCCACCCAGCTCACTGAATATCTTTACCCAGAACACAGGCCTGCCTGCATTGACACTTGACTCAGAGGCAGCTGCTGTCTTTGCAGATGCCACCACAGTTTTGCCTTTCCTTCAATTAGAAGGCTACAGGGCAGAAAGACTATGGCAACACACCATAATTTCCTCTGGACAAACTCCTTACAGCTTGCAGGCTGCCCAAATGCTAAATTTAAGTCAGCTGCTTAGGTCCTACATCAGAACATGGTTAGTACAGATGACATTTTACTCCGTTTAAGGGATGCTGAAAAGACAGGTAACTGTCAAAAAAAAAAAAAAAGGAGCAGTGGAATGGGAATGTTAAGGTAAAGCACAGTGAGACAGGTACACACACTGTCAAACCTGTAAAATTTCACTGAAGTTAAATTACTCAGGGAAGGGAGGCAGGGCCAATTTCAGAGGACAACTCAATACAAAGAGGACATACAACTAAAGGTTTTTGAAATTGGACGAACAGAAAATCTGGACTGCTTTCCTGCTACTGTGTTCTGTTACACAACACATCTAAACTGTCTTAGTGCCATACCAGTTATGCCAACACAAGGTTTGGAATAAAACTTGGTACACTTAGCATATAATAAGAGAGTAGGAGTTGAAAAAAACATTGACATATTTAGTTGAAGCTAGCACTTTAATGTTAGTAACTCCTAACAGACAAAATATCAAAATTTCCATGAGCAGTTTCAAGGTAGGTTCTAGCCAACCTACATTCAAGAGTGATGGCAACAAGATTTTCAAACAGAGGTCAGAAGCTTTCTTTAATCAGTAAAGGCTCACCAGCCATTAAAATTCACTGTATACTTCTGCATCAATGTGTCCACTACTGTCAGAGATACCTCTGCATTTATACAGACCATATGAGAACGCCATGGTGATCTCAATCAAATGCTCCAAAACTGTCTCTGCAGAAACCTTGGTCCTCTTTCCACAGCTGAGTTCTGCTTGCTAGCAGGGCCACAAAGATACTATTGAAAAAATGTGTTAGGAGAGCTAAACTGGAATTTTACTGCACTTCAAACTCCGCCAACTCAGTTGAGGCTGAGCTTGCCTAGCAGACACACTGCCTAGTGTTGGTAATGCACACACCTGTCCAGTTTTCTTAGCTGGATGGAAGATTTTCTGTGCTCTTTCAGAAGGCTGTGCCTTTTTACATAAACACCCTTAGAGCCAGCATGGGCTGGCTGGCACAGTTCACTGGCTACATTCTCCCATCAGCAGCAGGGAAGGTAACTTTGCCCACATGGATGCAGCCTGCAACTCCACAAACAGCACTGGAGGCATGTGCAGGCACCTCAGCCAATAAAGATAAATAATGGATCCCTTTACTTTTGCTCTCCCCACTTCTGTTTAAGAATTTTTGCCCTCTCCGCTTACTTTTTAATTATAAGACTCCTAAGGAAGTAATTTGGAAGGAATCAACAGGAGTAACTTTTCCTCTAATTAGCTGCTAAATGGGCTTTTACAAAAGTAAAGAAATGCATGCATACATTACTTAAGGTGGGGGTATTTTTAGCAGATTAATTTCTTGGCATCCTGTGTTTTAACAAGTTTTCAAAAGAGCCTATTATGTAGGTGACTTACCCTAGGCCTTGGACTTGCTATTTTTAGTTTGGCATTTATCTGTTGCTTGAACGGGTGACTGAAACACTAGTCAGGGGTCACACACTTGCAGTACTGACTCTGGTCTGTCCATACACAGTAGTTTTTGTATGAGCAGCTGTTTAGGAAGCACTTGCTCAGATCTCCTGCCACAAAGCATTCAACAGTGAGAAACCAAAATAGGTTCTGACTTGGAACATTACAGCTTCTAGGAATCCCGTGCTGGCCAAAAACCACAATTTGGCAAGCCTTGCTTAGTTCATGGCACCATCATTCATTTAAATGCTTCCATTAGTTCACTTGGGAAATGGAAGTTGAGAGTCAGATAAAACTTGTTGTTTACTCTTATTTTACCATATGGGTATTTGATAACATCAGAAAAATTCTGACAGCCCTTAAAAATCAGATGGTTTCAACTATGACATTGATGCATCTGCCCTGTATAACAGAAACAGCCACTTCTCTTGAATGGGCACAAAACCTCCTTGTGCTTTCCTCTCCTGGCTGGGAAATCCTTGCCTAGCCTAGAAGAAAAAAGCACCTTTCTACAGCATTTCTCTACAGACAAAATAGCACAAGCCAGTAAGAACTAACCACACAAGGAAAGCTCTGTTCCTCTACCCCTTGAAAATTTAATAAATGTCTCAACTGAAAAGTTTGTATCAATGGAAGACACAAAGTAACTGCTGGAAGGTGAAAGTTGAAGATAAAGGTCAGATTATATACTCTGTCATTAGTAAACTGTATGAGTTCCTTTCAAAATGGGCATTTTCAATGGAAGCATTCAGTTCTCTTTCTTACATTGAAGCACTGTTTTCTCAACAAGATTTACAATTTGCAGCATCACCCCTCCTTTACATTTGCAAACACATCATTTCAGTACCTGACACATGCACTCATGAGTCCTTTAAATCATCTCATCCTGTTTTAGTTAACATCTAATGCCAGGATGCTTTAGCCCACTCTTTTCCAAAATCCTTGTATTATATCCAAATGTAGTACATTTGAAAGGAACTTAGTCTTTAGACTTCATTTTCGGATACTTCCATTTAAAGGCTTTAAGAAGCCTGGCAAAAATGTCCTCCCATTCATTTAGTTTCAAGTACACTGAACATTCACTCTTTCTTTAAGAGTCTCTGAAAAACAGGTGGCAAGGAGGCACTGTATTTCCACATAAAAAGCACATTCTTGCAACCAGAGCACTGAATGCTAGAGAAGAGTTTACTGCAAAGTCCAAAGCACCACTAAAAGAAAAGCTTCTGGTAAACCTTTCTGAGTCCCAACTCCTGCATTCTTCTATCCATTTCATGATGAAACCCCCTATACCCCTATGGTTATGTTTACCTACTCCAAGAAAGGTGAACCTTTGCTCTCTGTCAAAAACTGCACTCTAAACAGCCAGCCAACCTTATAAATGGTGTTGCCATCTTGAAAATGCAAACTGAGCAAGTATCATTTCACAGAGTCTGCAGATGATCTGCAACAACTGTTCTAAGAACAGATTGCAGCCTAACTGCCTTCCAAGGTAGCCTGCAGCATCAGGACCTCTCATTTCAGCTCCCAGGATCCTCAAATTGTGCACTTTTTCAACTGAATTCTCACTTTGCTGTGGTCAGCCAAATTTGTTTTTTTCTTTTTCTCCTGCTTCAAGATTTATCTTTCTTAAGCAGATGTCACAAATAGATGTTGAAATATTTTCCTCCATTTTTCAGAGACACAAATAGGCAAAGTCAGAATTTGTCAGTGTTCTCTCATCATCTGCATTGTTGGTAATGGTTACAGGCATGTGCGTTTTTCTTCCCAGTGACATTGCAGAAGAATGAAGAATTTTGAATTGTGTTTATCTTTTTTAAAAGGGATATCTGACTGGCAAGCAGGTCAAAGGAAGCAATTTTCTCCCTCTACTGAACTCTCCTGAGACCCCACCTGGAGAACTGCATCCAGTTCTGAAGCCCCCAACAAAGGAAGGGCATGGAGCTGTTGGAGTGAGTCCAGAGGAGGGCCACGAAGATGATCAAAGGGCTGGAGCACCTCTCCTGTGAAGACAGGCTGAGAGACTTGGGGTTGCTCAGCCTGGAGAAGAGAAGACTTTGGGGAGACCTTATATTGGCTTTCCAGTACCTGAACAGGCCTACAGGAAAGCTGGGGAGGGTCTTTTTATAAGGAAATGTAGTGATAGGACAAGAGGTAGTGGCTTAAAACTGGAAGAGGGGAGATTTAGGTTAGACATTAGGAAGAATTTCTACACTGTGTGGTGAGACACTAGAACAAGTTGCCCAGAGGAGTTGTGGCTGTCCCATCCCTGGAAGTGTTCAAGGCCAGGTTGGGGCTTTAAGCAAACTGGTCTAGTGGGAAGTGTCCCTGCCCATGGCAGGGGGGTTGGAACTAGATGATTTTTAAGGTCCTTTCCAACCCAAACCATTCTATGATTCTACAACAACAACAACAACAAAAAAAAAGCTTTGTGGTTTAGTAACCATAGTCTGAGGAGTCATTTAAGGCATACTGAAGGAGAAAAGTGTAATGCAAGGCAAGATTTTTGGGTTTTTTGCTTGGCATAAAAGTTAAAAAACAAAGTAATTTCGAAGCTTATAATTTAGTCCCAGCTTTACATTCTAAATGCTGAAGAGCCCATCATCTTTGAGGACATGCTATATTGCCAGCAGCAAATATACAGCAGATCATTTCACATGGGATAATGAAAACTTGTGGGCTACATATGTGATCATGACAGTGACAGGCCCAATACAGAATGGAGCCAAAGCACTGAGGTGTCCCTCTGCTGCTCAGATACACAAGCAGGCAATATTTTCCAGTACAGCCGTAAAATTCCAGATGCTTATGCAACAGCTGCTAGCCCTCATAAATTGCTGTAGCTGAAAGATGATGCAGGCAATCAGAGCAAGTCCAGGACTGATGAGGGCCTTATCACGAAATCGAAATCACGATCGGTGATATTGAGAATAGCAGAACTGCAACTGGGCTAAACTGGAGGCAAATAACCCAAAAAGCCATGAAAGGATGAACACTAATTTCCCACACCTTGCCCCCTGCCCCTTAACAGCACAACTCCCATGTCCATGCTAAAGAAAAAAACTGCTTAAACTTGTCTCCTTTTACTCAAATACAGTTCCGGGAAGGGACTACTTTTGAAAGGATACATCAAGTCCACCCCTTTTTCACATTTACAAGTTAACAAAACAGTGATAGACTACTCTTAATTGTGTTAATTAACACAGCAAGGAAAAAAAAAACACCCCACACCAAAACAAAACAAAACAAACAAAAAAACCCCACACAACTCAGTTGGGGAGGAGAAGATTATTTTAAGGGAAGTGTAATTTTCTCAAGTACCTCTTAAATGCCAGAAGGAGCCAACTTCAATTATCAGGGATAGCAAAACTTCCCAGAAAGGAGAATTTGCATACATACTCAAGACCATTTAATAGCTTTCTGGTTCTGTAGAACAGCACACATCAGGACTACCAAGGATCCAAAGTACTTTGGTGTAAATCAGAGATTCTCTACAACTCCCTAAAATTCAGAACACAATCAGAGCAATGCTTCTGGTTAGCACTGAGTTTCCAGAAGCCAAAACAAGGAGGTGTGAGCAGGAGCTTTGCCTGCAGCTGAGCAGACAGTTTTTTCAAACAGAACCCAAATGAGTACAGCACTCTTTCAGTTTTCTTCTGAAGTTATCTACCTATTATGCAAAGCATTTCCAGCAGCTTAGGTATACTAAAAATACAGCCAAACAGCGGCTTAATTCAGTTCAATGTTATTCTGAATTGCAATACTGTTTCACATTGCACAATCCAATAGCATACTATACACACAGTGTGCACATATATACATACTAGCCCTCCAGAAGGATGTTAATAGACCATAAAAATGCACCTACATACACATACGTACAAACAGTTGCCTGTTGTTTCAGAAAGTTACCAGAAGAAAAAGAATCTGTACACAGATTTCTGCAATGAAAGTATAGGTAGCAAGGCCTCAAAGAAGCACAGCTTGCTGCAGCACAGCAGAGCATATTAACAAGCCATCTGTTCATTATAACAAGCTCAACAGGACTCAGCTTCTAGCTGCAGAGATGCTACCTACAGGACATCCCTTGATCAAGCAGACAGTTGTTGGATATTGCCAAAGTCTTGCCACATTCCTTTTAGAGAACACGTTATATGACTCTGTCACCAGCACAGCTCGGATTTAAAAACTACTTTCCCAGGAGGCTGTGCCTTTGAGCAAAATCAGTCACACTATCAAGCTGCCCAGAATCAGGTTCCTCCAGCTAGAGATATGCAGACATCACCAATGCTATTTGCTTAAAGCTCTCAACTTCTGCTCTCACCTCGGAGAAAGATGTATTTTATTTCCAGGAACACAAGCACTGAAGAACATGAAATGTATTCTCACAAGTGATACCAGCTCTTGTAAAAAATACAAGATTTCTCTCTAGTCCTTTGCAAGCAAGATGACTAGTCCTTCAGTCTCTTCCCTCCCCCCCACCTTACTGTGCTTCTCCCTTCAAACATAGAAATTATGAAACAGCTGTTGCTTTTGCGAGCTTTGTGAGAGGCAAAGAGCAGCAGTCACAAGTAGCAGCAGGGGAACATGACTGTAATATACTCCAGGTCCCATCTGTTGAGAATGGGTAACAGAAGACAGAGGGCAAGGAGACAAACAGGGACTCCAACATGCAAACAGCTCCTTTCTCACCACTTATCTAATGTTTTTTACTCAATATCCAGGGACTGCAGCAAAGGAAAGGACAAAACTCTTCCAGTTAAATGTACAACATCAATCTATTTAGTACCGATAGCATTCACAAGCAAGTTGTTTAATTAATACACTGTGCAGCCAGTATTTTGGCTTAGTTGTTACTCTGCCATGTGGCAAAGTAGACAAAGCAGATGGTCAATAAGCTCTGTTAAACTGTCAGGGCCAGCTATTATGAAGAGATACAGAACAGCTCTCTACTAGTTCCAAATTTTTTAAGCTAAGTCTCAGTAACCTCAGTTCAGTTTCTTCTCCTAGAAAATCTGGCCTCAAAAGAATCAAGATTAAACTAATAACTTTCCCAAGGTTCCAATCCCGAAAGTTAGAGCATGCCAGACCCCATCCTAAAAGATGCTTAAGTCAATTAAAATGTGCACAAATGTAAGAACAGGCAATATCATCTGCACCACACTAAGAAATCACTGACTTGTAAAATCAGCTGGTTTGCATCTTAAAAAAAAAAAATTTGGACTTAACTAATAGAGCTAGAATTGATGTTGAATATTAACCCCTCAGCCTCTGAATACCAATGAGGGAGACCAGCATAGCATGAGTCTTACTTAAAAGGATGAATCAGTTAAATCAAATTTCAAACTACTTTCTGCTCTTCACCAAGAAAGTTCTTGCAATTATAACAAAGAGGTCTATCTCACAGAAGATGAATTTTACTAATGATATCTCTCATATACCTGCATGGAAGACCTGCATCCTTCTGATACAGGTGTAGTACCACTACTATTTTTGATCCTGAAGTCAATATATATCATTATCCTACTCCAGGAGAGCTGCGGCCAATGCCCTTGATAACACTAACTAGTGCATCTTGGTAAAGGTTGAGTCAGGACATGAAACTAAGGACAGATTGTCTTAAAGTCTTGCTGATTGTGTTACTCATATTGCTTCGACCAGAGACACATTACAAATCAAAGTAATTTAGTTTTTCCATCTGTTACCCTGTAATTTAAGACTAAGCTTTTTACTACCAGATCAAATTCAACACATAAAAAGTTTTAAAGGTGGGCACTACCAGCTGGCTACTTTGACCACCCAAGAAATGTTAATTTCTGTGCCAAAAAAAAGCAAATAACAAACCCTAGCCTGTCTAAAGTTAGATATTTACTTGGAACAGACTCTAATTAATTTACTTAATACAGTGCAGTAATCTTTTCTGTAGAAAATTATTTTCTAATTCTATATATAAAGAAAAGGAAGTAATACAATATGAACATCCTTGCTGCTCCAGTTCTTAAACATAATTTAGCTTTTTCTCATTAGTACACCTTAGTAAAAAGAATTTACTATTTTGCATCCTTCTCACATTACCCCACCTTTGAAGTCAAAGATAGGACTGGAAATGCAGAAGAAAAAAGTCAAACAGTTACCCATTTTAAACATTAGAACTTAAAATAAAGTGGTACATGTAAAGGACAGCAATGTTCTGGCTGTACTTTGCGTATATATTCAAAACCAGAGTCTTTGGGTAGCAGTGAAGTATGTATAAAAAACATCTTTATGGCACAGGGCATAGATAAGGAACTAATTCTGAGGAATCCAAAATAAGGTCCTTCAGTGGAGCTCCTTCTCAGATGACCCAGGCCTGCAAAACAGCTGCATACACACCAAATTCCTGCAGCAGTCTATTCCATTCTAGGGATGAATGACAGCTATAAGCAATCACACACCTTCTGCAAATAGAAACCCCATTGAGTCTCACCTCACAGTCACAGCACAGAGCTGATGCCATCAGAAGGAATCCAGAAGCACTCCTTTCCATCTTCCAAGTACCAGTTGAGCTAATCTATGTTTAATACAGAACAGGCATTTCAAAGTAACTTCAAACTCAAAGTATAATACTGTGTTAAACAAACAATCAAGTTATTTTTAACTGGCTACTTTTCTTAGAAATATACAAGGTCTAAGATTTGAGGCCCCTGTAGAGATCAGCCCGGACAAAAAAGAGTGCATAAGGAAGACTCCTATAATCTTTGCTCCTCCAGATTCTCACAGGCCTGTTTCACCTTCCGCCTACAGATTTTCCCAAATGGGAGCTATTCCAGGAACACCAGAGACAACAATCAAATCTTCAGACATGAAACTGCCTGAACATGCACACAGAAGCAGGTGGAAGGAAGAAGGCAGGATCAAAGTAAGGTGCTCCCTTTCCCTCCCTGGGGAAAAAAAAAAAAAAAAAAAAAAAAAAAAAAAAAAAAAAAAAAAAAAAAAAAAAAAAAAAAAAAAGATGAGGAAGCTCTGTGCTGCTCCTGCCTCGTATTTCTGTTGTCAATAGTTTTCAGCACAAATAACATCCAAGGCATCCCGAAACAGCTGACTTCCACAAGAGTTCTTGTAGAAGTAACCAGAGTGTTCATCCAGGGTAATGTACAAGACCACTGGGGCCTGGGGAGTAGTATTTTGAGGCAAGTTGTTTTGTTCTTTTTTTTGTTATTTTACACACAGCACACAACAGAGTAATGACTGCCAATGAAACAGCACATCAACAAAGGACATTCAGAGGAGGACAAGTAGCTTGCAAATAAGTTCCACATCAAAGTCTGATTTGTTACTATCAGGTTGTATTCTTTAAGCCAACATCCACTTTAAAGTGAACTTTGTCTCCAACAAACTAAAGAATAAAACAAAAAGATGACACTATGATCTGCTATGAACAGCAGATTTCAGTCAAGCCTGTCAGAGACCAATATAGTTGCTGCTCAAAAGGGGACTAAGTAACACATTTGTGGCTGGTATTCCCATGCCTGTTGTTACATGGAGCATCAACAATGACACAGGCCAGGGAGAAGTGGAGCTAAGGAAGCATGGGTTTCCTGTAATTCATGTCTTGATTCTCAGGTGCCCAAACAAATCTCTTCTTAAAAAACCTATAGGAAGCTATAACAGATTATCTGTGTGGATTTGCTGCTGTCTAATAAAGGATGAAGATCTTCCCTTTGGTGAAGATACTCATTAGGTCTCTTAAGTTTTGTGAAAATAGGCAGCTAAATTCTACAGTTATCATCATGATATGATATTATCACTCTGGTCAATTTCAAGCTAGTGTTATAAAAGTTAGCATGGCAGAAGATACACACACATGGATTTTCTGCCAAACACTTTCAGCTTGCCATTTTAGCTTCATAAGGGCAATAAATACACTCAGTACCTTTAAAATACAACCAACCCTGTTCTACTGGCAATCCAAACTGGCATTAGCCAGAGATGCATTTTTCAGGATTTGTATTAGAATGGGTTCAGCAAGCTGTTCTGAAACTGAAAAAAAGTGTTTATACCTGTAAAAATAACCTGCTTCTGCTCATCTTTAAGCTACCATGTAGCACCAGTTCACAAGATTTTCTGTAGTGAAAGAGGACCCTCTTAAAACTGGAAGAGGTAAATCAGTGCTCAAGTAGCCCCAAACCCTCTCTTTTTTTCCCCCAAATTCAAAGCCTAAGCTTTGGAGGCCTGCCCATGCAGCATCACAATTGCATGCAATCTCTTTGTCCAACTAACATTCCCTAAAAAGAGTTTTAAGAAATCTGGTATTCTAAAACATGTTAGCAAACCACATTAGCCACAAGTTGCAAGGAAAGCACATTTCTTTAATATTTCTATTATCAATGAGCACGGAAACAAAACAAGAAAAGAGTCAGCATAATTGAAGTGACAGGTGGATTTTGAAAACCACTTCAGATTACAGCTAATAATAGAATGCCCGACTTCAAATCAAAAGTTTGGACGAGTAGTCTGATGTCTGCAAATACGAAAGAAACACTGGTGCTTTACAAGAGCTGGGCAGGGAGAGAGAGCATGCCAAAATATAGGAGCAGTATGAGAATTTTCTCATGCAGTAACTGGCCTGAGTCCAACCTCCTGGATAGACTTTTTCCTCCAAATAAGGGGAGCTGCACTGCACACTTAAGGCAAGCTCTGTTCCAGGATATCCAAGACCAAGCATTCTCAACCTAGGTCAGGTGAGGCATTGGCTGGCTCAGGGTCACACCAGTCTACAAGGTGGTATCATCAGCTCCTTCCCACTGGCCTTCACTTGGTGCTGGCTACTTTAAATTCTATGTTTACTGGCTGTTTGAGTGACTAAAGTTCACCCCACCACTTTCAGGATGCCTTCAGAATGGTTAGATATTACAAATTCCTCCAGGAACAGCAGCAACCATGCTCTCCACCTCTGCATGTCCGTTTACTGAACTTCACTGCCAGAGCAAAAGCTTAAGAAACGTCTGACTCCCTCCTATGACAGAGGACTTGGACAGCTTGGGCCAATTCAAGGGGTCTTTACCTGCTGGCTCAAAGCCAACATAAAGGACTGGGGGAGGGAGAACTGTTTTCTGAAAAATAAAGAAAAATGTTAAGATGTTTCTAAAAAACAGCTACATCTCGACACTGTTTGAAGACCTCACTTTGTCATTATTGCCCAAAGGTACCAAATAGCTACTTTTAATCCTCCTCAAATTCTTCCAAACTCAGATGGTTTGGAAGAAGGAACATGGAGCACCCCTCTCAAACCAATCTTCACAGTTTGTAGAAAGCATGTGTAAAAGACATCATGCCCATACTCCTCTCACAGGCAGGCAACTTAAAGCACAAAGGGTCAGTCCAGTCTTGCACACACGGTGCAAAGCACAGAAGTCAGGACCCTGATAAATCCTACATTCATAATAAGCACTGCTACCTTCCATAATAAGAGTTCACATAACAAATCTACTTAACATGGAGCTGGTGCAGCAGCCATTTCCTCGTTGTCTCAGCACAGCCATGTACAGGCATCTAGGGAGCATTTTATGACCAGGAAAGAGCCAAGCTTTTTGAACTGGTCTATGGAACAGGAAGCTAAAAGAAGGTGACAGAATCCATAGCCACTCGCTAAAAATCTAACATATCTGAATTCCTTTGCTTAAAATCCACATTACCTATAGCTGCAAGCAAGAGATGCACTGTGCCAAGAGTACTTTCATGTGTATTCCACCTTAAAAATACTTAAGATCCTTCACAGAATGCCTTTGGCATCTACCTCTCAAAAAAGACAAGCCAAGTCATAAGATGCTTCATAACACAAAAATATTCAAAACCAAAATAAACCAACTAGCGACATCATTTTGCAATCCAAATGGATTAAACAATTATGTACTTAATTAGAAAAATTAGGACAGCAGTTTCACCTTGTTTCTACACACCAGAACTCATTTCCTGCTGTGGTTTCAGGTGTAGCTCTGGATGACTAATGCAAAGACATTAAGGAAAGCAGGTTATTTTTGTTAAGTTCCTACATGTTTCTGTTCTTAACAAATGACCAAGAAGTACACATGGATACAAAAAAAAAAAGACCTTCTGTTTATAATTTGAAGAAAACTCAAGATGTATGCACTCAAATAGGGAATATTCATATGAAATCCTCAAACATTTCAGAGAGAGACAAAGGAGAAATAACAGCTGGTTGAACCTCCAATTTACAAAGAAGATTCCAAATATACAGAGGAACAAGTGAGGATAAATTAAAGTTGCAGTTAAAAGTTACTCATCCATTGGCATGTGCAGCTTAGTAGCTTATGTTATATACACGTTCAACCTGGCAATCTAGTTCAGGTGATAAGAGTTGTTTTGAGTGCTGTGCCAAAGTTTTACATCAAAGCATCTTCACATTGCCCTAGCAGTCAAGGCAATGGTATCTGTCTCGTTTTACTTTTTTTTTTTTATTCATAGGAAACTACTCTGACCTCCTTTTCACAGGTTGTTTTACAGCAAGTCACCTTTGGCCTTTACTCATGCATTGCTCCCAATGAGCTCCTACCCACACAAGCAGTCCCCTGCGTACTCAGCACTCCACTCCCAGCCATCCTGGCCTATTGCAGCTACAGGCAAAAACTCCACTGCTGCTTCCTTGTGGGCTGTTGCTCTTCCACCTTTTGATGATTATAGCCCTTTGATTACAGCCCTAAAGCAATTTCAGTCACTTGATGCTTTCCCACCACATCTTCCACCCTTCCCCTTCAAAATATGCCCCAGGGCCAGACAAGTTCCCAGAATTCACTGGGAGATAAAGAGCAGTTTACCTCAGCAACAAAACTATGGGAATAAGATACCAGCTATCCTAGCAACAGGCATGTGGACTGAAGTGCCCAGGTACACAGTGATTCAGTCAGCTTACCAGTGCATCAGGCCTGGGAGCCCAGGTTAGTCCACCTGCTCTGCATCCGGCTGCATTTTACATGCAAGGCTATCTTGCACACAGGAAACATGCCAAATGAGCACCAAACTCATTTCACACACTTTGAGACTGCTACTTAGGGCTTGCAGAATTTCATGATTGACGAGGAAGTCTGTTCTCAAAAAGAGTGAAGAGCTCCACGTTTAGGAAACAAGAATTCCAGACTATTAATTTAGGTAGTCTTGCAATTAAACTACGTAAGTGAGGCCAACAACCTTACAGTAGGATCTTACCATGAAGTATGTGTGACATTGAGCAAGTCAAAGTGATTATTTCCAACTCTGACATGGAGGAAGTACTTAGCTGGCCCTTAGTTCTGAAGCTTTGTTCATTAACCTTTGAACACCTGAGACTGACTGCTTCAGAATTAAAGCAATGCAAATATTTATCTGGAAAATGGGAAGAATAAAATTCTGTGAGTGAGAGTCAAACTAAAACTAACCTTGGTTTTAGAGGTCTGTCTTCCAGCTGCTCGACTGTCCTCAATTGCACAGCCTCAATGTTACATTAATAGGCTTCTAATTGCATATATTTTTTTCTTGAGTTGCGTGTTTAATACTGGCAATAAAACAGGTAATTAGGATTGGAAATGTTCATGTCTTTGGAAGTGAATAGGATGGAGCAGGGTAAGTTCCTGTTTTCAAAGTTGCCATTAGCCTGATGATGGGTTTCTTTAAGGCACCATTAACAAAGCAGCAGCCAATACTAGCTTACGTAGCTGCAAAGAAACTGTTATCCAAGAATTCTAATATTTTCTCCCTTACCTACATGAGTCTTCACAGGTCAGGCAGTACTCTGATCCTTATCAAGATACAGCCAAAAAAAGTAATCAGTTCCTGTATTTCCTTTATCGTGTGTTACCTGCCACTGCACTTCCATGAAAAGTGATACGAGGGGACTGCACGGCCAGCTCTGGGGGAATACTGGATCAGAAACAGGACTCAGGCTTCTACTGTCTTTTCTCCTTTCAACACCTCCAGTCAGCCCCCCAGCCCCCAACAGGACTGCAGTCCCTCCACACAGCATGCACAGGCTCTGGGCTCAGCCTGCCCTCTCTTCTCCCTTCCCCCTGCTCTGCCCTGTACAGCTATTTCATCCTCAGCACCAAGAGGCTGTGGCAAGCAGAATCTTTGAGCACTTCAAACTGTTGTGATATGAAGACATTAAGATAAGAAACATTATTGCAGAAATTGACATTTAAATGGGTTTCATGGCTGCACAAAGGCACTTCAAAAAGTGAGTCTGTACATAAAAACTAAATCACCTTCTCATCAGGGGCCATGTGGCCACCCCGGTTATGATAACATAGCTGGGTCTGCACAAACATTTTCGAACACTCAGTCTTCCACATGCTCATTAACATATATCACACCCCCATGTTGCAGCCAGTTTTCCAGACCTGGAGCCCTCCCAACAAGGCCAAACTCTCCACATTTGCCCCCAATAGTCTTAAGAAACACGCAGAACTAAAGACTTTTATAAGAATGTATCCTAAAGCAAGCTCTGCTCACAGGCAAGCCAGTGTCAGAAGCCAGACTCACTTGAGCACCAGGGGCACCACCAGCCCTGATGTCACTGTCTGGCCCCCCAGGGAGACCCACTGCCCCAGACCCCCTGGCAGCCCCCAGGGCCCTCAGCCCCTGCCCCAGCAGCAGGGCCAGTCTCCAGCTTCCCAGAGCCCTGCCCAGCCACGGGCCCCACCAAGCCGGGACAGCCCAGCCTCAGCCCATCCCCAGGAAGGTGCCTGATGTCTGGGTCTGTCCCTGCCTGGCCCAGCAGTGACACAAGCACACAGGACAACCAGCAGCCCTGCAGGCCACTCACAGTGCTGTAAGACCACTGCACAAAATGGATAGTAAAAAAACATAAAAATAAAAAAAAAATCAAGATCTCTCACCAAATACTATTTTTGCAGCCCGCAACAGAGGCATCCCCAGCTGAGCTCAAGCAAGAAACACCTCCTGCCCAGCGCTATGGAGCCAGTTGCAGGGCTGCTGCTGCCTTTCCTCCTCTCCAAGGGTACTCCAGTTTTCTTTCCCTTGCTGCCAGCCACCAGCCTTGTCAGTAGTACCCCTGCTTTAACTACAAGTCAGCTTCAGCATCACTGCTGCTCCACACTAAGCATTATAAGATTTGAGAAGGGAAGGAGTGTACATTAGGAGAGGGCAGAGATCATGTTCCTTTTTCCCTGAGCTTCCACTCCACGTCTTATTTCCTGCAGCATCTCAAACACCAAGTCAGAGTAATGCCAAACGGGTATGTCTTTGCAATATATTTATCCTCCTGTAACACATCCTCTGCTTGCTATTATTCTTTCCCTTCTCCTTACCCTAAACCAAGCAAAAATTTCTCATCTATAGCAGCTGAAAGCCAACTGCTTTGCGCAAGGCTCCTCTGTGAGCCAGTCTTTGCTGGCTCACAGATGGCTTCCCTTCTTTTTGCTTTGTCTGTGTATTCTGAGGCATTTAGGTTTTAATACTACTTTCTTCACATTGATTTGCTAACCAATTGCTTGAAAAGCAAAATAAAATAAAAAAAAATCAAAAAGCTAGAAGACTGCTAAAAGAAACAATCATAAAGGATGGAGTTAACATGAAGAAGAAACCAGTGTGGGAGGACAGTCAGACGTGCTCTAACTTCACTGCTTTTATGCTTATCACTGTAACACTGCAGCTGTGAAAATCAGAAGAGAAGAAACCAGCTTTTTCAAGGCACAGCCAGCCTGTCTTCCACAGTGTTTCAGAAGCACATCCCCAGTGCTCCTGTTCAGCACTGCAGAAATAATTGCATGTATAGTTCAGGTTTTGCCTTTTTGTAAAGATTCTTTTAAAAAGTCAAAAGGATGAGAAAATAGCACTAGTCTGGAATAACAGCAGATGCCATAATGTGACAGGGTGAACAGGTCACTTTGAGACTAACTGTACCATAGTTGAAGTACTAAAATTAAGTAAGTGTTAAGCTGGGTTCAGTAAATGGAAAATTGCTTCCACTAAGAATTTGCTTCTTAACATGCCTCTAAGAAGTAGAAAGTGCAGAAGATCAGCTCAAAACTGCCTATTATTTCATTTTTGTTATAGCATGTACCTCAGACATTTGAACCTGGTGGTTCCTGTTCCATAAGTAACTCCTTACGGCTGTCAACAATTTATCTTACTGAACAACTGTCAGCCCAGAACAGTCTGAGGAAAAGCCATTTACAAAGATGATTTCACCTGTTAGTGATAGGCTTGGAGTGAGGTGGCACAAGTGTACCTGACAGCACTTGCCCACATCCAATGCACAAGTTACAAAAAGCATTGCACAAATTCTTTAGAAGTGTTTGCATACATCATGTGCCTTCAGAGCTAAACGTACAGACCTCACTTCGTTGTAGAAACACCAGCAGTTGTTGATAGTGATGGCATTACTTCTCCCTCAAATCCACTTCCAGTGAACTCTTCAACACTGGCATTGCTTCAAACATCATCAAAACAACTTTTCCTAGAATGCAAAATCCCAGTACCTACTTGTCCCAAAAGCAGCCTCCAGAGCAAGAGAAGCAAACTTAAAAGTACTGTCAATCTCCTTGTTGCTACAGCCCCTGACTGCTTAAGTATTCTCCACTACTGTGAATATTTATTTCTGTGAGTCTGCAATCTAACAAAGAAGAGAAAGACAGAAGGAGACAAGCTGATTCAGACACTTCAGGCACAGGAAGAAAGCAGGCTACTGAGTAATTACTTACATTTATCAAATTGTCACCTTCTACTGCCCATACTCGTGCTGCTAGAAACAAGTCAGCAGAATTTAGGTGAGGAGACATACCCACATATCTGGATGAGAAATACCCAGTAGTGAAAAAAATAACATGGAAAATCAGACACAAGGCAGGCAGCCTGCCATAGCCTTTTTATACTATTATACTATTTCTACCTTACTTCTGCCTCTCCAGGTCCACTCAACTTTCCATTTTCTCCTTTGCTTCTCCCATCTCCTCATATCTGGTCCTGATAACCCAACACTTCCCAGTGGTTGAAAGGCAGCAGATATCCTTCTACCACCGATTATAGAGATAGATACTAGCAAGTTCTGGAGGAGAAAGGAGTATTTGTTCTCCACTAATCAAAGAGATGGACAGCACAGAACTTGGTTGGCATAGAACTTCTCCACTTTCTGGCAGTGCTGAAGTGGAGGAAGGGTGGCAAAATCCTCATCTCCTCAGAGCCCTATCAACAGCTGCAGTCTTTGTACTTTCTAGGACAAGGGCTCCCAAAAGAGTTCCCAACCACTTCTTATTTTCAAGCACTATGTTCTTGTGGCAGGCATCCTAAGAGGGTAAATTCCCCCAGAGCCACAGGCAATAAAAGCAGGGATGTAGCCACAAGTGGAGGTGTAGGCAAGACACAAGGTGGAGCAGCAAATTCTCTGGCATTCATGCCATTGCTACTAAATTAGAGAAAACAAGCACAATGAGAAATACAAAACCAAATGCCATGAGATACTGAATTCTGAGAACTCTACACCTCATGGTGCCCACAACTTCAATAATAAAAGTCAATCCCTGTTATAGTGGTGGCAGCTCTCTATTGTTTTTATCACAACACAAAATAATATCCATTGGTGAGAACATGTGATTACAGAAAAAGATCTTAGGACACCAAAATATCTATTTCCCAAAAAATAACTGCCAATAACAATACAGCACATCATTCTATTTAGCCATAAGGTTAATTTAAAAAAAAAACACAACAACAAACAAACAAACAAAAAAAAAAAAAACAAAAAAACCCCCATACACCTCTGCATAATGATGCAGAGAAAGTAAAAAATCTTGCACTTTGCAACTGTCTTGTCACAGAGAAGGAACTGACACCCAGTCACAGTAAGGTTTAGACTTCATTTAACCCTCTACTATTTTACTGTTCTCGTGACCGAACTGTCAAAGCAACTTCAGTTTATCCAAAAATACCTGTAACATGCTAGTTAAGGAATTGTTGTCTAATTTGTGCATCTCTACAGAAGTCTAAAGGAATCACTAGGGTGTGAAATTACTAAATGAAGTAGCATTGATAAAAAACTACACTGAACAGAGAAGAGAGAAGCATTCAGCACTTCCTAACCATACCCATGACATGGATTCAATTCCAGCAAAACATTTGCTAAAAAACAAGTGCTGTCTCGAAAGCAAATGCATTGTGTTCTCAATATAAAAATAGGACATGTTAAACTTATGCTTGGTTGTCTCCTCTATTAAACAAAATGCTCCAAAGCAGTTAGGGAGAATATTTCATGGTTTTTGTCATCGTCCACTTTCACACAGGACAGAAATAGTTTGGTATTAGCGTTTACATGTTGTATGCTTAACCACTATATGTAGTCACCCTTGAGAAGCACAGGAAGTTAAGCCCTTGGGAACTGGAATGACTTTATACATAGCAATCATTGGACATCCCTACCTGCCTGATTCACAATAGTAGGTCACTCTCTACCTCCAAGTAACAGAAGCCCAGTTGACCTCTTCCATGCAATTTGTACATAATTTTGCACCTGGGAAGAATGCAATAATTTGATAGCATCTAATCTCATACGGTGTTGTTCAACCACACAAAGGACAACGATGAACCAAAGTAGCTGAAGAAAGGACTGCTTGTCCAAGAAAAGAAGTGCTTGTGAGAACAAGCTGCACTACATGGAAGCAATGTTTGAGTGCACTGAGCTCCACAACTAGACAACACAGGAGAAAATGCAGGGCATCCTCTACAGTTAAAAATTACTGTACGTAATCCTCACATTTCCACGCTAATATGGCTTTACTTGGAAAGCACATACCATGCTTGGAACTGGCTTTCTAGCCTCTGAAAAGATCTATTTTCCTTTCAGAAAGGGCTAAAACTCCTACAGCTCTAGCTTAAGACTCTTAAGTGCTGACCTAACACTTAGAGGAATCCTGAAATTCATCAGGTTTTCTGCTTCACTCACACCATGGTGGTGCCATGTTCTCCTAGCGTGACCCCTGGTAACTAGGGCCATTCCATGCTAGGTCAAATTTGACAGATTGACTGTTTTCTTTTAAGAGCAGAGGTGAAAAAGATCCAAGGAATACACTTTTAAGAAAACATTTCAACCAAAAAGGATCAACACCAGGTCCTCTGCACTCTGGGAATTCAGACTAAACAGCAGCGCAATTAATTAGGTTCAACTCTTGGGGCGCTTCAAGGATTAATTACTCCATTGAAGCAATTGTAAGAACACATGAAAAGAGCACAAGAGATAAGACCTTTAAATAGGTCTCCTCACCTCAGCTTCGGCAGCCCCATAAAATAACGTATCCCATATTGATTTTCTCTAGGTTGAGAAGCTGTACATAAATTGACGTCAGCAGTAAGATTCCTACAGTGTGGATACATCAAATGTCCAACACACTCATGGCCTTCTCACTGCATTTTTGTCTCACCATGCAATTCAAGTGTAATTGCTTGGAATAATACAGTTTTTAAATGCCAATATTTCTTCAGTCAAAAGTACTAGGTTGTCACAGTTTGACTTAGGTCCGACAACAATGCTCT
>NW_009953649.1:1923575-1934670 GCF_000747805.2 Chaetura pelagica
GCACTTCCCTGAACTGGGAAGAGTCCTGAGGAATCCCGGAGCTGCTGCTGGAGAAAGAGCAGAGAGTTATGGGGGTCAGGAGATCTCGAGCCTAAGGGTCAACAGTGATGGATGAACAGGGTCCTCCCTTGACGCCGGCCATGGACGGAAGAGAAGGAGAGAAGAAGAAAGAAGGAAGGAAGTTGTCTTCTGTGATCTCTGACCTTCCTTTGAGCTTACGTAGATATATGGAATGGAATATCTTTGGCCAATTTTGCTGTCTGTCTAACTCAGCCTCCTACGGGGGGGTCACAGATCTCCCCATAGTGTCTGAGCCAGCAGAGTGCAGGTGCGGCCTTGAAGCCTCCGTAGTTAGAAAAACATTCCACTGTCTTATCAGCCTAGCAGAACACACTGTTGCTAGCTACAAGAAAGCTCACTGAAGGAAAAAAAAATCAGTAAAAAGAAAAATTGGCTTCATCCTGGCTCAAACCAGGACATAGGTCCTGTCATATTTGACATGGGAGACAAGAAGTCAGCCTTCTGTGCTGGGGGAAAATGTTTTATACAGTGGTACCAAAAAGAGTGCTTTTGCACCCTGCAGAGTCTAGGAACAATACAATCTTCTTGATAAAGAAATATAGTCTGTAAGAGATCTGGAGAGCTTCTCATGATTTGTAACAAGTCATTCCTTCAAGGGGTGCCCAGGCATAGCAGAGTGCTCTACACAGTGATGACTACTAGACCTCTCCCTCACCAAGATGCTAATTTTGAGCAGGCAGGCCAAGAACTGGCAGTCAATGCATTTTGGCTCTGGTCCAATGGTGTCAAGAAATATCAGCAGGAGTTCTAACACGCTTTATAACAGACAGTCTTCTTCCCCACGGGCCAGAGATACCTCTTCACTAGCCAGGCAAGTCCCCAGACTGTGAAAGATAGAAGAGTGCCTGAGGGGTCTTTAAAACTAATTCACCCAACAGGTCCAGATCTATGAGGTGAGGTAATCTGCTATGACTATCCCACCAAAGACAACAAACCCTGGGAGAAGGGAGCTAAAGACTGTATGGGACCCTTGTTTGATTCCAGAGCTGCTTCTCACCCCTAGATTTCCAACTATTGATTCTGGCACACAGTCCTGCCTCCTTCCACTTGTTACATCCAATGCACTGCAAGCTACTAAACCACAGTAAGAGCTAATGACTCTAATATCAAATGCAGTCATTACATATTTTAAGGTGAAACTGGGTACAAACTTTAGTGCTGGTTTGGTTCTGGCATAGTTTCTGTAGTGGGGGAGCAGCCCCAGGGGGGGCTCCTGTAAGAAGTTACTAAAAGCTCCCCCAACTCAGGTGGCCAAGGCCAGGTTGTTAGAGACAATTGATGCACTTCCACAAATAACATATGAAAGAACTGATAAAACACCTGAAAGCAGAGACAGCAAGGCAGAGGAGCTGAGCTGGCGAGGTGAAAGCAGGACCAGAGTGGAGATCCCGAGGTTAGTGAGGAAGAAGGGGAAGGAGGTGCCTGAGCAGAAGTTCCCCTGCAGCCCATGGGGAGCTGGCAAGCTATTCCTAGTGCATTCATGGAGAAAGATGGCAGAACATTCCCTGAAGGTGCCAGGAGGGGCAAGTGTGGACCTGCAGCCTGTGGACTTGGATCTGCAGCTGTGGAGGACCCTGTGCCAAGGGAGGTGACTGTTCCCAAAGCAGCCTGTGACTCTGTGGGAAGCCTGTGCTGGAGCACCTTGCTCCTGAGGGACTGCACCTCGTGGGAAGGACTCATGCTGGAGAGGTTTGGGAAGGACTCTCTCCCATGGGAGGGAACTCATGGAGAAGCAGGGGAGGACTGTAAGGAATCCTTTCCCCTGGAGGAAGGAACATCAGGGAACACCAGATCAAACTGACTCTAAACCCCATCCCCTGTCCCTGTGGGAGAAGGAGGTAGAGAAATTGGGAACAAAGTAATTTGGGTCTGGGAAGAAGGGAGGAGTGGGAGCAACATATTTAAGCACTGCTCTTTGTTGTGCCTGTGTGCATTTGATTAGTGATAAATTATTATTTTTCCCCAAGTTAAGTCTGTTCTGGCCTTGACCATAGTCAGTAAGTGAACCCTCCTTGTCCTTTGTCTTGAATAGTGAGCTTCTTTCTAGTTGGCCTCTGTCCTCCCCATCCCACAGTGAGGGGAGGAAGGGGCAAGTGAGTGGCCACATGGCTGGTTTTTTGTTGTTTGGTTAAGCCCAAACCATGACAACTTTAAATTTTAAAAAAACAAACCCAAAAAACCAACAACAACTCAGGAAAAAGTGTTCAGAGACCTACTGGAAAACTAGACAAAGGGGAGATGTTGTATAGTTTTTTGCCTTTATAGTAGTCCTGAAAGCCTCTGTTGCAGGCAACCTGAGACAAGACAGCCTCCACATTATGATGAAGTGTTATCTTTCTTCCTCATATAAATGCATTTTTTGGTTATCATAATTACTTCAAGACACTAAAGCAAGTCTGTGTAAGAGTTTGGTCTTTATAAACAAATAGCAGCTGGATATTTACAAGCCAACTAGTAAACTAGTACTACAGTAACAGCTGAAGTACAAGCTGAGCTGTTTCTGGCTGCCAGTGAGTTAGTCCCCACTGGCACTACCCAACACATTAGTCTCTACACTCAGAGGATTCAGTTTTCAATATCAAAAAGAGGAATTCAACCATGATCCAAATCCAGGGAGTTTTGTTAACTTTCTAAGAAAGAAGACAAAGCAGGTTTGCCTCAGTGCAGCTGAAACAGCAAGCCTAAAATGGCATGATTATTACCACTATGACAAAACCAAAGAAACCCAAGAATTCATTCCAGAATATCTGGAGTTTTTTTCTGACAAAATTGCAGTATGTGCTTCAGGTATTATCTTTTAAAATGTGAAGCTACCAATTGTAAAAGTTCAAGGCATTCTTTGCATTTAAAGTAATAGTATCAAAATGTTATGTATCAGTCATCTAAAGCAGAAAAAAATACCATTTGTACCATGGTACAGTTAGTTTATATATCTACTTCAAAGAAGTTATCATACAAGCGCTAAAGTGAGTTAGAATCTTGAGCAACTAACACCACATTTTTCAAGTATAGCTAAATGAATTCCATAAATATTAGCGAGCACATTTTGTTATAAGGTAATTAGTGGCCAACAGGAAAACCACCACATCTCAGGACTTCTCCTCTGCCACTGTCATCACTTGAGCACAGTGATGCACAGAGCAAGGACAAACAGGAAAGTGCTTTTACAATCTATTTAAACTTCACTGCGAAGTGAAAGTCCAGGCAAGCGCATCCCAAGCAAGCACTGGTCTTTTTTCTAAGTCTTTCTGTATTTTAAGAATTAGATAGGAAAGAGCCTAGTGTCTAAAAGCTGTAAATACATCTATGAAATAATATGGAAAGAATCATCATATAACTGAATTACTCCATTAAAAAATACATCAAATGAAAAGAGTTTATCTGCAAATGAGAAAGCAGACCCTGTGACCTAGGAGATCCCTGCCAACTCTGTGTTCTGGGAAGTAAGCCTATTAAGACAATCTGATAAAAGGATTTTCATTAGGCATCGATTGTGCCATCATCTGCATTTATGAAGTGCAACACACAGAACTGAAGTGTGTTACCCCCTCGCTGGCAGCACACTCAGAATGTCGAACTTAGTCACCACTGGAAGTGTCACCTGTCGAATAGCCCCAGTGCACAAGCTAGCCCTTTGCTTACCATTAGGCCACTTTAAATCAATGTTATCTTTTGTACTAGCCCTGTTCCATATGCAGAAGAGTTATTACACTGAATTAATTAAGCTACCAGCATTCCAATAGTTAAAGGCCTACAGTACACCTGATTTTTTTCTAGGCTTAAAGATTGCTCCAGATAAATATCACATGGGTTGAAAAGATACAAGATGCCTTCTGGCTGTGATCAGTGTGTTCCCCAAAAACAGTTTAAGATACCATGTTGAACTGGTTCCTAGAACAGATATGTTCCCTGGAAGAAAAAAAAGGAAGGTAACAATTGTTTTATTCAAATATGATTCTCAGAATTATGTACTTATCACTTCAAAGATTTTATTTGTTTCAGTGTTGTGTACCCCTGCCCAAACAAATCCTCGTTCCAAGATCTTTAACAGGCAAAATTTATTCTACCTTTGAAATATAGTCCTTCAGCTGCTGTATGGACTGCATACAATTAAGATTTTATCCCCTCCATTTTCCAACACTAATAACTTCTGGAAATCTTGACTTCCATAATTCCATGTGTCACACATGGGGACAGCAAAAGAAACTGCCAACGTTTTATGACAGGCAGCCAAAAGTTGCAGTGACACAGATGGATGGCCATGTCTAACTTACTCAATTTGTGCTGTCAAATATAACTTTCCCGAGTTAGATGGAGGGAAGGAAAAAATGAGAACTTAGCTTCTTATACTGCAGGCAAGGCACAAGGCTGCTGGAAGAATGGATTAATTTTGCTGCTGCTGCTTTATCACCTGTGGTGACAAGAGACAAGGTGACTATAACTCAGACTGAATCAGGTCAGAGACAGGATAGCATGTTGTTTTCATCAGCACCTTAGTACTCTCAGAGAGCTGTTCCACATACATGTACAGTAGTAGTATGCACCACAAAACCAGTCAGGCAATTTTTGCTTGGATCTGTGGCCCAGTATAATGCCTTTTAAGTGACTAGACATAAGCTAACCAAAAGGGAGAGCTGTGAGAATGCAAGCAAGAGTTCACCCAGCCTTTGCAAGGCATGGGTCAGAGAATTAGTTTAGTCTCATGACACCTCAATCACACTACTTGTGAAATCAAGTCTTTATTTCAGGTTGAGCATCTTTTTATTTAGACCAACAGCTATTGAAAAATAGTCTCTATGCCTTTAAAGGGGAGGCAGATGTGCACTGAAATACATAATCTCCTCATTTAAAAAGGTTTAGTTTTTGTTTCAGGCATTTGCTTACATAGCATAGTTCAGCTCAGCTACTACAAAGCTATGAGAATAACAGGAGACCCCACGCCGACTTTCCCTGTCAGAACACAGCTGCACAAGGGACTGACAGGGCACAAGTCAGCCCAGCGTCTTTAACACAGCACAACAACCAGCTCTTAGCTATCTGTGGATAGATCATCCATGTTGTACCTTAATTGTGCTACAAGTACAGGCACATCTAAGATAGACTCAAATCCAAAAGCAATGTAGATGAGTTTGTGTGACGAACCTGAGTGAGAGAAAGGGGCAGATTAATGATTGATTCCCCTTTCCCCCTTCAGCTGTATGTTCACGTCATGATTTGCAGCAGGGTTTACAACCTTATTTTTAGTCCACATGTTTTCTGTTGTATCCATGTTCTCTCTTCCTCCCCCTCCTCATTTCCCACCCTTTTTACCCTAGCTAATCAAGCACTGACTCTTATGTAAAGCGATTTGCCTACAGGCAGAAGAGCCTTTATAGCCTGAACGGTTGAAAGCTACGGTTTATAAGAAATACAATTATAAAATTTAAGTGATGTAAGCAATCAATTATTTCTTTGCCTTGCTATAAAACAACCACACCTACCGCTTCAGTGAAGAGACTAGTTGAATCTTGAACAGAGAAGGAAAGGACAAAAGATTTGCTGTGGAACAGCTGAAGATTTACGTTACAAAGCTTCTAAATTACAAGCCAAGAATATTTGCTGCTACTTAAGATAAATTAGTGAACCGTGAGCAGTGCAGAAATGACAACCAGAATAAACAAAGCTCAAATAATAGAAAAATAATTTTCTTTAACTCCTTTGATGTGTAGTGCAAATTTTGCATGTAAAAAGGAGAAAAGTAGCGGAATGGTGGTACATTTCCTACTAGATTAGGGTCTTTAGAACACAAAAAGAGATTAGGCAGAGCATGCAGACAAAAGGCTCTGGCCTCACAGCCATCAGGTGTTTCACACTATCACAGGTACTTAAGCCCACTCCTCTTCTGAAAGCAGCGGCTTGAATTTTACAAGGCTTGTTTAACAGTAACATGTTATTATAGGGCATTTTGGGCTTCCTGTTGTCGACTCTTGGGACTCAAAAGCCTTTCTTCGGTTGCCACATGATATAAGAAGCCTTCACTACATCCGTGTTGCCCGTATCCTTTGTAGGTCTCTGATCACAGCGAACCTTCAACTGACATGGATATGCTGAGCAGCATTCCTGTCCTGAGTGCTCTAAAGTTAATTCTGTACAACATGGAGATTGGACATCAGCAATAGATGAAGAAATAACCCAAATACATTTCTCAGCAATTTAGCAGACCTCTTAAGTACTTCTTTCCAATGCATCTTGACTGTAATACTTGATTGCCTGAAGAAATAAACCCTTTATTATGCTTCCTACTGACTTGTATCCTTTTAAGGAGGGACACCCTCTCCAATTCTCAGAGCCTTCTCAGGCTCTTTCCACTTCTAAACCATTTAGAAAGGAGTCTGCACACAATTACCATTTGAGATCTTGGTCCAAGTTAGAGGAGGTCTATTTAAAGAGTCAGTCAGCAAAAGTTGGTTTCTGTAATAATTTATTTTGTGGATTTCCTTACCAAACACCTTTCTGAAAAGTTATGAATTTCAAACATTACCTCACCATAGCCTGAAGAATAAGTAGTACCTGATTAGGTTCACCTCACTACATGGCTGCCTTAGCAGCATGCTGACCAGGCTCCTTTGGAAAGGATGGGATCTTTGGGGTGTGTGGGGCAAGTGTTCAGCCCGGAAGTTTTTGTGCCATTTTATTCTGCATTCTTCCACACCCAGAGCAAACCAGACCACTGGTAACCATGGCAACTGCCTCAGACATACAGGATCTATGGCGTGTGCAGAGCCACTGACCCATGAGACAGTGGGCTGAAGAAGGTGATCCTTACTCTGCAGAAGGTCAGTGCCCCATACAAATACAGCTCTGACTCTTAGGGTAAGAAACAGCTGCAACAGAGTCCACCAAATCACAAGATGTGCCTGTTTAGATACAAATGCAGAGGAACAGACACCCTTCACAGCACCTAGTTATTCAGCATACGCAGCACTGCTCCTGATAGACCATCAATACCCATCAGTCTGCAACTGGATTCAGTATTGAAAAAAATACTTTGGAAATATAGTCAGAGCAGCCGATTTCTTCAGAACTTGCCCACAACCTTCAGCCCACCTCTGACACCTCGCCACTAGCTTTACCACTACAGCCAACACAGTTGAGTGGCAAGAGAGGAAGGGGAGGGCTAGGAAGTGTTTCCTTTTGTGACCTAGACCTCCAGCCTGAATAACACCTTCCTCTGGTCTCCTGTCTAGCACCAACCAGTTCAAATTGAAGTGTGTACAAGCCAAAAGACTCTCTGATGCTCTATTAGGGACAGGCTGTCACTGTTAGGATATCCCCGCAGCTCCAGGAAAACAGCCAAGAGGGTGTTCTCCCAAACTGCAGTTCGAGAGCAGTCAGGGGAAGGGAGCTCAATCCATGCAGAACCAAGTTAAATTGCTCCCTTCCCTCCTATACCCAAACAATACCTTTTTTATTTCTTTTAAGTTAATGGCCTTGCCAACATGAAATCTCATATCCATTTCAGAGCTTCATGCCATTCTTGTCATTGCAGTACCTGGATCAAGAGATGAAAGAATCCTACATGTAACAATTGCCAGTCTGGCATGGCTCTGTACTTAACTCTTTAAGGAAATGCATGAGGGGCTTTTTTGGACATCTCTTTCAGATATATTTTCTTGTACATTGAATTTTTTAATAGAACTCCAGGATATTTTGCCCTGGAATGGAAAACGGGTAATCTCAGACATTCTTCCCTGTTACTTCCAGACTAACATTTGCCAAGCACAGCTTTCCATTCCTGATTAGACATACTCTAATAAAATAGTTATTAGCCAACTAAGCTCATCAGTATCTCATATTACAAGCCAAGTCTTACATTTAACTTTTAGAGTGCAAAATACAAAGGCTCTTTTGATTTGTACATGTATGTCTCTACATGAAAAATATCAGGACCAAATCCATAGCACAAGCAAAATTTTTCTTCACCGTTCAGTAATGATGTGCAAAAATCTGCGTCCCCTCAATGCACTCATTCTACCAGCATTCTGCCATTTATAGCAAATGCTGTAATTGTGGGTAGGCTGGACCCCCGAGCACAGTAATTCACCTGTAAAGCTGAACAGTTTCTGGGGACAAATCCAGATATATTTTCCTATATCAAGTTGTAAAAGTTTGGCAGGTACAGACAACACAGATCATCCATCTGGAAAACTAGACTGTCATCACTTTCATGCTGAACTACAAGTTGCAAACCATTAGGGAATGAGTAGTGATGATGCAAGTTGTTCTGTGCAGCATTATTTAGCAATTCTTAACCAATAATGGATTTAGCCCAAAACATGAAGCATCTGTGGAGAAACTATTTTTAGAAACAAGATACCTAGTAAAGGTCAACACTGAAGACAGTTCAAGTCCTGCAATTAAGGCACTGCATTTCCAATATACTAATCTGTGCCCACAACCTCATTTTCTGCAACCAGTACGAACAGTTTTAATGAAGCTGCTGCAGGAGTAAACAGCCAGTCTGATGCTCACCTGAAGCCCTTGACCTTGACAGGTTCTGGTGCCAAACAAATCCTTCTTAAGAGTCTCTTGTCCTACTAAAGTTTTTCACCTGGGTAACCCCTTATCATTCAGACCAGTTTTTACCCCTAAAGTCTGCATCACATAGAAATAACCTTTCTAAAGATCATCTTTGTCTCGTGGATCTCTCGTCAGCATTAAAAATAGTGTCAAAGAGCTCTTCCTAAACTGCTTTTTTCCCCCTCCCCCCCAACTCCATTACCCGGCTTGGCACCCAATTTTTAAAACTGAAACTGTACTGCTGAAAACAAGATCCACTAGAGAAAGAACACAAACAAATCTGCCTCCTTGTTTCCCAACCTTATCTCCTAAACTTTTGTCACCAAGCCAAGACAAGCTTAGAGCTGACTTAACTTGCAAGTACTTGAGAGACTATGAATACATGTTTAGCTTTGAATAAAGGGAGTCTTCCTGCAAGTGCCCACTCACTGATGAAACTCACCATAATTTAATAGAAAACATTATTTAAATGGGAAACAGTAAGCAGGCACTACATTTACACAATCCCACAAAAAGTCACCCAGGTCTTCTTCCAGACTTTCAGGGCACTGCACTGCAAGTACTCATTACTTTCTTATTTCTGCTCTTCCCAGGAATGGAGTGCTTTACTCCTTAGAAACAGAGCTCCAAATCAGAATAGAGATGAAACACTGACACTGGTTAGCTCTTCCAGAATTAGCAATTCCATGGCTATTTCTGACATTCTGGAAGATTTCAGGTTGCTTGAGTGCTTAAATGTCATTGCAACAGGAAGTAGGGGTAGATCTTTCACATAAATTGAAGTGAGAAATTCCCACCTCCCCAACCTGCCTTCAGACAGGGTTATTAACTGTCTCTATAGGTGATTAAGTTTCAGCCCGAGAGCTACATCTGAAAGCCTAAAAGTAATTCAAGCAAAGCATCTTGCATTAAATTGCTCATGTCTTTAATCACTACACTCATCACGCATCTTCAACTTTATTCTGATAGCATATTCATTGCTTGACCTTTTCACTACTGTCATCCATGCTGACACTGGATAGAGTTCATGTATAATGGCAAAGAGCAGAAGATACAAACATTTTGCCCTCAATCTTCAAAGCTAAAAAATTGTTGCCTTTTGTGTCAAACCATTTTTTACCTTAAAAGTAACCTTAGAAACCTAACTGTCAAACAAGTTCTTTTTACACAGCCATATATGGTCCCACATCTTAATAATGAGCCCTCCTTCTAATGCAGACCACCTTCTATTTCAGTCTGAGGCAGCAGCCACAGTAAGGAAAAGAATGAAAGATTTTTTCCTCCAGCAAGCCAGTTATTTGAGTAGTGTAAAGAGCAGCAATGATCCCTCTGGACCCTAGTTTGGTCCCACATATCCTTTCTTGTATAGAGAATAATTATGCCTATATGTCAAAATCACACAGCCCAAGCAGGCCTGGTGTTTTTTGAACAATGAGAGTCAAACCAGAGGCAATAGAACCAGCAGGCCAGCTACTAACTACATTATTAGCTTATGCAGACACAAAAATCATTAGTTCATACAAGCAGTTGTACAAGTAGTTCTGACCTCAAAGAAATCCTTGCAGCCCTTAGGCTATGTGGCCTAACAAATCATGAGGCTGGAGAAGCATGTCACACCAAGATGAAGAGTAACAACTGTTTATTTTTAACCAGAGCTTCCATTTATATCCTTTCTTCCCTTAGCTCATGGATGTGAACAGTTAAGGAGGTTTAACTTGTCACATGCACATTTTTTAACGTGTCCTTCTGACAAATTTTGTGATAAACTGATTTTGAGATGAAAGGAAGTTTCTTTCAATATTTTTATTATGTACATGCTAGATATTTAGGCCTGGTTATTTGGGGCCCCACATCCACACCTCAGGGACTGTCAAGCTCTTGCCTTTCTAGCTCCAGAACACCCGGGAGCCCAGGGACACAAGGCTGCCTCCGGAAATGTCACCTGCAAAATTCATATTTGCCTTCAACAAATCTCACTTCAAAAGTCTCTAACAAAGTGAATCTGATTACAGATGGGAAAAGTATGTGCAAACCTCAGCTTACACCAACATTTTCATCCTTTATAACAGCAAATACTCAAGGTGCTAGGGAGGTAGGATACTCTGGGGACTAGAAGGTCTACCTTTCTAATGCAGCTTTGACAAAACTAAGCACTGGTACTTCCTTTACTTACAACGTTGCCATCTCCTTTATGTAGAAATTAAGTTACCATTGCCCTGGATAATCTTGAAAAATCCTCCTGGTAACTGTCCTCTACAGAAGAAAATCCACGCTGGCAACACTCACTTTTTGCGCAGAGAAACAGAAAAACAGGTTTCATTCCTACAAATTAGATACAACCCCCTTCCCATACGTTCGGTTCTCATTCTAGTGATCTAACTGCCCCCTAAATGTACCTGCCCACTGATCCACGCGGCTCCTGGAGCCGGGATAACACGAACCACGGTCCAGCGCG
>NW_009953649.1:1935986-1949558 GCF_000747805.2 Chaetura pelagica
CCCCGGCCAGATCCGAGCAGGCCGGCCCCGGCAGCGGGCTGCCCAGGGACTTCGGCTGCTGAGCGGCTTATGGGTTTTTCTGCTCTTTTTTTTGGCCTTTTTTTCTTTTAAGGAAACGCGGCGTTGCCCCGCCACGCCTTGGACGCTCATGCACGTTGTGTATCTGCAGCGTTAAATCGCTTTCTTCTCTCCGGGGTAGCAGCGGGGATGAATGATTTCAGCGCAATGAGCCCAAATAGAAAGAAAATATGTCGAGCTATTAGCAGTGTAACAATTAGCCGCTTGGAGATGGCTGTCTCTCTGAAAGACACTGGTAGCATTACCGTGGTCAGCAACTCTGTGTCTCAGGAGGCACCGGGTGAGATCACCGATGGTCCATCACATGCACCAAAATGTGCCTATGACTGCAAGTGAGCAGCCAGCATGACACAGGTGGTGGTTGGGAGCCCTCAAACGTCCCGCTGGCAAAGAGGTTTGCCTGTCACCAGGGGCAGAAGCCACCTCGCTGTGCGTGCAGACATGGGGCTGGAAGTGACCAGTGTCCCAAAGCTCAGGTGCAGCTGTGGGGACCATCTCCTGCACACACTGACCTGGGAGAGGATGTCTTAAGTCAGCAAGAGGTGAAGGGGACATGGATCCCCAGCCGTCACTGCCTGGGCATGTCTGCCTCAGCCGGGTCCTTGCTGCAGCTCAGCACGCCCGTGTGGGTGCAGTGGCGTTTCAGCTTCTCTTCTCTGCTTTTGACACACCACTGAGTAAGAGGCTGGCATGAGACCTTGCAGCCTCGTTAAGCTATTTAGGTAAAACTCAGCTTGCACCTCTGAAGAGATCATAATCGAATACAATCCAGTTATAAAATCTTATTATTGGTCTTAAATGCTATGATAGTGTTTAGATTTTCATCTAAAAAAGCTCCAGTTCTTCATAGTAAAGCATAAAGTTAAGCTTCTTATCTGTGTGTAGAGACCACATGATTTTCAGAGATCCTGAGCAACTGCAACTAGGTATGCATCAGTGCAGTTCACACTTGAAGCTTGGGCTGCAGGCAAAGCTTCAGAAAAGCCATGTCTCACACGTCTGGGTTTATATAAGGCATCTGTTCTGTCCACTGGACAGTCTGCTGTGCCGTTACCCAAGCAGATCTCCACTTCCAGCTGCAGCTGGGTAGTGCTGCCTGCCTGGCTTCTGTAAATCTGGGCTTGAGTAAACACAGTAGGAAAACACCATCGTCAACAACTTGTTCTTAGAGAAACCAAAAAGATGCAGAGGAGTTCTTGAAAGAGGGGAGCGGCTGCCTTCTCAACTGTTGTGTTTGGTGTGGCCTGTAATTTGGGTCTTCAGCTCTGCATGTCATGCTGGAAGTTTGCTGCTACGTTCTCAACCACAAAACTTGAAACTTCCCTCTTTAGAGCAGAACCATTTTCATCTTTATAGGCTGATCTTGGTTTTGGTTGCTGATAAAAAATGGATTAATTCAAATATTGCACAAGAGACTTTTAAAAGCCATATTAAGCATCACACCTGCTGTTCCATGGGGTATTAAGCAGGGATGTCTGATTTGTCACCATAACAGGATATTTTCTGGAGCCAAAAGAAGGCTGAGGTATTCTACACTAGGTCTAATCTGGCTGGGAAATACTGTGATTTTTGTTCCCTGCTGTGGCAAATATCAGGTATACAGATGGCTAAAATATTCTCATTGACTCTGAGTGTGAGAATCCAGAAATTCATAGCTGAAGGACTTTTTCAATACTATTGTTGATAGGATATTATAATCACTGGAGATATTTAAAAGCTGGCACCCTCTAGTCAAATAGCACTTCCACCACACACTTAAAGTAGAAGATGAGGTACAGGGAATTAAAAAGCATGTCCTCGGAGGTTATCATTTCAAGGTTACAATTCTAACATAATGCATAGTGGTTGGTAAACGTGGGTGGATGAGAAACTTGTTGAACTGCCAGCATTGTCATAAGGCAGTTTTATGTGCCATTGGGTTTTCATTCATTGGGTTTTTAAAGCAAGTGCATTCCTCAGGAAGCCAGAGCACAAAGTGCTGCCAGAAATCTTTCCCGTAACAATTTTGTTTCATTTGAAAGAAAGATTTAGTTGTTTAAAAGTCAAAGTTGAGCAAAACCGTTTAGATCTGCTAATAACCCAGGAATGAGCAATGCAGCCCTTTGTGAGCACAATCTGTACTATACTCCTGAGTGTCTGGAGGCGTATGAGAGCATTCCTTAGAGTAAAGTTTGCTCACAAACATTTCTCCATACCACAATGGAACCCTTAATGGTTACACCCACAAAAAAGACAAGAGTTGACATGGCAGAGGAGGGAACAATCCTTCCCAACCCTTTAGCCCCAGTGTCAGACCTTCCTGGAGGAATTAATTCGGGGCATAAGAGATCAGGCTTCACAGGCAACTGTCTTTCAGCAGCTTAATCAAATTCACAGTGCTGCATTTCATCTAAAGCTAATGGTTGATCAATAAAATCAAAAGGAAGATAAAATGTAACACCACAGAAGTGCTGCGCTCTCTGGGTGTGATCACGTCAAGGTCTCTCTCACAAGAATGTTGTATTGGGTGGCAAGATAAGTAAAGAACAGACAACATGAATTAGAAAACACCAAAGGCAGAGAAACACTTGCATCACCCTCACTTCCATATGTTTCTTTCCCAAACAGTGGATGTGGGAATCTTTTGTGAATATAAGCAACATGAAGAAGCTGTAGCCACTTCCCTTGCATGTATTGCATGGTTCAAACCTGTTTTTATTGAACAGTATCTGGACTAATTTTCAAGAGGCTTACACAGTGATTCTTGAGGGTTCAAGGCCCTGAACATTAATTGCCTGCTCACCTTTAGTAACCCTGATTGACAGCAGGTATATTCTCTTCCTAAACAATTGACACTTCCATCAGCATCTGCCACAAATGCCAGTTTTGACTAATTTATGGGGCTAAAAGGTTCTTATCTAGGCAAGCTTTCTGTTTAGGAAACATGTTATCTTCAGTGATAGTCTAAATCCCCATTTTCCTGTGCAGTCAAATACTGTACTGGCCAAAACCAAGACAACTTTCTTATGCTGCTCTCCACAAGTTTTCCTTTCCCAGAGGCTGCTCAAACAAAGGACCCCTGCAGTTTGCCTCTTCTCTATGATTTTCCACTGTTTCATAGCAGCTCCTCTTAGATGTTTCCATGCACTGTTCTGAACAACTTTGAAAAGAAGAGGTCAGTTAACTCTGAAAGAAACCAGTAAGTATCATGAAATTTCATTCAGTTCAGTACCTGGTATTTTCCTGAGGCATTTGCTCTTTAAGGGATTCATGTGCATGCAATTTTGGTGGTTTCTGCTTCACATGATGATGTGCTCAGGAAGAAATTAGAGTCAAGTGGAAGACTCATGGGCTGGTCATTAGTTGAAGATTTGCAGCAACCCAGAATTGTTTAAAACTGCAAGGTACATACCAGTTGGTGATTTCATTTCCTTACTGAAATGCACATTAGCCTTTACATGTTCTCAGAATCACAGGAGTCATTTCATGCTTGTATTCCTTGGCTTGCTTAGAAAAGACTTGAGTTAGGAGTTGCCAGAGAATCTCCTGCATGTGTAATGATAGACTCCATTATTTTTGCAATGCTAGGCAGTCTCTGACTACTGGCTACCCCACCATTTAAGAGCTCTGTGTGGCATCTCGGTGAGATGTACGACTTTGCTCCAGACACACTAGCAACATCTGCTGTGGCAGGGCTTCTCTTTTGCAGTTACTGGAAACTGCCATCAACCAGATAGTCTTGCACCTGGTGACTGCATCTGAGCAGTGTGAAGACACTGTCCTGAGTTATTTAATGTTATTTCTGTGCAAGAAAAGTATTTCATCAATGATAAGCCTTGACACCCTATTCAGCTCGAAGGCGGTGGTTTCACCCCTGTGTTGTGGTGACTGGGGTCACACTTGTGCATTGCCTTGTCTGGATCTATGTTGCCATCCTCCCCATCAATAAGCAAAAGCAGTTTGAGGGAATAACTGCCATAGTTCACAAACCCCTGCAGAACTAAACTTTGCTTTCATCACGGCAGTAACCCATGTGTGCCAGACACTGTATAAATGCCATTTTTGTGCCTCCTATTTGAATTTAGCTTGAGGCTATAAGCTGTTAATAGGTTCTGTGTCTTTGAGTGATTTTCTACTTTGCATGTCCTAATTAATGCCCCTCCCTCTGACTAGTAACTTCCTTGTCTCCCCAGACATATTATGATTTTGTTTTCATTTTCAGTCACTTTTCATCTGTTTGTGATATTGATGTTCCATACTCCAAAGACTCTGTGTTTGCATTCATCTATCATTCTTAGCACTACCGACTTTTTGTTCTTGCAGCCATCCTTTTGATGCTCCAAACCCCTATTTTTTTTAGTTTGTTTTGCCTTTACTAAGAAGCTTCTCAGAGTCTGGACCTAAAAATGTTTGTTACCAAGGGCTGCTTTTTCCTCTTTGTCCTTTCTTGTAAAGCAGAGACCATTGTCTCATTGCTCAACCCCCAGCTGTAATACCTGTGGCCAAAGCAGTAATTGAAAGACTCCTCATTGATAAAGTAATGACACAAAGCAAATATTTGTTATATTGGAGTGTTTGCTTTGGTCCCTCTTGTTTGTGATATAATCTCTTTACAGTTTGAGACTCTTTGATTAAGAAACTTTGAAAGACTTGCATTTTCAGGGGAGACTGCTGGGTACTCATGAGTTAAACAGGCCAAGCTACATTCAGGTGCAAGGTAAATGCCACACAGGAGAGAGAAAAAATAGAAGGAAAAAAAATACATCCAGATACACCCATTATTTCCTACAAAATAAGTGCAAAATGACAACCTCTTCCTGCCTTAGAGCAGAGATCCAAGTGTGGCATATGACCGTAGTAGCCTCATTGCTTATATCCATCCTGCATGGAGATTGCAATGCCCTGAAGTCTGACAGTGGTGGACATTCCCGTGCCATGGAATTCCTCCAAAGTCTCACCTTACACGCCTAGTGTAGGACCACATAAAGCATCTATGTAGCCCCCTCTCCTTCTGCAGAGCTTCCTCTAGCTGCCCAGCCAGTGTCCTTGGAGAGAAATCTGCCCTTAGGGCTCCTCCTGGATGCATGTCTTAGCAGTCTGCATGGGATACAAGCATCACTCAGCTCTGGCTCTCCCAGGTGCTCTTGCAGTGGTAGAGGTGAAAGAGGATGCCAGGTCCTTTAGAGCAGGAGATCTTACAGAATCTTAGAATGGTTTGGGTTGAAAGGGACCTTCAAATCATCTAGCTCTGTCCCCTGTGCCATGCGCAGGGACACTTCCCACTGGACCGATTTGCTCAAAGCCCTGTCCCACTTGGCCTCCAGGCATGGGGCATCCACAACTTCTCTGGGCAACCTGTGCCAGTGTCTCACCACCCTCACACTAAGCAATTTCCTTCTATGTCTAACCCAAATCTCCCCTCTTCCAGTTTAATGCCATTACCTCTTGTTCTTTCACTGCATGCCCTTGTAAAAAGTCCCTCCCCAGCTTTCCTGTAGGCCCCCTTCATGCACTGGAAGGTGCTCTAAGGTGTCCCTGAAGTCTTCTCTTTTCCAGGATGAACAAACCCAACTCTCCCAGCCTGCTCTTCATAGAGTGCTCCAGCCCTTTGATCATATTCATAGCCCTCCCCTGGACTTAATACAAGAGCTCTGTGTCCTTCCTGTGTTAGGGGCTCCAGAACTGGACACAGCACTGCAGGTGGTATCTCATGAGGGCAGAGTAGAGGGGGAGAATCACCTCCCTTCACCTGCTGGCCACACTTCTTCTGATGCACTCCAGGATGTGGTTGTCTTTTTAGGCTGCAAGTACACATTGCCAGCTCATATTGAGCTTTTCATCAACCAACAACCCCCAAGTCCTTTTCTCAATCCATTCTCTGCCCAACCTGTATTTGTGCTTGAACTTGCCTCAAACAAAGTGCAGTACCTTGCACATGACCCTGTTGAACTTCCTGAGGTTGGCGTGGGCTCACCTCTTAAGTTTGCCAAGGTCCCTCTGGATGGCTTCCCTTTCATCTAGACCACACCACACATCTTGGTGCTATCAGCAAACTTCCTGAGGGTGCACTCAGTGCCACTGTCCATGTCACCAACAAAGATGTTAAACAGCACCAGTCCCAGTACTCACCCACGAGGAACACCACTCATCACTGGTCTCCACTTGGGCATCAAGCTATTGACTGCAACTCTTTGACTGTGACCATCAGGCCAATTCCTTATCTACTGAATGGTCCATCTGTCAAGTCCATGTCTCTGTAATGTAGATACCAGGGTGTTGTATGTGTGATTTCTCTGGAAGGGCTTCATGTTGCATAGGCAGGCAGTCTGGGTGCCCACTGTTGGGTCTCAGAAAGCAGTGAGAAATTCAGAGCACTCCCAGGTACATCTCTGTACACTTTGAGCATCCCTGGTACATGCTGTTCCATCATGTTAGGATACATGGGCTGTGCTGTCATGGTACTTTGTGTTGAGGAGAGGTAGCAACTAACTAAGAAGTAGATAACCTCTGTTTACTTGCACTTGACCTCAATAACATCAGCAATTCCTGGCACAAATAAGCTATGATTGTTCATCAGAGCACTACCACCATAGCTGTCACTTTTATTTAGAAAGATATGGACAGCATTCCCTTTGTCTGGAAAGGATTAGTGGGAAGGTAGGCAATCAATAAAGGAAAATATTTGAAAAAACACAACCAAACCAGCCAAACAAACTATGAAGCAAGGCTGAACAATTAACATCTCTCAGCCTCTAGTAATATTGATTGTTATTTTGCCCTTGAATCCCACTCTGCTTACATTGAAGTATTAACCCTTTGGTAAAATACAAATGGAGAAAACAAGTGACCCAGCTAAAGTATCTGTACTAGTCCATAAAAAGAGACAAACAAAAATATTAAAAGAAAGTAATGGTTAAAGAGTGAGACACAATGTCTAAATTCAAAATACTTTGATTAGTTGTCTCTTAGGCAGGTACCTGTCACCTCTGCTCCACAGCACATTTCACCTGCATCAAGAAATAATGAAGGATTTATAGCTTGCCCAGGCTGTAGGGGAGTGATATAGTAAGTGTTACCCACTTCTCTTGGCAATTACTGGTGAGTGATGTTACTCAGCTGCTTGGATTTGGGAAAAAAACAAAACCTGAAAAAACAGGAAGCTAGAGAGAAAACAGTCACTTAGTAATTGGGGTGCCAATAGTTCTGTTCTGCCCGATGTCCCCTCATCCCTGCACCTCAAAGCATTTTGCAGAAGAGTGTACACAGAGTGAGCCCAAGGCTGACTAAGAACTGGCATGGATGTGCAATTAAAACCTGACATTGTTCTTGATTGTTGTACAAGAAAAAGATGGTAAAATCCCCAAGTAATTTGGTTACCTCCTTTGGGAAAGCAGAAACAATACTGGGCTGTTTAGCATGGAAAGAGTCTGTGGTCTCAATGGCTATAACAAGAGATGTCAAGAGCACAGAATTGTTAAAAGCATTCAGTAATTGATGCCATCCCCGTGCATGTTCTTTCAAGCTAAAAGCTGTCTTGATGGAGAAAGCATAAACAATCAAGCAGGCTACTTGGTGAAAGCTGTTAGCTATGGTTTGAACAGAAAAGAGAATGAGGAGCGAAAGTAGAAGAAGCTCCACTGCTCAGGTGCCTTTTTGGAGGACTTTTACAGAGTCCTGAACACATTTTTCAAACCCTATGGATATTTCAAGTTGCCTCTTAAAATCTAATAAATTAAGAACATGGAGGATTTCAGGCACTGAAGAAAGGAGATCAGCAAAATATACAGTAGTAAAAAAACTAGTTCATCAGCTTTGTATGTATATCATAGAATGCAATTCAATAAAAAGAAATGCAAACTCTCCATATTTGTCTGGAGTAGTCGGCTGTACAAATACATTATTGGAAAACTCAAGTTTGACAGCAGCTCTATCAACAAGGAGCAAGGGGATTTGGATCACAGACTGCCCATGGGTCAGAAACATGCCATGGTGAAAAGGCCACACTGCAGTGGGATGTATAAAGAAGAGTGTCATTCGTATGAGATATGAAGTAACTTTACTCTGTGAGATACCATGAATAAGGCCCCTGGTAAGAATGTGAAACTCCAGAACAGAGTGGACCAATTTGCCAGGAAATGGAGAAAAGCAACTGGAATTATTAAAGGTCTGAAAGATATGCCCTTTCTGGAATAAACTACAGGGAAAGACTAAAGAAACCAGCAATACTTAGTTTGTAAAATGCAGAAGTGTCAATAAAGCTGAGGGAAATAATGTGCTCTTGATCTCATGTGGGGAGCACAGGCAATAATGAGCTTAAACTGAAGGAAAGGAGATTTTGATTAAACGTGATGAAAAAATTCCCAACGGTAGGAATAGAGACATGGCAAAATACACTGCCAAGGGAGCCTGTGGAATCCTAGCCCTCAGAGGTTTTTCAGAAAGAAAAAGACAAATACCCGTTGTTTATTTATTTCTCTACAAGGAGAGTTTATCCAGCCTGAAGGCAAGGAGATGAACCAGGAACCTCTCAGGGTACACCTATCCCTGTGAACTGTCCAGGACCAGGAGCAGGCTCAAGCACTGGTACCCAACTACTTGCTAGGCTACCAGTGGTGTCCTCATCAGACTCAGTCCTGCAATGGACACTGTCCCGGGGAACCTAATCCCCAAAGATTGTCTACAACATCCACTATGGACAGGACCATCACATTCAGGAGGAAAAGTATTCAACTGCACCATATTTGCCCTCAGGGCAAAAGAAAAGGTTATGGCTCTGTTTCTTGTAATGATATAGCATAAAAGTGGCCTCCAGTCCTAATTTCTGTGGGTATTTCTATATCAAGCTGTTTTTAAGGAGGAGAATCCAAAAGCCCTCTCTAAATATGTGCAATTTAAATGAATAAGCTTTTATGTGTACAGCAACCATCCAGCTCTGGGGCATTCGTGCAATTTTGCTGCACTTAGCAGCTCTGTATAAATAATATATGAATAGAAAATATTCCATGTGTAAGCATAAGATGTTCATAAATACAAAAATGGCTATAATAATTCACTGCAATATTACCAAGATGAAAGTCCCATTATCCTAAGTACTTTTACAAATCCATAGCAAGAGACACTCCCTGTCCCAAACTTTGCACAGTATGGCTTGAGACAACAGGATTTAAAAACACAGGGTCATATAATGCATTTGGTTACATAAACAATATTTTTTAAAGTGTAGAAAAAGAGATTGTCCATGGTAATTTTCGGTGTTAAGGCACAATTTAGCATTTCCTCCCCCATTCAGGCTTAAGTCATCTTCCAGGAGGCTCAGCTCAATGAGGTTTATACAGTGGTGTGACTGCTTCCAAATTTACTTTTCTTGTATGAATATAGACATTAGTTAATCCGTTAAATGCCTGACTAGATTGCCTCCATTGAACAAGCTTCAAATAACTGGATAGTACAGAGATGATTTAGTAGCTTTTACCTACAGGTGTTGTCCTATATTTATCTTTCTAATTGTACTGGGAGCAGGGTGAAACACTGTCAGGTTCAATAAACACAAGTTAGTCTTTTTAACTGTAGTCAGCTCTAAAGCTATTCTTTCATCCAGGCCTTGCAAGTTTCTAATGACCACTGAGAGTTTATCAGCACTTCATAAAACTCTTTCCTAAAGTGAAATTCAGAGAAGTGTTGCAAAATGGGCTGATATATTTCTTGCAGTAGTGAAAATACAATCTACATCAGGGTTACGTTCCCTTCAAACCACCATAAGAAAAACATCACAGGGATCATCTAGTTAGTAACCTCTTAGTGCACTGACCTGTTTGATATTCACAGTAGGGTTAGTCAATATATTAGCCTTAGATAGGGTACCATTAGTAATTTATGCACTAATTTTATTACCTAGTTCAATCTCTATCTGCCCCACAGCCTGAAAATGCCCCTCCATCACACACTACTACACAGAAAAATGAGTTATAAAAAATACAGTTATTAATTCTATTTATATGTTGGTCTGATGTAATGTAAAAGGCATGGTATTGAGATATGTTTGTAATATCTTGCAATTAAAAAGTGGTAGTATGCTCCTTGTTTTAAATATGGTATCATAGATAATATTAAATCAGTCATAAATCATTTAGGACATTTCTAATGATTCTTATTCCTATGTCCCACTGTATTGATTCTCAAAAACTCACTAGATTGACCTCAAAGAAGAACCCTTGGCACTGGAAGAAATCAAATGTTGATACATGCTGGCTTCTGTGGGTTAGTACATTAGTAATTCATCTTTCAAGAACAGACAATAAAATGTCCCTGGTATGTTGTAAATGGGAAAAGATTGCTATCTGCCATGGATCATCCTGAGAATGGGAGAAGGAGCTTAATGAATTAAAGAAAAAACAGGCAGGAATTGAATTTTATAAGATACACCTGCAAAATTATGTGTTCTTTCATGATGAGGCTGGATCTAATGCAGCTGTTCTAGAGAGTGTAAAATGAAAAAAAAACCAGAGAGGCAGAGCAAACGAAAATGATTGAACCAGCGTTTGGTGCCATGTGGAATGCTCCTCCAGCTCAGGAATGCTGTTGTTGAATTATCTATCTGTGCCTATTTTTTGATATATAAGTGCACTTCGCACTCACATTTTTTTCTAGCAACAGTGTGTTTATATTAATCCATCTCAATTATTCCTGGAATGATACATAATACAGCTCTGTAGCACTAGGAAGTGAGGCAATTAAAGGTAAAGTTAACAAATCCACTTTGACTTCACTCCCCTTTCAGAGGTGACTCCCAAGCCCGTGGTTAGGGAGCTACAGGCGGTTTTTTAGGTAGCTACTTCTGTCCATCATATTTGAAAATTCTTGGCAGCCTGGAGAAATTCCCACTGACTGGAAAAGGGGAAACGTAACTCCCATTTTCAAGAAGGGAAAAAAGGAAGACCCAGGGAACTACAGACCAGTCAGTCTCATCTCTGTGCCCGACAGGATCACAGAGCAGATCCTCCTGAAGGCTCTGCTAAGGCACATGGAAAGCAAAGTGGTGATTGGTGACAGAAAACATGGCTTCACCAAGGGAAAATCCTGCCTGCCTAATTTGGTGGCCTCTTACAATGAGGCCATGGCATCGGTGGACAATGGGAGAGCAACAAACATCACCTACCTGGACTGTGCAAAGCCTTCAACACTGTCCTGCATGACATCCTGGTATAAAATTAGAACAGTGTGGATTCAATAGATGGAAGACTCATTGGGTAAGGAACTGGCTGGATGGTTGCACTCCAAGAATGGTGGTCAACAGCTTGGTGTCCAAATGGAGACCTGTGACAAGTGTCGTTCCCCAAGGGTCTGGGACTGGTGCTGTTTAACATCTTTATCAGCTACATGGACAGTGGCATTGAGTGCACTCTCAGCAAGTTTGCTGATGACACCAAAGTGTGTGGTTAGGTCAACATGCTGGAGGGAAGGGAGGCCATCCAGAGGGACCTTGACAGGCCGGAGAACTGGGCTGTGCAAACTGCTCGAAGTTCAACAAGGCCAAGTGCAAGGTCCTGCACCTGGGTAGGGGCAATCCCAAGCCCAGTTACAGGCTAGGTGGAGAATGGATATAAAACAGTTTGGAGGAGAAGGACTTAGGGGTCATCGTGAACGAGAAGCTCAACATGAGCTGGCAATGAGCCCTTGCAGCCCAGAAAGCCAACTGTGTCCTGGGCTGCACCAAAAGAAGCATGGTCAGCAGGTTCAAGTAGGTGATTCCACCCCTTTTCTCAGCTCTCGTGAGACCCCACCTGGAGTACTGTGTCCAGTTCTGGAGCACCCAACATAAGGACATGGAGCCCTTGGATTAGGTCCAGAGGAGGGCCATAAATGTGATTGGAGGGCTGGAGCACCTCTTCTATAAAGGCAGGCTGAGAGAGTTGGGGTTGTTCATCTTGGAGAAGAGAATGCTCTGAGGAGACCTCATAGTGGCCTTCCAGTACCTGAAGAGGCTGCAGGAAAGCTGGGGAGGGACTTTTTACAAGGGCTTGTAGTAAGATGACAAGAGGTAAAGGATCAAAACTGGAAAAGGGGAGATTTAGGTAAGACATTGGGAGGAAATCGCTTAGTGTGAGGGTGGTGAGACACTGGAACAGGCTGCCCAGGGAAGTTGTGGAGGCCCCATCCCTGGATGAGTTCAAGGATAGGTTGCATGGGGCCCTGAGTGACCTGATCTAGTGGGAGGTGTCCCTGCCCATGCCGGGAGGTTGAACTAGATTATCTTTAAGGTCCCTTCCAACTAAAACCATTTTATGATTCTGTGATTTTATACACAGTGGAGGAGGCACCTCAGAAGAGCAATCCAAAAACCTCCTGCTTTTGCAGAAGATGCCCAAACTAAGTCCAAAGCAGTGAGCCTCATTCAGAATTGCCTGGGCTGATTCTGAACAAAAGCTAGAAGCAGTGTAGCAGCATCAAAGCAGCATTTTATTTGGGTCTATATACCACACTTCTCTCAGCACGACTTCAGGGGCTGTAGAGGCTGCACTGGTGGGCACTGAGGTGGCTAGAGTAGTCTTCTGGGAGGAGGCATTTTTTTAGGGTAACTCTGAAGCCACCTTAGAATCAACTTCTCCAGCTTTCTACGCAAGCCCTCCAACTATGATGTAGCTATTTAGACAGTGGAAATCAGACATTTACTCACTGCATCTCCTTAGGAGTTGGTGCTCCCCATCACAGCCTAAAACACTTCTTTCTGCCAGAAATTGTCTTAAACAATACTATTAAACAGACTTTTGACAGGTTTTTAAGTTAATAGAAGTATTACACTCATAAGAAGGCCACAGTGCTCATCTGAGTTACATTTTTAGGAAACTTGTTTTTAAAAGAATAAAAAAAAAACAAATGTCAAAAAGAAAAAAACAAATGGTCATTATTGGCTAAAGGAAGGTGGAGAAATTAATTCTGAAATTATTCTCAGTTGATAGTGCTCTATGTTGCAACATGCCTGGATTAATATATCAGACTGTATAATATTATTATCATAAAAGATATTATATTAATGGCAGTAACTATTTTACCAGTAAGTAATTCAGCAATAGTGAGCTGTTTGTTCAATAATGGTTTTACTTGGCTGACCTAAATTTTTCCTGTATTAGCTATGGGGTTTGTGAATCCTCTAGGTTCATAGATTAACATGTCATGTCATGTTTCTTTTAATGTTAAAGCATTTATGCTATATTTGTCAAAATTAATAGAAGGTTTTAAGTAAGCCATTCTCCTTATGGCATGGCCAGGTTGTTTACTTCTGATTTTCTTATGAGTACTGTTATTAAATTTTGTTCCTCATAGCAGAGTCCCGTGTATTTTCAGTTCTCTGTATTTTCAGTAAAGTCTGCTGAAGTGTTTCCTCCTTTACTGTTCCCATTAGCCACAACAAATCTTTCCCATACTGCCTGTGCATGCTCTGACTGACATTTCAACACTGACTCATGACTGAGAAGAGATTAAGACTTCAGCTCGACAGGTTATAATCCTCTGCTTCCA
>NW_009953649.1:1949573-1975193 GCF_000747805.2 Chaetura pelagica
TATCTTACAACTGCCAGTCCCATGCCTGAGGGGGCATGATGGCCCTGGCTGATGCAATTCAGCTTGCTCTGATTAGATAGGGGGAAAAAAATACATGCATATCTAATCAAAGCATGGGAAATATTTTATTGGATTACTAATGCACTTGGAAAATCTATGGTAACATTTATTAAATAAGTGTTTGGTCACGTGTAACTTCACTCATTTCATTACACAGGATGAAGGTTGGAAACTGTATCCCGTGAAGTGTTTGGAGCTTTCTTCACTGCTGAAAAGTCAGCATTTTTTGTGTTCTTTCCAATAATCCTGATGATTCACAACGATCCTCTCTCACTGTCTGAATCTTCCCATCATTGTACAAATGCTAAGGATGGTGTCTGTTCTACAGAGCATTGCCACCATTTTAATCTGTATTACAGTATATTGCATACATTGAAAAAATCTTACCTTAAATAAAATGTAGCAATACCATTTCACAAAACACACCTCTTGTATTTTCTTCTGTGCTTGGTTTCCTACCATCTGCTTTGCACATAATACTCATGCTTGTGGAGCAGCTTCCAGGATCTTGGCATTTCTGTTGCAGATACTATGCTTGTTCCCTGTTAAAATGTCAAGCTTTTCTTTAATTTGAAAAACAACATACACAGGTTATTCAGTTGCTGACAAAGCTGAAACAGTGTTATTGAAGAATAATGATTTCCACAGGAAACAGCTTAAAAAACCTGTTCAAACTACATCATATCAAGCTGGCAGATGCTAATTCTCAATTTATATTTAACTGTCATTAATTGCCATACTGAGGCAACAAAACCATCCAATTTAGAAAAATGGGAAAAAAAAGCCCTGAGGATCATTATAGAAGCACAGTTTTCATTAATACACTTTGGAGTGTGGAATTGTATCCTGTGTTTTTCTTCCCAGAGGGCATAGCAGGGAGGAAGACCAAAGTAGATTTATGGCACTGATGAAAGAGGACGATTCTGCCTGGTGTCAGGAGACTCCCTGAAGCCACTCCACAACCCAGGCCATGCTGGGTACAGAGCATGGGCCATGTCATCTCTCAATACAACATCTATGCAGCTTCATTTCTGGTTCAGGTTGGTGTTATTTCAGGAAATACAGCAAAGTATTATGACTGTTATTATTTTTTAATATAATTATATACTACTATTATTTTCTAATTTTACCTGACATGTGGGGAAAAAAACTGGTTTCATAATTGTTGTGATTATTCCTATGACTTTACTCCCACAATTCTTTCCCCACATGGAGTTTTGTGTGTTTCTGATCCCTTCACAGTGATGAGCCATTATAGAGAGATACAGAGCTATCCTTATTTCGCAGAGGACTTTGAATTAGGCAGTTAAACTAGGCTGCTCTGGTTTGCCTTGCAAACTGTCCATTTTCTCTTGCTACTTGTTTTGTTTTGGTTTTGGCAACCTTCATGTTGATTTTGTGGCTGAAGTTCTTCAGTGTTTACCCATGTCTGTGCTTGTCACCTGCCTTTGCATCTAACAGTACAATTTTGTAAGTAAAAAGCTGGTAAGCTTTTTTCCTGGTCTTGCCCTCAGCAGAGGGAACTCCTTACTGCAGAGAGGAAAGGCTGCATCATCACTCATTTGACCTGGAAGCTGCCCCAAGCTGGGCCTGGGGAGAGAGGGGCAAAAAGCTCAACTAAAAACAGGTGAAAGGGGAAAAAAACCCCCACAAACCAAACCAAACAAACCTCCTATGAACTAGAAATAGGCCCTGAAATTCGGGAAATAATCCCAAAGCAGGTTTGTTTATAATTCACTCCTGACTCATTTCTGCAGACATTCAAAAGGTCCTGCTCTCCTGACAGAGACACAGGAAGGCTGGGAGGGGAGCCCTGCCAGGGCACCGTTTAGGGTAGGTCATGTTGGTACTGTTTGCAGAGCAATGTGGCAGCTCCAGATATACAAAGCACTGCTCTTTCCTCCTAATTCTACACCCATGCCCACTGCATGCTGGCATACTTGGAGGCCACCGGGATGCAGGCAGGTCACAGCATGGCTGGCAGAAATGTTCCTGCCGACTGGTCTTCAGATGTCCATCCTGATCCTGCTCCTCCTCTCTATGCCTGATGGAAAGCCTCAAGATGAAAGTCAGTCTCACTGAAGTCAAAAGCAAAATTCCACTTGAGCAGATGAAGTTCAGATGGTGCGTGGAGACACAGTGGTACTTCTTGTTCTTAAAACAGTGTCCCAGCCTTAGTGTCTGTGGAATGAAGACTAAGTAAATACGCAACTTTTCAGTGTTGTGAAGGCTTAGAAACAGAATAAAACCATTTTTATTTTTGATGTGATGCATCTTAGCAGGAGGAGAAACTGGCTTGAATATCTGAGTACCTGGGGAATACCTAAGAGCCACTTACACATTGGGGTGACACTAATCTAAGTCCATGCCTCCAGATCCTTGGCTGCATAGTCTCACTGCTGCTGGTACCAGTGTAAACACTCCTGCAGCTGCACAGTCATCCACACCAGGGACTCCATCCACCAGAAAACCTGCTTTCCTTGGGTGAGGTAGGGAAGGAGGAAGGACTTGATGCCAATGCAGCTGATGTGGCTGCATGAATACTCAGGACTCAGCAAGTACAGATATTTGAGTAGAGGGCAGGAGAAGTTGAGACAGCCCATTTTGGAAGTAGTTAGGGTTTAAGTCAACATGAAATGTTGGTTGAGCCATGTACTTGGGTAGCAAAGTGCATCCATTGTGTTTTCAGAGCATAATGTTGAACCACACAAAAATGAGGTTATACTGTAATATACCATTAGCCAGCACAACATCAATTCCAGTACTCATACACAAGATTCACTATAAAATTCATAACGGTAATGAGGCACTCAAATTGATTGCCCTGAGGAAGTGAAGCATCTCCTTCTGTGGCTATTTAAGAACAGAACAAACATGCACAAGGTACCTCTCTCCTTCCCGGGCCCCCTTTTCTGTGATTCTACAAATAAAACACAACGCGTTGTCAAAGTAATCCAAAACTATTTCAAAACCCAAGTGCATTCAAATATATTAACATGCAACTCATCTGAAGGAAGCATCAAAGCCATCAATATGTGCTTCAATAGCTTCTTCCCTGTGCTTCACTGAGGACATCCCTCATGTCTGAGGCCCTGCCAACAGAGAGTGCCACACAGGTCGAGGCAGCTACCTAGTCCAAACGCCAGTAAAATCCTTGAAATCATTGTTCTTTCCTCTCCTGAACACTTAACATATACTGAAATCTATAACTGTGACCCCAGTTCAAGGACAGTCTTAGGGCAAGTTCATCACAACTCCTCTATTTGTGGCAGTAGGTTCATCGGTGAGTTGACCACTCCCATCTTCCCTTGCATGCCATGACCTCTGACATCCACTGGAAACCAAAGTTTGGATTTCTATAATGCTTGCTCACTTCTCAGGTCCACTTCATTTGCTCTAGCTAATACGAAGTTTGATTTGGAGCAAATTTAGCCTTTTTAACCAGCTAGGTCAAGGAAATACCAGGTCTTTATTGATTGTCCTTTTGAGATATTTTTTCCCCATTTATTTAGCTGGGAACCATTTCACATGTGCATAGAAATCAATCAGAGCACAACAAACAAAAATCTTGATGGTTCATCAATATTTCAGGCCCCATCTACAATGCATTCAATTTTATTCAGAAAGGGATTGGAAATTTTGCTCAGTTTGCAGCTTTAGAGTGGAGCCAATCCTGCTCAGCGAAACGGAAGCCTGGAGGGGGCTGTGGTGCCAGGGGCTCCTGCTGCCCCTCACTGCCACCCAGCCCAGCAGCCCTGCCTACAATGCCACCCCTATGACCACTGAGGGATGTAGAGCAAAAGGGGGTTTACATGATTTATTTGCTTTTCACACACTTAATATGGCAAAGGGCCCCACCAGTGCTGCCTGACAGAGGGAGCAGCCAATTTCAGCTTCTCCCAGAGACTTGGGGCCAACACTCTTGTCCTTTTGCCCTCACCCTGTTTACAAGTGGGGAGCAAAAATTCAGAGACTTCACTGGGAATCTCTCCTTTCCTCAGGGCTGGCTTTTATATTACTGCTTTATTTTTTCACCTTAAAGATACAAAACATTATCCAGAAAAATTGACTTAATTTTCAGAAAAGACAAAGGCAGCAGAAAATCAGGCATTAAAGACTCACATACATTTAGAAAGAAATGAAGACTTATTTCTTTTCAGGCATGCTACAGCCTTGAGTTCTTTATTTATTCTTTTTGGTTCTTTTGTTTGTGAGATTAGTGCAGCTTTATCTTTGCTGAATAAATGGTGAGCATTTCTGTGGCTTGGACTACAGTAGCATTTTGAGGGCCTCTAAGGCATACCCCAACAGGTTGTGTGTTGTCCTCATTTATTTATTTTTCTCTGAAAAAGTTTAATTTTCTAAAACTAAGCTCTTCAGATTCGCTCTGTACTTTCTGTGTGACTGTTTCATTTAAGGCTCAACAGTTCTCTACCCATCAAAAGTGCACCAGATTGACTAATGGAACAAGCATCGTAATTCTGGAAAACTATTTCCAAAGCGTGTATATTCTTGTTCAGCTCAGTGTTTCTCTCAGTGGAGGAGTTACTATGCTTATACAAACATGTTATGTACTAGTTAGTCAGGTACCCTGGTGATTACACGTGCCTTTTTGAAGGAACATCATGCCTGTTTGTGCAGTTTTGACTTGCTTTTATGTACTTTTTTGGCAGCTTGCTCTTTCTACTTTTTTTTTTTTTTCCTCCCCAACTGCACCATTGTTTTCAAGAGCCTTAGAAAATTAGATATGAATGTTTTGATTCTATTCTTCCTTTCAGTAATTATGTACCTCCCTCTCTATTTTTTGCTTTCCTCCCATTCCAATGTGATTAATGTACAGCAGCACAAAAATAAATCTTGCAATTACTGAAAACGCAGCTCAGGACTGTGGTTTCCAGAGATCAGAAAAAGAGTAACCCACAAAGAAATGGAAGCCTGAGTTTTACTTTCTGGCAGGAAAGGCAACACATGGAGTCAAACATACAGTTAGGAGACGGCTAAAATGGCAAGCCACAGCCCTCAAGAAGAGGCTGCATGGACTTGTGCTGCCCAGTGAAAGCCTGGGGAGGAATCAATCCCAGGGTGACCACAGGGAAACCCCAGATGCTGCTGCCTTGTTTTTTCCATTGTGTCCATTTTACATGGGTGGGAAGGGGTGCACTCTGCACCCCCAATTTCTACATGCCTGGTGTGATCTTCTCTAGCTGCAGCTGCACTGAGGACTCCTCTGTCAGCTGTGTGAGGAGCGCTCAGCAGTGACCCTGTGCCAGGGCTCCCACTCACTCAGGCACAGCCTGCTCTTTGACTCCTGGAAAGCTGCAGATCTTAGGAAAGCCTTTTGCTCTTTTTTGCCTTCCTTGAGATAAACAGGGATCTGAACAGTGGGCAAGTTGCCCAGAAAGGCAGGCAGGCTTGGAATGGGAGATTAAGGCTTTGTCTTTAACACTTCACAGGAGAAAATTCTGTTTTCTTTACTTCGGAAAAAAAATAGAGGGCACGGGATATGGCAATGGCAGTTTACTGCAAGAAAAATTAGGTGAGGTAAAGCACCGTCTTCCTCTTCTCTCCAAACACCCTTTCAAGATAAACTTAATTATTCTGTATTAAAACTGCAGGATATTATCCCCACATTGGTTTTGTTTTTTTAACCTCATTCATGTGAGGTACCTCAAGGTGTAAAATACAATGGTTTGGGGTTTTGTTTTTTGGGGGGGGAATTAAACTCTTTAAATGTAAAGTCTTTAAAATTTTGAACTCTTCCTTTCCAGATTACTCTTGTTTTCTATGAAGCCTGCATGCTGAAAAGTGCTCCTTCCCTCCTTTAGATCATTTAACACCAAGGAGTAAGTGATATCCAGCCACTGTGTAAGTCAGGATTTGGGAAGAACGAGCATTTAGACAGGAACATCCCAGGACAAGAGTAGCAGGGAGATGCTGAAGGAAATGCTTCTCAAGGGCCAGAGAAAAGCCTGGGGATGTGCAAAGGGCCTAAACTTCCCTATTTGCATTAGTACTGTGGACATCACTGGTGGTTAAGGCAAAAGTGGAGGACAAAGAGAAAGACTCACCAGGGAATGCCAAATTTATTTTACATATGTTACGTGACACACGCAGGTAGTTACAGGGACTTTTAAGGTTTAACTCCACACCCTGAAATTCCCTTATAATAACAGTAACAATCATACGCAGATAAAATCTGCTGTGCTGCATCATTCTTTCCATCCCTCTCCGGAAGAGAGTATGAAAGCTCTCAGGGCTGGCACCCACACAGTCCGAAGGCTGGTTCCCCCTTCTGCATCCACAGGCTTGTTGTGCACACACCTTCCTAATGGGCTAGAATTGGCTTAATTTGATCTTGACAAAATAAAACTCACTAAGCACAAAACCACTGAAGTTGTTATAGAGAATGTCTTTCTAAATCATATTTAGCTTCATGCCATGCTAGGAGATAAACTCCAGCTAAATCCAGCCTCAACTGAAAATAATATGGAACTAACTCAGTTCAGTATACTTCAGATCTCAACAGCACAGTAACTACTAGCCACCCTTTCAAAATGTTCTCCTTTCCCAGGCTATTTTAGGAAGTTAATCTGGATGATCACCCTCAAAAAAACCCCAACTTTTTTCAGATGTCTCTCATGTACCATAGGTTTAAATTGTTCAACTGCTCCTTCTACTGCTTTCCCAGTTTGTTCAAGTTGATACAGAAATGGAAAACAGTTTTGTCTTTGTTGCAGAACAACAAGATATAAGAGTATTTAACTGAGATGAAATTGTGATTAAAATAAATTCACATTCAGCTGTCAGATCAAATTCTGAATAAGTGTAAAATCGTTATAACCCTGTTGAATTCATTTTATTTCTACCCGTTTTCATCAGCTGAGGCTCTGACTAGAACTGGGCTCCTCTGAGTAATCTTCAGCTATCTATTACTAACAAAATTAGTAATTTGCTTCTACAAACATCTTGCAATGTCTTTATCCATTCATTTAAGTGGAGTTCCTCTTCAATGTGTCTTCTAGCTTGAAAATGAAGCAGAGATCCTGCACTAATTCTTGCTGAATCAGGGCTCAGTGCATATACTACCATTCACTTTTCTCACAAGGGTGCTTAAAATAGCAGGTTTAGCACCCCCCCCTCCCCCCAGCTCATTGGAAATCTGTCAGCAAATTTCATGTTTCTATTATTACAAGACCAGTTTTAGAACTAGGGGGGGAGAAGGGGGGGCGGGAAATCACAGCAGTGATAAAACTTCAGAGTGTTTTAAAAAAATCCAAGTAGAGACAAGTCAACAAATGCAAACAAATTCACAATTTGTGCCAAAATTTTTGGCAAAAAGTGTCAAAATTCCAGGGTGAAGTCACTTTTAACATGTTAGTATAATCTTGAATTGGCTTTCCACAAATATTTGAGTGATTAAAATGTTGATTGACAGCAGTGTTTACACTTCATTTCTTATGAAGCTGTATTTGCAAGCATTCATGGTTAATGAGACTTGCATTAGCTTCAGCAATTGTTCTTGCTAGAAGTGCTCACACATTTCTGAGCTTAGGAAGGCAGATAAGTGTCTGTCTAGATCCATCCATATTTTTTACCATTATGAAATGTGTGCTTACATCCTAAGGACTTCCTCCAGGCACAGTTCTAAATTTGCCTGTTGACATGTGGACCCCAGAACTGAAGCTGTAATGAGACTCGGGGAGGTGAAGACTGGGTGCTGTATGATTTACTTGACTGGTAAGCTTAAATAGCTGACACGTTGCTATTGCCCAGAATCTTTAAAAACAAAAAAAAAATTAAAAAAACCAACCCAAAACATAAGCATGAATGCATGAATGGTTGAAAAATGTCTTATAACACATCTTGAGAGAAATCACAAGTGCGTGTAGATGTCTTATAATTAAGTAGCATCCATGAAAATGCCACTTTAAAATCAGACCAGTCTATCACTTGGGGTTTTTTGTGTGTGATCAAGCCCTTTTAGACCAGACTGCAGGCATCCTGGTTAACAGCTGAAGATAAAGGAGTTCTGACATGTTCCTAAAAGAGAAAAGCAGAGAGTATTCTTCAATATCTCTGAGCTCTATGTAGTAGTAAAAAATAAGTAAAATAGTAAAATAGTAAAAAAAAAATAATAGTAAAATAGTAAAAAACTCCTAATGCCTTGGCTAGTTGTTGTGTTGTGGAGAAATTCTGATTTAAATGCACACATCCACCTCCTGAGATAGTTTTCTGGCCTCTGCAGTCTTATTTCAACCACAGTATGAAGGGTGTCTTAAAGTCCCTCCTCGTGTAGCACGACACTGAGATGGTCACAGCAGTGCTGCTGAACTGACTCACTCCTGAGAGAGCAGTGGGAAGCCAGCCAGTATCTGAAGAAATGTTAAATAATGTGAAGAAATGGCTGGTTTCTGCTGGAAACTGAAGTAAAAATAGAAGCAAACTCTAATCGCTTGTCACGCCTATGAAATTTGAAGGTTGAACTATGCATTGCAGATATGTCATTATGAAATATGACTTCATGGTTCTTCATGAATGTGTCCCTTAGGGTCCAAATGCAACTCTGCATGGATTGTTTCACATTTGGTTGACTTTGAGCAAACCTATAAAATCTATTACTGTCGCCACAGTCAGTGTAAGAAATACAGATTGTAAAGAATGTATTTAAATCCTTATTAACCTCTTTTTTCAGGCTATCAAGGAGGAAGATGATAAAGAACAGGATGATTTATATTTATGGGCAAGTTTTTGGTGTAATTTTGTGTTCCAGTCCTAGGAATAAGCATCAGGACATATATTTATGCATAATAATTTTGGAGGACTAATAATAAACAACAAGAAATTATTTTTAAAATGCAACAGTAATTAGGAACCTGAATACTGCATGCTGTTATAAAGTGCAAAGTCCTGCACCTGGGTTGGGGCAAACCCCAGTATCAATACAAACTGAAGGATTAAAGAGAGAAGCCCTGCTGAGAAGAATTTGAGGGTACTGGTGAATGAAAAGCTGGACATGAGCTGGCAATGTGCTCTCACAGCTCAGAAAGCCAACTGTATCTGGGGCTGCATCAAAAGAAGTTTGGCCAGCAGGTCAAGGAAGGTGATTCTGCCCCTCTACTCTGCTCAGGTGAGAAACTCAAGCTCTGCAGATCTCAGTATAGACTCTGTTGGAGCAGGTCCAGAGAAGGGCCACAAGGATGAGCGGAGGCCTGGAGCACTTCTACAAAGACAGGCTGAGAGAGCTGGGACTGTTCAGCCTGGAGAAGAGAAAGCTCTGAGGACACCTTACAGCAACCTGCCAGTACCTGAAGGGGGCCTATAAAAAAAATGGAGACAAACTTCTTAGCAGGGCCTGTTGCAATAGGACAAGGGGTAATGGTTTTAAATGGAGATAGAGTAGAATCAGACTGGATATAAGGAACACATTTTTTACAGTACGGGTGGTGAAACACTGGAATGAGTTGCCCAGAGAAGTGGTAGATGCCCCATCTCTGGAAACATTCAAGGTTGAACAGGGCTCTGAGCAACCTGATTTAGTTGAAGATGTCCCTGGTCTCTGTTGGGGGTGTTGGACTAGATGACCTTTAAAGGTCCTTTCCAATCCAAGCTGTTCTATGAGTCTATAAAATTAACAGCTGCTCCTAGGCCTTAAAGAACTCAACTTACCCATATGATTGTTCAAAGAAAATGGGATTCATAGCCTCTAGGTATTGCTTTGAAAAATTTATGTCAATAAAGGAATAAGACCTGAAGATAGGAAGGATTCAGAAAGAAAATTTAAGGAAAAAGATATCTAAATATTCTGGCTGGAATCTGAATGTTCTGCTAATAAACAAAAGAACTGCTAACTGATGCTCCTGGCTTCCTGCTGCATCTGCCAGCATATTATTACTATTTTGCCTCAAGCTTTGCTGTGGAGCTCACGTTAACTAATGATCATGCAACTAACAGTCTGTCAGCCTTAATATCTGTGGGAAACAAAATGGAATTTGTCCCTACACTATTAGCCATGCTTTCTAAACACACTTCCTTTGGCCATATGTATTGAACATTACATTTAATGGCTGCTCTACTATACGTCTACTGGATACATGCAATAAAGACAGGTATTACAGGGCAGCATGCAGAAGTCTACATAAACTGCTTTAGCATACTCTTGAAATACAAACCCACTTACATCATTGCTCAATTTTTGGAGTAAATGCAAGAGCTGAGAACCAGCAACCAATAACAATGCCAACTTGTAACTCTGTTTTTGCCTGAGGTCATCTAATTACATGCATTGTAACCACAGTGAGATGTAACACAAGGACAATTAAAGCTTCCATTTTGAGGAGACAGAACAGTCTAACTCTAGTATGAATAAAAGGGGAGTACAGACAGCTGGGGTGAAATCAGAAAGGGTTCCTGATCTGTGAAATATTCAAACGTAGGGAGGGATTAATCTCTTCAGCAATAGCTGCCCCAGTTGCTGCTGCCCCCAAAGCAGGGGGTTCTGAGCTGTGTCAGGACAAAAGCTGGCTGCCTGTTGGTGGCTGGAGTGAGCTGAGAAGGTTCAGAAGCCTTCAGAGTCCTCTCTCTGCTCTTGTGCATTCGCCACAGTGCTGCTGAGATGAGCCATTTCTTATGGCAGTGAAATAATCTCTGAACTCTCAGGAAAGCATTAGAGAAGAAACAGGGAAAGCGAGAGGGGATCCGTTTCAGGTAAACTATTGGTGCTTCAGAGTTTGTCCCTCTACACTTTGTTTCCCTGTTCCATAGACAGCTTTCAATTAAAGAAACTGAGGAAACTGAAATGACTACATCTTGCTTTTACCTTGGCCTTTCCCTCTCTAAATGCCATTTTCACTTTCTCTCTCTGTGGTCACTTGTTTAATTGCTCAAATTTCTCTCCCTTGACTACAAAGGGGAGAAGTAATTGACAGTTTCAGTTTCTTTTCTAGTCTCCAGTGAAAGAGACAGGAATCTGCCCTCCTGACCTGAACTCAAGAAGGCTTGAGTTTAGGATCTTTCCATGCACATCCAAATCAAGTGCAAGGAAGCATTTGAACCCATACAGATCTCCACTTGTTCTAAAACAGGACTCAAAAACTAAACATTGGCTGCAAGGCTTTTGCTCTACACCTCAGCCCTGCTCTTTTCCAACAAACAAGGTTGGGATTTTGAGTATTTAGATATTCCCACTTTGAATAAAGGACTGAATATACAGCCAATGCACTGATACCTGTTTTAGTCTTGTTAAGAATAAGACTAAAGGATTTAATTCTTCATACACCAGAAGTGCTCTGAAAGGGTAGAGTACTAAATAAGTAGGCATATTAATTCTCCAAGTCCTTTAATTAGCTTCATTTCCATTTCCACATCAGATTTTACTTCCTTATACCTGCCCCAGGGTCTTACAAAATCACATTATAACCCTTCCCACATGCTGCCACGTTTTGCTCAGCACCACCTTTCCACCAAAGCCAATTTGTACCTTTCACTTTTGCTATACACATCATCCATTCCCATACATCTCATCAGTTACTGACTATTTTTTTAACTGGAAGGTATCAGTTGTGTACCTACACTCCCTTGAAAAAATCACCCCAAAAAACCACCAAAACACAAATATTCTTACGGAACCTTACTTTGTTCTCCAATGTATATTTTGTTCTGTATTCTATACTATGACATCTAGGTATGTATTTTACTGATGTAGCTTCAGAACTGAATATCTCAGGAATAAAGACAGTGCCATAGAGACAGGGATGGTGCCTGTAAGCACTCAGCTGGAGTACTGTGTACAGCTGTGCACATCACATGCTTTAGGAAAGATGGAGAGCATCTGGAGTAAGTCTAGGTAAGGCAAGAGGAGAAGTTATGAGAAAAACAGGAAAATGGGGTTCACTAGTCTAGAAAATGAGGGATACAATAAGTCTTTCAATATTTAAAATGTTACTGTGAAATAACCTGAATGAATTATTTTCCATGTGGCTGAAGAGAGGGGAAAAATGTAATGGGTTTATGCTACAGCATGAGAGATCTAAGACGACCTTTAGGAAAAATTTCTAATGGTTAATGGTAGTTTAACACTGGAGTATTCACTGTGGAGGGAGTGGAGTACTTAACTGAGGTGATAAGGGATAAATCCACTGCTTTTACAGTGGTCTTGAGATAAGACGATTGGAAGTTCAAATGTGTTTCTCTAGAACATCCATCTCTTGCCACTCAGAGAGGCAATGAGCTGTAGATGGCAATTCCTAAGGAAAAGCAAGAGCATTATCTTCAGCAAAGAGAAATGTTGCTACTGCAGTTGGCTTTGCTGCAACACATGAGGCTGTCCTTCCATTTACCAGTTGATAAAAATTCTGTGTAACAAAACTGCCGACCCTTCACTCTTTCTCCTAAGTGGAAAAACAGTCATTCCAGTATTCAGGAGGGAAGTGACTTGGTCAGCTGGTTAGTAAACACTGCTAATTATGCTGTGGTTTGGAAGTCTTGAAACCATACATTCACACCACTAATCTTGAGACACCACAACAGAAGCTAGAGGAAATTAATATAAAAATGAAAAGCAAGTTTTTGCTTTATAAATCACATGCAAAATCATCAGAGACTTTAGAAGTTCTTTTGTGTTTTCAGATAAGTTATCTCAAGTTAGATCTTTATCTTCAAGATTTTCATAAAAATTGAAATAAGAAAAAGGTTTAACATAATAAGCAATCTGGCAGAGCAGCCAAGAATTACACTACCTGAATGCTCTCCTTGGTCTCCAACCACTCGTGTTAACTTCATTGAAGCCTGATGCACTATAGTCTTTTATTCATTGGAAGGGTCCTTTAGTCTAAGCAACAATTTAGATTACAAGTGTCACCTGGAGGTAAAAGCCAGCATCTCTGCACTAGCAATCTCAGAACAGCAAAAGGCATAGCACCCAGTCCTGCCACAGAAGAAATCAGGGCAGGGGAAATTTGGTCAATGACTGAAGGTCCTGGAGAAAGCTTAATTGTGTACAAGCATTATGAGGCATGAAAGATTAATTTTAAACAGCAAATGGCAAACAAAACACAAGACTGAATAGACTGCCTCATAAATAACCATATTTGCAGCTTTCTGTTTACATTATAAAAATAAAATGGTTGCTAAATTTTGTCAATCTTTTGTTACTATACAAATTTCAGTTAATAATTTAATATTCTCACCGGTGGTTAGGTTCCACACACACACTTATTGTGGCAAGAATTTCTGTTTTCATTTCCATCAGTTGTTAGGATTATAGATGTTTGCACTTACTCATCCTTTCTCTGGAAAATTAGCTGAACATGACAGACATACGTATTTCAACTCTGAACAAAATCTGCTTAAGCTTAGCAAAGCGTCTCCATTGTACAGGAAAGAATATACGTTTATATATTAGGACAAGACTAATGTGGAAAAATCCATTTGCATTTTATAAGGATGGCATGAACTGTTTAGGGAAAAAGGGGAAATTTGAGTCTGCCCAATATTTTTGCCTTTATCATAACTGTATGGGTAGTTCTTCCAAATGTAGAGCGAATGGAGCCTGCAGTGGGATAGGGCACTTAGAGCATGAAAGAACATTAGAAACTCACTATTTCCATTTGAAAAAAATGAAGTTTGAAACTAAAAGCTCCTACCTGAACTGTCAAATTCAAACCAAAAAGCACTTAAGGGTTAACTGTGCATGCATATAGCAATATTGACTAATACTGTAAACAAAAGAATTACATTTTTTCCTGCTCAGAAGTGAGTAGGTATGTCCTTTCTACCATTCTCTAGCCATCTGACTGGTCCCTGCTACGCCCGGACTTGTAATCTGTGTAATTTATGGAGCAATCAATATCTCTGTTTTTATGACAAAATGGCATCTCTTGTACAAATGAGAGATTTCAAAGCATCTGTATCAGCATGGCAGTAATCAAACTGCTTATTTGCTCTGTATCACAACTAGGCAACACATCACAGAAACAGAGAGAGACAGTCACACACAGATGTAATTTGCTAATTAGGGAATAGCCATAGTAACAAGCCTATGTGAAACACATACACTGTTCAATTTTCTGCTTCCAGGGGCCCAGTTAGTTTAATATGCTTAGATGCTTAGCATCTCCACTTGTCAGTCAAGCTACCATCTGCTCCCACTCCCTGTAACACCTTCCAGGTTGCCTATGTGCTACCACGTATCTTCAAACCCCTTCTACTTCAAAGAGTTTGAGACAACCTCTGATCCTGTCCCTCCTGTTTGAGCATGTCCCAGCTCCAGGATATGCAGCCTGAGTAGTGTGGACCTCTTGTAAGGTCACGTCTACATCATACTCCAAAGACAGAGGCAAGTGTGCTGCAAGGCTGGTAGGAAGTGAGCCAGTTGGGATGCAGAAGCCACGTGACTGCGCCACCAGCACAATGCGGGGCTCGATGCAATAAGCCTGACGGAGGAATGGAATATATTAGCTGAGCTTCAGTCAGGGCAGAGCACAGGCAAAGCAAGCTTGCATCTGTCTGCAGTCTGTCAAGCTCCACATTGTGCCTGAATCGCATAATTCTCCCTTCAGTCTTATTAGCCCCCACACGAGCTGAAGCAGGGACAGAAAGCTATTCTGTTTGCTTCCTACAGATGTCTTTGCTGGCGACCCTGTGCACACCTGCAGGGATGGGGTTCAGCTCTGCCAGAGATGGCACACCTGCAGGGATAGGGTTCAGCTCTGCCAGAGATGGCACACCTGCAGGGATGGGGTTCAGCTCTGCTCTGCTGTACTGCCATTTCTGTCACAGGTACCAGGTCTATGTTTGCCAGAAACCCTTTCTACGCTTCATCTACATCTATATTTGTTCAGTTTACTAACAAGAGACTATTTTCTGCACTTCTGCCTGTTTCCACCCACTAAGAATCAGCTTGCAGATCCCTGAAATATTTATTACAAAAAACAGTGCTTGTAATCTTTCAATTTTTGGTCCATCCAAAAGCACAAGAGTGCTGATAATAAATGCCTCAAAAAAAAACCCTTCTTGCTTTCAGGGGTCTAGCATCACTTAAGACGAAACCCACAGTTAGCCATTTTTGAAGCAAGTAAATATTATTAAACAATATAGAGACATTATTAACCCTTCGTGTCATATAATCCTGGGAGGTTTTATGTTCAGACTTCCCCAAGGTCCATTTTCAACATTACATCTATTGAACAAAAAGGTAGGACATGACAGATACACTCTTTTATGAGGCCAGCTGCCCTGCCTACTGAGGGTCTTCTTTAATAAAACTCTGAGGACTCCTAGCTTAGAGTTCTCTGTCCAATGATGTTTTCTCTTTATTTTCCCCCAAAGAATCCCTGATAAATAAAAACATCTTCCTCAAGGAGACACAGACCTGCTGCTTGCTTCCAGACTTCCTGAGCCTGGAGTCACCATCCCTCCCCAGCCATGAGCTCTGGTGTGGAGGGGGCAGAAAGGGTCCTCCTGAGTGGCGACGGGGAGATGAGACACACAGGTGCAGCCATATGCTTTAATGCTGGCAGGAATCAACCCAAGGTTTTTTTGCCTAGCACAAAACCTTTTCTGTCTCCTGACTGAGAAATGTGATACAGGCAAGGAACCAGCATTGCCATGGTCACAAGGCCAGGCACTACAAAATCCATCTCCTGGCCCTGACTGGAGTGCTGAGACAGCCGCTTGACCAGACATGGATCCTGCTCCAGCAAACTCCTGACCAGGAGCTCCCCATGGGCCCCTCGGGCAGGGTCTGGCAGCCAGAGCCTGTCCCACACCCCATCCAAGAGCAGGCAGGGGGTACCAGGACAGGCCCTGCCCCAGGCACTTCCCCAGGGGACAGGATGTGGGCTCCTGGGTGGGCCAGGTCCATAAGAGGCTCTGGACAGGCTGGGCCAAGATGAATGCACCTGCTGCAGAGTCCCTGGGGCAAGGGCTGAGGGCCCAGGGGCTGACAGGAGGTCCTCAACCATGGGAAGCCCCGGGGGGCCAGGCAGAGACAGCCAGGGCTGATGGTTCCCATGGGGCTCTAACACAATTTTGTTAATCAAATTGCTGTTCTCAGAGACTTTTCCCTCATCTGTACATGTTGTTGGTCTTTTGCTGTGTCTCCCTCAGCACTCCCTGGTCGCTCTTGATGATACTTGCTCCCCATGGATCACACCCAATGGCTAGAGGCGCTAAAGCAGCCACCTCTGTGAGGCTTCACGGATGTGGCTCCCTCACCGCACACCTGCCCGGCCGCACCGCTGGAGAGGTCAGTGCCGCACAGGAGCTTCCCTGCCTCCCGCCCGCACAGCTCCAGCAACAGGAACTCCCCGTCTTCTCCCTCCGGGTTCCAACTACCTCCCATGTCACCCACAGCCTCTCTGAATCAAAAAAGTCCCAGTCTCCTAGGCTCGGAAGGAGTAATAGCTCCTTTCCCTCTCGAAGCTGCACCAAGGGACCAGGTCTGTCTCTGTGCTACCACCCCTGGGCTGCCGTGCCCCAGGGAGGCCATTTCACCCCCCTGCTTCTGCATCAGCAGTGTCTCTGCTTCAGCATCCACCCTTCAGCCCTCGAGTTTTATTCAAGGCTTTCTACTGGAGATTACAAAGACTTCTTGTCTGGCAACTGGTAACTTAAAAGTAATGGGTCAGCCTTCACCTGCCTTACTCACTGTTGACCCTCTCTACTCATGCTCCAGTTCAGAGAGTACAATCCTGTTGTGCTCTGGTGATATTTTATGTCACATGGGTCGATATTTTGAGTGGAGTGACCTACTTTAAGTTAGACGGAAAGAGGGGTGGAACTGGGGCTCTTCTCTGCAAAAAGCCAACTTTGATAAAGCAGGGGAGCCAGGATATTAAGCCAGTTCAGCCAAGGGTCTGGAAGCATTGCATGCTCACAATGCTCCATAGTTTTTACAGTAAAAGAGTAAAACTTATACAGAACATTTTTTCTCAAGAAAAGGAAAAGATGTTTAAAAGGGTTGTAGATATTAGTGGGTGAACAGGCTTATCCAAAAGAATATTAGGACTAACAGGGAGACACAGGGGGCAGATGGGAATGATCGCTAGAGAAAGCTGTTCTACAACATCAGTAGCAGAGCTGAAAAGACACACCTGTCACCAGGCAAGCTGATTTAGCCCACACTAGATCTCAGCTCTGATGAAATAATCATCTCAGCAATATCTTGTAATGAGAGTTACACATTTTCCATTTACTTTCACAATTCAGTATTTTAAAATATCTTTTGTTGATACTAGTTTGACCTCTAACATTAAATCACTACTGCTCTGGCATCAGTGCAGAACTGCCTTGTCAAATGTCTTACCTGGTAGTTGCCTCCATTGCCCTTTCTTCCCAAGGCTAGTGTTTTCCTCCCAGGTCTGCAAATCTACCAGCAGCTCCCACAGTTGTCTCCCAAATGCACATTGTAGTGACCTCATCTCTGCAGGCCACAGTCTCCCTCACACTTGACATCAACTCAGATCAAAAAAGCCACTCCCAAAAGCACAGATAATTATATTCCTCTACTGCCAGGAAGTTCCAGCAAGCCCTGATGAATCCCAAATCAAACGTGGAGCAAACGTAGACCTTTGCAAATAGGTGCACTCTTTGTTACTGTAGGTGCCTGCCTGCATCTTCGATTTGAGTACAGACGTCCTTGGGCTGTACTTGTGCAGCAGCAGTGGGTCTCAGGCATCCATTCATGATCACTGGGGGAGATGGCATTTTTTGAACTGTGCCCAAAAAAAGAGTTTGGTCTGTCTCCATAGTGTCCCAGTCATTTGCTTTCAGATGCAACCAGTGTTCAAGTTCTCTCAAAGTACTTATGCTGCATTTTCAGAAGAAAAAGCTAACCTGAAACTGAAGAAGGTAAGGTGCAATGTGATAAAAAGAAGGTAACCTCATGGAGAAATAAATGGTCAAAAGATAGAACACAAAGGATAAAACTCAGGAGGAAGATCACCAGTGGAGTCCCACAGAAATACACTGATTGATCTAGTCCTAAGTGACCTGGAAAGTGGGACAAAATGAAGTAACAAAGTTTGCTGACCATGCTAAGGTATTCAAAGAAGTACATTTAAAGCCAACTGCTAAGAGCTGCAGAGGGATGTCATAATACAGAATGACCTGGGAAGAAAAAAAAAAAAAGGCAGCTGAATTCAATATTGATAAATGTAAAGTAATGCACATGGGAGAAAAAAAGCCCAACTATATATATGCAATGATAGGCTCCAAAAAGGCTGTTACTGCTGTGGAAAGCAATCTTGAGGTTACTACAGGGAGGTCTATGAAAATGTCAGCTCAGTGTTCAGTAGCATTTATAAAAGCAAATCAAATGTTAGAAAAGAGATTAAGACCAAACTAGGAAATATCATTATGTCACTGTACAGATTCACAGTCTGACTGCATTTGAATGGTCTGTGCTGTTCTGATCCCATCCTCCCAGCTCAAAAAAATGAGTGGGGAAAAATTAAAGATACTCCACAGCCTGCAGTAGTTTTGAAGTGAGAAACAGTCAATGAGACCAGGAGCCTTTGGGAGAACAGAAAACCAGGAAGGGCACACAATAAATGCCTAAACAATCTTAAATGGCTAGAAGAATGCAAATGGTGAATAACTGTTCGCTGTCTTCCAATGTAACACAAAATTATATAAATAGTGCTAGTTTCAAAGAAAGCAAAAAGAGGTGATTCTTCAAACTACCGTTCAGCTGTGTAACTTCTTGTCACAGGATGCTGCAGGCACAAAAATCCCTGTGGGCTTACAAGATTCATGGAAAAGGAACCTATTTGGGAGTTACTAAATACAAAGGCTCCGAGTTTCCAAAAAATGCAGATATTGGGAGTGTGGGAGAGGGATCTGACATCCTGGCTGTGCTCTTGCTCTGTTTCTGCATCCTCTTTTCCTGCCGGGCATCCGTTATTGCCCAATGCTGATGAGCTGTGATGGGACCAGCTACAAAATTTCTGATGTTTTAAGGTTGTACACTTGGGAGATCAGAGAGAGCCTCAAAGCTCACCCTTTCCTCCTTAGAAGTGAGTAAGGCAAACTTAGCTCTGATGTGTATTTTATGCTTGAATAAAATATAGTTAGGTCTAAGTCAGAAGGGAGGCGTAAGCTGTGTGACTTGGATTAATTTGGCATTCAGTGGGTGTGCGAATGATGACATACCCACCAATGGAACAGATGGTCTGGGCAGCAGAAGAAATAAGTAGATAGCTATAAAATAAAGCAAGCTCCCTCCAGGCAAGTTCTGATCTCCATTTCACCTGGATAAACCTGAAACAATTTCATTGAAGGCTCTGAGCTGTTTACCTTTCTCTTGAGTTACGTTTTAGGTCTTTGCCCAATTTGGCCCCTTGCTGGAATTGCTTGCTTGAAATTCTTTTCCTTCCTCCAGGCTGATTTGGGTCCTTATGTTATTAACTTTCATGTTGAATCTCTTATACACTTCTATGCAACAGCATTTAGACTGATCTCCAGAAAGGTGCTATCAGTCTTACCTGTCCTCAGCCCTGTGCATCTTGAGAGTGGCAGGTGAAAGAGTCCCAAGGCCAACGGGGCAGGATTGCTACTCATGTCTCTGTGGACATTGCTCAGCACCACAGGCAAGCACAAAACCCTGAAACTTCTTTCACTTGAGCTAAGTCAATCTCAGCATCGTTGAAAGCCAGCTAAGTCCTTAAATAAAATCACAACCCTAAAGTACAGTAAAAATACATCCCAAACCTGTGCCTCTCCTGTTCTTCGCTTGCCCTTTCCATGCATCCCACAAAGTTCTTTGTCCTGGGGCTGCTTTGGTGTCAGAGGCAGTGACAGGAGGCACACATGAAACACCCAGCATTGCACAAGAAATTTATTAGGTGGGTCCCAAAGCAAAAAAAAATACTTTTTACATGCCCTAAAATGGCAGCAAGATAAATAATGACAATGTGATAAACAAAAGTATTCAGATTTTAAACATAATACTAAAATGAAGAGCTCAGCAACAGAGCTTAATCCTAGAATACTATTTTCCACACTGTGGAATGCAGTTTTCTCTATTTATGTATAATCTGATAAACACAGTTTCTGTTATCCTAAGCATAAGCATTTGTCAATACCAACTTTAAGTAATAATAGGCTAATCTGGTTGCAGAAATAAATAAAATGACTCATCCAGTTGCTCATAAAACACTGCATTCTTGTAAATGTGTGCTGCATATCTGTGTACTTAAACAAGCCTAAGACATGATGATGCTATATTGTTTCCAAGTACAAACAGTATCCAGATCTCTGTGTGGGTGGATAGGCAGTGGGTGGATATAATAAAAACCTCTATGATGTATTGTACATATCCCTCTGTTGTTTTCAAATATGGTTCTGAATTATTAATACCTAAAAATGGAATTGTCCAGTTCTGCCCTGATGCATCATTGTTTACTTAAATAAACCTAAGTTTAGCAGGAAATGCTGAATATTTCATTGTGCAGCCTAAGCAAAGGAGACTGCCAATAATTCTGGAGAGTCTCTGTTTCAGAGATGGCAACAGTCTCGAAGTGTTTAATTTTATTTTTTATTGCTAGAATCTGCTGCTAGAGTCTTCCGATTCATGACTCAGCCACTTGATATGTTGTGACTAACTCCTCAGTTTCACAAACTAGAGGGAGAAAACAGAGAGGTCACTGACTTAATCCTTCATATCCAGGGCATTGTTTACCAAGCAGATGTGAAAAAATACCCACCTGCATCCAGACATCCTAATTTAACTTTGGCTTTTTTCCTTTGGGATCCACTTGTGAGAGTCTTCTGCCTGTCGTTTCCTTGGCTGGTTTTTGCAAACTAGGTCTCAGTGTCTGCCCCATCTGTGTTTTTCTCTTCTGTTACAGCCCAGAAGGAAAGCCTTGCACCTGTCCATAGGGGAGGCCTCGTGCAGTTTTTCCTGGCTCCCCAGATGGTGGAGCAACAGCTACCGGTACTGGGGAGGCACCCTCAGAGCCAGCCAGCTGTCTGAGGTGGTTTGTAGAGGAGGATCTGCCCTGCTTGTGGTGGCAGGCACTGGCAGGAGATGCACTGACACAGGCGATGTTGATCTCCTTCAGTTTTTGCCTGTGATTCTTACTCAGGCTTTTTTCCCCCTTTGTTTTGGCACTGGCACATATCTTGGTCCTCTGCATCGCTGCCTTTGATCTTCACCTGAGTGTTTTGCAGTTATGAAAAGTCTGTGGTTAAGGCATAATTGGGCTATTTCCTTACCCTAGATCTCCAGGAAGTCCATGGCCTCTTTAAAAATCCGAGTGGAATTATAAGACTAGATAACTCAAGAAAAAATGTACAAATGGGGTGCATCTTGCTGTGGGCCACCATGCAAATGTACAGCTGTATGCAGTGGGGCTGTGCTGGGGGCAATTAGATTTGTTAAAGTCACAGAAGCATCCTGGAAGAGTTGCTAAGCACCTCCAGTAAGCTCTGCTCTCCCCTGCCCATCCCTAACACAAGGGTGTTCTGGGCAAGTCATAGTTTGCACGGTGCATCTGTCCCCACATGCACCCCTAAAAACAACACGACCCCTTGCCACCTGCTCATGCAGGAACCAGTGCTGTGCCTACCTCCTCAGTGCCACAACTTAACCCCCCACATATCCAGGGGGACAGTGTCACCTGATCCCACACAAATTGTGGCTGCTCATTTAAACAGAACAGGGAGCTGAAGTCAGCCTCAGATCTCAGTGTGCCACTGCCCAGTCTGGAATACTACGTAAAGTTCATGTTTTGTGGGTTTGTGGAGATTCGTCCCTGTGTATGAAAGTGCTTCACTGCCCGTTTCTATTCTGTAAACACCCTCATCTGCCTCACTGACATTACCTCTTCTTCATTTAATACCATACACCTTTTCTTCTCTAGGAATGGATAGGTAGAACCAGAGAACACTGCACATTTACTAGTCTTTTTAGGAAATCAGTGGTGTGTACAAGTCAGCTGGCTCGGGCTGCAACCTCCCCTTCCTGAAACCCATCAGTCGTGGGGCAGTGCAGTTTGGCAACAGGTTCGCGTGGGGCTTTCGAGCATGGCTTGGGTTTTTGGGGAAGCAGTGTCAGGGAAAGGATCCTACAGAAAGATAGATAAGCAGATACAAAGACACACTGCATGTTCTTACACATCAGATTGTATCTTGATTCCTATCAAGTCTGAGTATCTAGGCAATCGTAAATCTTCCCCAAGCAAGCAGAGCTTCCTGCATATCATTTGTCTTCAGAACTTCAGAGATGTACAGATGTCACCTTTTGATTTTCATTCACTTGTCCAAAACACAGTATACAGAATACCCTACATGAAAGTAACAGTACTTCTAAAACATATTTCTTAAGCATAAAGGAAAAAATCCTATTGATTATTTCCCATTACACTTACACTGGCTTTATATGTCCTTCCAGTGTAATGCAAATTATGAATCCTGTAATTTCACACTTCCATTTGTCGATAAGGATAAGCAATTTCAACATTATAGTTAGTGCACACAATCTGAGTCAGACCTGCTGCTTCATCTCCAGTAAAGATAAAGGTGTTACACATATGTATTGTATCACAGAATCCTATGCACACAATATATCTTCCAGAGGGAGTAGATGGAAAGCAGTGCCCAAGCCAGGAGTTATGAAAAGGCCTCTCTGAGTGTGATAGCAAAGATAGAGATTGACAGAGAAAAAACTGGAAATTAATAGGGAACGTTATTAATACCAGAAGATTCAGTGTCTACTATATGTTTTGGAAGGCACTTTCTAGGACCTGTTCAATCTTCTTCTATAAAAGAGGAAGCTTGCTAGCCTGGTAACCAGATGTGCTATTGTGCTGAAGAAGTGCAAAGCAACAGTAAATGAAACTTTTCTGAATTATTCTTTCAAAGCCTACAGAGAAACGAGCAGTCCTCAAGTAATACACAGTATGGTAAAGACATTCCTCTTGAGACTTGCCTTCTCTGAAAAAAAAAAAAAAAAAGGAAGCAAATTTATATAGATTTATATATACAAATATATACAAATGCATACAAATACAAATAAGGGATGGACACGACATATAAGCTCGTGCAAAAGGACACTTTATTATTCTAACAAGCCTTTTTCTATCCTCTCCTAAACATGTGTGTCTATATCTCACCAGTTCAGCCAAGGATCAAAACTTCATGATTGGACAACTTCTTCTCTGCTGTAACTTCAATAAGCTTCTTCCACAGGTCCCATCTGCTGGTCCAGCAGTCTCCTTCTGGCAGTTCCTCATCTTGTTACTCAGCTCTTCTCAGGGCTTTCCAGCCTCTTCAAGGGTGCATGGTTATCTGCTCAAGGTTAACATCAAACTTGCATCCCAGTCCCTCAGATCAGCCAAGGTTTCCCACAATTCCCCCTCTTTGTATTTGTGCTACAAAAATTGCCCATGCCATCCACTGCAGGGCCCTTCACAGCAGAGACACAAGACGTGGCAACGTCAATAACACAACTACAATAATGAACAAAATCAACTATCCAGTTCTTATCAAAGGTAGCAACCACCTTGACAGTCCCCATCTCTTAAACAAGTTATTCACTTGCAATTTCTTCAATGATCTGCCAAATTCGTACAATGCATTCCCTCAAAGTCTTCACATCTATGTCCTTGGGCTAATAACAAAAATCTATTGCAGCTCTATTTTATAATATGGCATGTCTAACACTATCAACATCAATAAACAAGCCACTCAACACAATCAACACAGCGTTGATCTGCTTATTCAACCGACATCCCCAGTTGGTGATCATGGTAAGGTTGGGTGTTAGTAACGTGAGCTGCCCAAGACTACATGGCCCACCATTAGGCTTCAATAGAACTCCCTCCCATGCTCTATCCCCACAAATTGAGAACATCCCTACAAACAAGGCAACTAAAAGAGAAAAAGAACGCGATATGTTAGAAGGAGTATAAGTACACCAAGCTGTAGCATTTCTATATATGGGCAGAATACGTTCTGCTTTGGTCGTCAGACCATCCTTTCTTCACTTGTGTGAATCATTCATAACAGGTCGAACACAGCGAGCAGGAGCCCACCAGAGGCCACCACCTGTGGAAACACAAGCATACCCTCTTCCCCAGGTTAATAAATCACACAGAGGCAACCATTGACCACTCTGCAGGTCTTTCACCGTAACCTTGATGCTGGCAGAAACAGCAGTTAATTTACGCAGTGACTCAAAGTGGTGAACCACAGGTGGCTCCTGCAAATCCTTTGTTATATTAACAAAATTCAGCACATACAAAAGCAAAAGCTCACTGCCAATGCATAATAACATCCCGAGCCATTTCTCCTGTATGTGCAGTAGCTACTATGACTGAAGAAAATGTATCAACAGACACATGCACATATTTAAGTTTACCAAACTCTCCAATGTGAGTAACATCAGATTGCCAAATTTGCAAATCTTGCAGACCTCTGGGGTTTGTACCATGATATGCAGGTACAGGTTGGCCCTGGCAGTCAGGGCAGGCTGCAACAACAGAACAGGCCTCTGCAGTTGTTAAATGGAACTGACACTTCAAGGCACAAAAGCCTTGATGCAAAACCCAATGAGGTTCAATCGCTTGTTGTTTCACGTTAGGCGGTGGTCCCGTTGCTACAGCCACAACCAATTGGTCTGCCCTGCATTGCCAAGAATCCAGGTAAATTGGTATGGCTTTTAACATGCAAAATACAATATGGTTGTGATCTTTTTTGAATTGTCAACCATAATAACCTTAGCACACCAAATAACAAAGCATTATTTACATCCCCTAAGATTGCCTTATCCAGTGACTGGACCAGCCCTGCTGCATAGGCTGAGTCTGTCACAACATTCACTGCACAAGTAAATCATTGGAATACCAGAGTAATAGCATGAAGTTCAGCAATTTCAGGTGAACCTTCTTGTTGCTCAATTATATGTTGCGACCGATGACCATCATACCAGACAACAGTTGCCTTTCCGGTCTTGCCTGATCCATCTATAAATACTGTGGGACCTGTCACAGGTTTCTTCTGGTTTAATTGTTTCTGTCCAATGCAAAGCTAACTTCCTAATTTACATAATGGATGAGAGGGAAGATGATACTCAATTTGTCCTGCATAATTCGTCAATGCGGCTTGCAATGCTGAACTATTAGCTAAACACCAATCAAAATAATCCACGTGCACAGGCAATACAGTTTTCTCTGGATCCCTTGCCAATAACTCTGAACATCTCATTTGGGTCTTAAATGTAATTTGTGCTAATTACTCAAATAGACCAGGAACAGTTCTTTTGTTGCGACAAGGCAAGAAGACCCACTCCAGTACATGAAGTGGATCTTCCCAACCAAGATTCTGTTGTACCATCATTGCAAATGGTATCATGTAATTAATTAAAACGAATATGCAACAGTCATCTCTGTTCTCCAAACATGCTTTTCCTGTATTGCCCACTCCACCATCTCAGCTGTTTGTTTTGCTTCAGGGGTCAAGGACAGCGGTTCTACAATATCAATGTCCCCTTTTTATGACTCAAAAAGAGGTCTCAATTGTGATTGAGTTAAACCTAGATAAGGTCATATCCAATCAGTCATT
>NW_009953649.1:1975685-1989516 GCF_000747805.2 Chaetura pelagica
GGTTGTAGTGCTCCCATTGTTGCCATCACCTCATTGATCTGGCCCAAATCATGCAATAATCGCCATTTTCCTGATTTTTTCTTAATTACAAACACTGGGGTGTTCCATGGGCTACGAGATGGCTCTATATGACCCGCAGCCAATTGTTCTGTCACCAGACCTCACAGGGCTACAAGTTTCTCAGAACTGAGGGGCCACTGATCTACCCAAACCAGCTTTTCCATTAATCATTTTAGAGCTATTGTGTGTCTTTTTATGCCCTGCAACACAGTGACCCCTACTGAAAATCCATAGTTATCCAAACCCCCCATTGTGAAAGACAGTCTCTTCCACATAAATTCAGAGGGGCAACAGTCACATAAGGCCAAACAGTAGCCTTTAGTACTTCTGGGTTAGTGACAAGCACTGGTTTCGCTGCCATGAAACCGTTGGCGGTTCCTCCCAGACCCATCACGCCTTGGGTGGTAGAAATTAGAGGCCAGGAGGAAGGCCCATCTCGTTGAGAAATAATCGTAACATCTGCACCTGCGTCCAATAGCCCAGTTACCTTCAATGGCACTGGTGATGTCTGATCCATAGACAGTACACACACCATCTGCAGTCGACTGTCAGACAATGTTTGCATCCAGAACACTTGCAGTTGTACAGTGGATCCAAATGCTCCAGTGCCTCAGGTGACCTGCTCAGTCCCATGAACACAACTCATAAAAGGCACAAGTTGAGCAATGCCAGTGCCTTTTTCCACCATAACAGGTGGAGTGGGTGTTGACACCATAATCAGCATCATAATCAGCATTAATGTCCCTCATAATCAGCATCAATGACTCCTACACGTACCATGATCCCTTGTGTAGTAGCACTTGACCATTCAATTAATAATGTGCTTAGTCCTATCCCAATGGGTCCCCGGGCATCCAAAGGGACTTTCTGTCCTCCATGTGTTGTTACATCCCCTGGTTTTTCCTGACAGCCGCTCACCAAGGCCCGTGTTTGAGGGTGGCTGAGGAATGGATTGTTAGTTGGTCTGGTAGGCGCTTGTGTCTGCACGTGCCCTTCGTGCTCCTCTTGCCGTTTCCCTGCAGCAAGGGCTGGCCATTTCCATGGATTCTAGACCTCCCTTGCCTTGCAAAATGACAGGTTCTTCCACACGTATGGCATGCGACCACCACCCTATCTGCTGCTCCAGCCTCCGTATTTCTGTTAGGGCATGCTACTTTAATGTGCCCACTCAGCAAGACATTTCTGGTCTGTTGGTTCCATGGCAGCCATAGTTGTGGCCAGGGTCGTTATTTTATGTTCCACAGATCCCACCTTAGCACAAGCCTGTATCATCACATCCAGGGCTGGATCCCCTGGCAACGCCTCAATCATTTTGTTGGCAGTCAGCATTTGCATTGTCTCTCGCAAGCGGAGCCACTAACGTAGGTCTTCAATTACCGGCAAACACCTGCCGTGTCACTGCAGCTTGTAACTTCTCAACAAACTGTACAGGCGGTTCTTGCACCCCCTGCCGGACCGTGGGATCTCCCGCTCCAGGGCCAGCAGAGCTGCCCTGCCCGCAGCCCCAGCTGCTGCTGACACCGACAGATGCCGCCTCGCCTGCTGTTGTGGGTTAGAACTCTGTCCTGTCCCTGTCAAAACACCTGAACCGTTACCGAAACGCACATCATCTTGTGGAAAAACGTAAATTTCCAAGTGCCTGGGCATCAGCCTTCTGCACCCATGTTGTCCTAAGGACACTGCTCCGGCTGGGACATCATCTGTGCCAGCACAGCGGTATCAAAAGGCGTCATTTCCTCCGGAGTTCACAGTCTGAGTAATCGCGTAGTCGGTGGAGAATTCGGCCCGTATTGCGCTACACATTTTCCCAAGTCTGGGATCACCTTCCATGACCACGGTCTGTGCTGGGGCGTTATCCCCGCGGCGGGTCCCCCGGTGCCAGGGAACCCATTGCGGCGGGAGGGGCAGCAGCGGGCAGCGTCACGGGGGGGTTATCGCCTCAGGCAGCTCCAGTTCCCCTCCTGAGAGCCCGTGCCCTGACCAGAAGCCCAGAGGACGGTACGGACGGGCAGTAACACGAGGGAGGCAGTTTTGCGAGCGGGACCCCGCGAGGCGTCCCCGCTGGGGTCACTAGATGGCGCTGTGGCTCCGCGGGCGGCCCCGCCAGCTCCCCGGGCCCTCAGCCGTCGGGTCATCCCAGTCGCCAGGCTTTTCCTCTGGGAAGGGGGGTACAAGGGTGGGTTTAGAGAATATTGAGTTTCTCCTTCATCTGAAGGAGGAGGCGGTGCAGCCGACGGCTCTGTTGGAACCGAATCACTGATATCGATTAAGGCTGCCGACTCCACCTCGCTCGCCAACTCTCCAGGTGTTTCATAAGTTCTGTCACGAACCAAGGAGCGTTTCGGGTACATCTCACCATCAGAACCTGCCCAAAGCGTCACGCTGCTCCGTGAGTCAGGATTCGGCGCTCTCACCCCCGCGGCCCGGGTTTTAGAGCGTGCTCCAGTACCTACAATCTTTTCCCTTTCCCGCATCACATTCCCCGCTGTTCCCTGGCGCCCACAGTCTGTTCACTCCCCTGAGCCTGTTTCCCCGAGGGAGGGGTGCGGGGGTGCAAGGCTCTGCGCGGTGCGGGAAGCCGGGGCAGTGCCTCCCGCCCCACCTGGCTGCGCTTCCCAGGCGTTCCGAGCCCCACAAAGCAGACGCCACGGAGATAACAGAACTGCGGCGTCTTTGGCCCCCGGGTGACACAATCAAACAGCTTATCACCTAGCTCTTTCCAAATGGAAACATTAAAAGAAGTTACAGTAGTTGCCTCATCTCCTTGTTCTTTACCCCATAGCAGCATTTTTCCAGTAACTGTTCCTCCAACTTAACTCCTCATTTTTGTAAAATCATTTTACACATAGTAATAACCATAGCTTCTTTCTTACTTAAGGAAATACCCATGTTCCCAGAGGCTCACCTTCTACTCAGGTGTCAGTTCTGGAAAAACAAACAAACCAAACCAAACCAAACCAGAACCCCACGCTGGGCTCCGTCCCGCAGCTCCGCCCGCTGGCCATGTGGGCCCAGTCGTGGCCATCGCGTCGGGAGTCACCAAATGTCGTTCTGAGGGATGGACACGACACATAAGCTGGTGCAAAAGGGCACTTTATTATTCTAACAAGCCTTTTTCTGTCCCCTCCCAAGCATGTGTGTCTGTATCTCATTGGTTCAGCCAAGGATCAAAACTTCATGATTGGACAACTTCTTCTCTGCTGTAACTTCAATAAGCTTCTCCTACATGTCCCATGTGGCTGTCTGGCAGTCTCCTTCTGGCAGTTCCTCATCTTGTTACTCAGCTCTTCTCAGGGCTTTCCAGCCTCTTCAAGGGTGCACAGTTATCTGCTCAAGGTTAACATCAAACTTGCATTCCAATCACTCAGACTAGCCGAGGTTTCCCACACAAATAGGTGTATGTTTGGTGTGTCATGTTTTGGTTTTTTTAAGACCCTATTAAATGAAAAACAAAACACAATTAAAACAAAGCATTACTCTAAATGCACAGTTTCCCCCAAGAGAGTGATGAATCTGAGCTGTTAGTCGCAAATAGCAAATCCATCACTTCAGGCTTGTGCTTAGATATTACTACAAGGAAAGTTAAATGAGAAGCCACATCAAGCATAATGAAGCCCTCAGTCTCTCTGTGTGCCAGAACCACCAGCCATGGAGCTGAGGACTCACTTGTAAGAAGGAAAAGGTTAGGACAATTCTGAACTGAACTTTCTGCAGGCTTCAGGTAACCATGTGCTGGGGTGAAGGTTACAAGGTGCTTGTCCCTGTCACAAACCTGTAGGTTTTTTTGCAGCACTCAAACTGAAGCAGAAGCAAGGGGACCACACAATTTTACCCAGCAATACAGAGTCTGCTCCTTTCCCTCACCTTCACAGCACGGAAGGGCAGCTTCTCTCTGTGTCTCTAATACAGTCCTGTATCTGAACTTCTTCCAGCAAGAACCTGTGCTGTGCAGGCAACCATAACACTGCCCCAGCTCAGGGTGGCTCTGTGAGAAGGTAGTGCTAGGTGGCATCTGGGAGAGTGTGAAGGTTTCCATGTAAGTGTTTGCTGGTGGGGCTGAGAAGGAAACATTTGTAGGGGATTGTTAAGTGCAGGCTAAGGGGCAAAGCTGGGATGATCTGTGTGGTGCAAATGGTTTGGTGCAAAAAAGTTAATTTGGGCCACAAGGGAAAGAATTGAGACCTTGCTAGCTGCTTCAGCCCCTTTCCTTCAGATTGATTGAGCTGAGGATGGACAAGCTTAACTCAAGTCTTCCCAGAGACTGGGAAGAGACACAGTAGAAGGGAGACCAGAGTGAAAAGGGAATAAAATGGTTGTATCCTCCATGGGAGAGGTGAGGTGTGATAACATCTTGGATAGTGAAAGAGAGAAGATGCAGAAGGGTTGTAGCCTGTTTAAGAGAAATAGGGTGTGCAGCTGGGGTGGGGGAAAAAAAAAAATCACAATTGTTCAGTATGTGGACTTGGGGTGTAAGGAATGCAATTTTATTTCTACTGTAAATTAAAGCTAAGTCATGAAGTACAAGGCCAGACTTTTCCAACTATCCAGGCTTCTCTCACACAGTGTCCTGATCTGGAACTGGCATATCCTACAAGAAATATTGCCCCAGCTGCACTAAGGATTTCCTGCAGGGTAGGAATTCATAGAATCATAGGCTGGAAGAGACCTTAAAGATCATCAGGTTCCAACCTCCTTGCTATGAGTAGGAACACCTCACACTAGACTGGGCTAATTCACTTAACATGTAAAAGAGGAGTTGGATTGTACTGAGTGAAAAAAAACAAACAAGAATACTTTTAATTGCATCATTTAATTATTCAGTGCAATGACTGCAATGTGTGTTATTAGCATGAATTAATTTTTCTGTTGCAGCTCTCCTTTTGTAGGCATCTATTAGTATCTCCAACTTGCAAATAAGAGATGCAGATCATGAATCTGACTCAAACTCTGCTAGAGCCAGTGGGAGTCTTTTCTCACAGCTGGGAGGGCAAGCTATGTGATCTGCTCTGCAAGGCAGAGAGTATCTACTGATCTGGTTTGTGCACCTTCAGATTAAGGGGAAATATTGTGCTTCCAGCTACTACTGGTTTGTTTTTTATTCCTGCAACAGCAAAATACATCAGGTCCTACTTCTTTGACAGAATAATAACTAGGCAGATCAATGTGGCAAGGCCATAAGCTATGACTTTTATTATTAAAAATTATATTAAGACCTAAGAACTGTCTTTGGCTATTTTTGAACATCCAAGTTCAGAATTAAACAATACTTCACATGAATTTTATTGTCTTTCCACCTAATCATGGCTGCATGCACTTAAGACAGCAGAAGAATATGAAAGAAGCAACTCAGGCTGCTGACTGAACTGAACCAAACAGCATATTTTTCCCACACTAGTTATTTTATTAAACTAGCCAATGCATTCTAAGTATTAAAAGACTAAGTTGTATCTGAGAAATCACCTTAGAAAAATCACTGGGAGATCTATCAGATGTAACACAATGGGTTAAAATTATCTACAGTGGTTGCTACATTCATTTATATTGTTTAACATCCACAGGGAAAAAATAACAAAGAAACAAATACTCACTAACAACAAATAAACAACCCCACACAATAAACCACCAACACTCAGAGAACTGCAGTGTCTGGGAAGAAAATGGAAGTAGATTGAAGTTCACAATGAATTTTGTATTCCGCAATGGAGGTTAAAAGGAAGCCTTAAAAAGCATTTAAAAGGCCGTTTTCTTCTACTGCAGACCAAGCTGTCCAGACAGCTTGTGATTTCTACTGTTGCCAGTAAGTTAAACACTGTCTTCATTACATTTCTGATTTCCTGTAGAACCAGTAAAGATGCGAAGGGTTGCTGCCCTTACAAACACTGCTGAATACCTGTGTTTTCTGAAGAGTCTGGAAAGTGCCAAAAAGAAAGGAGTGCTGAGAAGTTCAAAACTGTGCATTTAGGAGCAGCATTCAGAGTCCATAAATGAATTCCATATAAAACTGCTCCCGATGACCAACTAATTGGCTTGTTTTTGCCTTTCATGTGAAAAATCACAAGGGGTTACTAACAGAAAAAGGAGTGTTGGTGGTCACGTCCAATTTATTCGCTAATTCAGAGGCATCTATAGAGCCTGCTATTGTTTTGTAACCTGTTACAAAATCTCAGCATTATTGATCAACACCAAGGCTGCCACCAGCTCCATTTCCTCACTATTCATGAGCTTATTACCCGATTGATTTTTATCAATATACCACACCACAGAAGAACACGTGGCTGAAATAATAATGAGTAATTTTTTGAACTAGACATTTTCCTTCTGCTAAGTAGTTGTATGCATATCAAAGCTTTGTGTACATCAAAAAAAACCAAAGCATAAAGGATTTATGCTGTCAATGTTGTACTTTCAGTCAGTACATTAAATAGCTTTCCATATTTTCAATATGCAGTAGGAATTTTTTTCACTGCCTGGTCGACACAGATTATACAAATCTTTGTTCACCTGATGCCTTGGAACACAGGTTGTGCCCCAGTACAAATATAGGCAGTGTCAGTATCTTCAAAAGTTAGAACTGGCTGTAAAAAAATGCGTAGTATTGATCCATCTTTATTCTCTCAACCATTTCCCTATTAATGATTCTGTTTACAAGCAAAATTACTGTTTCTGCTCCTACCTTACCCAGGCTCTGGCTGCTAAATTAGGTTTTTACTGCTTGTAAATCAGTGGCAACTTATCCCTACAGAACTGGCTGAATTTCCAATTACAAATCTACCGTTCCCATATCACAATTCCCAGAGAAGTATTTTAATTTATTTTCAGACAAATTAAATCTCAACTGTCCTTCATGTCTCTCAGACTGCAGTTTTACGTCACTTTACATTTAAGGCTGCCTGAAGAAGCAGCTGCCAGTGCTATTGCACTGACCAGAAGGATGCTGAAGGAGCATTTGATGGATTCCAAGGAGAAAAGAAAGGTGTTTTTCCAAGTTCCAGCTAATGTGTGAAGAGTGGTACTATTCTGTCAGCATTATTAGGATTTCTTTGCTTAGCTTTACCCTACTTGTCTCTTTCCATGCTAGCATCCATGCATGATTTTGATTGTGATCAAAGTCAGATTACCCTAGTAGTGTCTATACCTTAGCAGCAATGAGCATGATCATTATGTGACCTCTCCTCTCCCTCCACCTCACACCAGGTAATAAACACAGCTAATAAATTCACTTGACAGAAATGGCTCCCCACTTCTCACCCACACCCATCCCTGTTCTTTGCAAGGATGTCTTTTTTAAAAAAATATTTATCTCAGTACCAGAGCTTGGGTGCTTTTTCCAGCAGAGTATCTGTGTTCATACCACGTGGTGCCTGGCTAATGCTGTGCAGTCAATTATGCAGTATCTGGGCAGAGAAGCAATCACAGCATGAATGAATGTAATGTAAAGGAATCACCTGATGTCTCTTTCTTAGCCTGATCCTTACCACTGCTGCTAGAGGGGAAAAGTATCTTAAAAAACAGTCTCATGTCTTTTTTTGTGTTTCTGTTTTGTTTTGTTTTGTTTTGTTCTCTGTCTCCTTCCCTGTTTTACTAAAATATTTGTTTTGTGGCAGGCATATTTACAGTTAGGCATACAGAAAGGAGATAGGTTTGTTTGGGAAATTCCACTGTTCTTCTACTTATCAGCTAGTAGAGCACTCAAATTTTGTACACTGATATTTATTACAGTGGTAGAAAGAAAAGCACAGTTATAAATACTCACACACATTGCCAAGATTTGGCTGGGCTTTTTTTCTCTTCTCGAAGAGGGCAAGGAAAACTGCTTAACATACTTAGACTGAAACCATCTCAAGCTGTAACTGGCTGTACCTTTTTAACTTGCATCACTGTGGCATGTACATATAATCAATATGATATGCAATATTTTCTTGATTACATTTTCTGCTTAGGAATTCGATAAATTATTCCTCCTGCTGTTTTCCTAATAGTGGTACCATAGAATTACACAATTTTGCTTGGGAGGGATGGGGAATATTAAAAAATGATAAAACAAAAGAGCTGAGTTATTTACCTGTAATTCCTCCACTCCCACTGCTAGCATTTATCACTCTACCCTCTGTAATTTCTTCTGAATACCTCAGCTCTCACTCTCATGGTCAGAAACCTAAATCTTCAAGCTGCAAAGAAAAGGTTATCACTCCAATTCATTTGTGGACAAATTGCCCAAACTCAGCTGTCAAGCAACAGTCCACTCAAGCATCCAAGCTGATTTGTATCTATCATGGGTGTGTTTACTTGACAGATTCTCACAAGTGAGCTGGAGCAGAGAAAAATGTTTTTAATGACAGCATCATGGCAATGACACATTTTCTGCAGCTAATGTTTGCATTATGTGTTTACTGTTTGCAGAGCATCTAAAAGACATCAAACTAAAAATAAGACATATTTCTTTTCTTCTGTGCACATATTCCAACTAAAAAGAAAGCATAAGTCCATAGGAAAGTGCTGGGAAAGCCTGGATGGAACTTTGCCCCTTCTTCCTGCTCACTTTCTACCTTCTCCATTTCTTTCCATCCTACTCTGTTACTTGTCTGTCCCCTGCTTTTTGTATGCCTGTTCTTGTCTTGCTCTGGGAAAAACATATCTAAAGGAAGATAAAAGCAGACACACCCATCTATTTCTCTGATAGCTTCAGTGATTTATGAATCTTAAATATGAAGAGAGATTGAAACTAATCAACAGATGACTGGAAACTTGAATATTCATTAATTTCAAATCCCCATATTACTCTGCCAGGTATCGTTTAGATATAAAGAATATATGTGTTGTCTAACCACAACTTTTGGAAAAGGAAGACAGCAGACTCTTTAACCATCTCAGAGCTTTTGAAGCGTATGTTTTGGACAACTGTGCATCTATCCTTTGAAAAGGGGAAAAGAAATAAAACTTGATTAATGTGTTTATGAATCTCTAATGCCCTCTGCTTGAAAATCAAACCATCCCAAAATTTAACTTCAATGATAGGCAGGAATAAAATATCGTTAAGTATTACTGTAAATTAAATATTCGTTTTGATTTGCACCTCTATAACCTAAAGAAAATCTAAGGCATTCACAAAAATGAACCAGTAAAGAAATGTTAAATTAAGTATAAATATTTATTTATAGATGTATTTATTTATTATAGGCAGACATTAACATCTAGCAGCAATCTATTTTATATAAGTAATAAGCTGCTGCCACCTTCTGCAAAAAGCTCAGCATGACTGTGACTGTCATCTTTCTCACAAGGCCAAGGTAACATGAGGTACATGTTCTGAGCCAAGAAAACTAGGCAACAAAACACATTCTCCTCCAGCATCAACACAAAAAAATCCGCTGCACTCAGATGTTCTTCCTCAAGAAGCTAATCTGAAGGTGGTCTCAACAGTTCCAAACACAAAGGTAAGCATGTTATCCTTGTCCCCACTCAGGAAAACACTGACACCTACTAATCATCAAACAACCACTGCAGCAAATTTACAGTCTGGTGACCTCTCTTTGGCCACACCCTTCTTTGCCTCATAAATTCCCACCTGCTTGAAGAAGAGTCTGCTCTCCTTGGGAACACCTTCCAACCATGGCTTGCCCATTATAAAGCAACAGAAAGTCAACATATCTCTCCATGGTTTCTGCAAGCACAACCCTCCCCTCCTGAGGTGCTGCCACCATCTCTGGCAACAGGGGACACCTTTCTGGTAGAATTGGATACCCCAATTGTGGTGACACAAGTGACCTTCTGTGTCCTGTAAATGGGCCCCTGCTCATCAGCACTGGCCGTGTGCTGATCCAGAATGAGGACCCAAAATCTTTGGTGACTATGAGGAGATGATGACCAGACACATTTTTTCCCTCTGGCAACTGCAACTGCCATAATGGTGGCATGAGGGGGTTTTGATTTTTTACATTCTGGCAGCACAAGTAGTATCAGAGGCTCCAACGGCAGAGCAGTAGCAAACCCGTGTCACTGCTGGCAGATCAATGCTTCTCAGTCAGTATCTATTATTAATAGATTGATCGCCTCTCCAAAACTTTCCTAAAAAACAAACCCATGACATTTTGACCTCATTTTCCAAGCAAACAAGATTTATATAATCTTCCTGTCCAGCTGCTCCATCTTCCTGTAACAGTTGAATACATGGTTTCAACTAAATTTCATAGGAAATTGAAAAATCTCAAAAACATGATTTCTAGAAATTTAGGGAATCCATAGAACACATAGGCAGGGAAAAGCAATCTTCAAAAGCTGAACTGCTGGTGGGTCAGCTGACTTCAAAGAATCATGGAACTACAATCCCATGATTTGGGGGAGGAGAAAAGGAGAAGGAAAAACCAGAAGCTGCATGTGCACTTCCTGGGCAACACCTAAGGAGCCATGATGGCAAAATATTAAAACAGATCTGTCTGAGAAGCAACTCTGAGTTATGCTGGGAACAAAAAAGACAAAGGATGTTCAAAACACCTTGCCATAATGATCATTCTTTATAGCAGCTATTAAGACCTCCAGTAATTCAAGAAATTAATGAGTCTGTGCTAAAAGATGCTGGCAAGAATGAAACAAACCGATATGGAAAACCAGAGTTACCACCAGACCTCTCATTACTAAGGAAAAGATGTTGCAGCAACCCTCTGTCTGCAGTGCAGAGCCCATCACCATGTGTTTACCAGCATGTTTATGTTTCTTACTGCCGGTGGGTTGTTTTCAGTGTGCCATCCGAGTGTTCTGAGGCTGCAGTCATCTGATTTTTAAAAAGTAAGACAGTTGTTTTGAGGGCTGCTGATTTTCAACGAGGTCTTACTGTCATTTTTTTGTGTCACAGATTCAGCAAGGCCTTGAATTCATTATGAAATTAAATCAAAAGTTATGACAGATGTAAAACTTACGGGTTTTAATTGGAATCATTTCTCTAAAATTAATTTAGTCTTTACTTCAAAAATGTGCAGGGGGTGGTTAAGATCCCATGTGGGATCTTTTGCTAAAATGGAAGAATTCATTACTTTGCTAATCACATTTTTTACTACTGGAAATTTTTTTCTTCATTTCTGAGCAGAAATGCTACACCTGGGATGGAGCCCTCTGCAAATTCTTTTCCTGTTTGTTTCTTTCCTTGTGTTCACACAGCCACCAGCAGTTTCAGTGACCATCTACTACGATTATGTGTAGATGTCACTTCACTCTGTGGAGACCCTTCCAAAAGCAGCACGACCAGCAGGTCAAGGGAGGTGATTCTCTCTCTCTGCTCCACTCTCCTAAGATCCCACCCGGAGAACCAGGTCCAGTTTTGGGGTCTCTAGCATAAAAGGGGTGTGGAGCTCCTGGAGCAAGTCCAGAAGAGGGCCACAAAAACGATCAGAGGGCTGGAGCACCTCTCCTGTGAGGTCGGGTTGAGAGAGCTGGGGTTGTTCACCCTGGAGAAGGCTCCAGGGAAACGTCATTGTATCTTTCAATACCTAAAGGGGACCTATGAGAAAGGTGGGGACAGGCTTTTTAGAAACATCTGTTGCAACAGAAGGAGGGGTAACGGCTTTAAGCTGGAAGAAGAGAGATCTGGATTAGATATGAGAAATGAATTATTTCCTGTGAGGGTGGTGAGACGCTTGGAACGGGTTGCCCAGGGGAGCTGTGGCTGCCCCATCCCTGGAGGTGTTGAAGGGCAGGTTGGATGGGGCTCGGAGACACTTGGTCTGCTGGGAGGTGTCCCTGCCCGCGCGTGGTAGAATTGGATACCCCAATTGTGGTGACACAAGTGACCTTCTGTGTCCTGTAAATGGGCCCCTGCTCATCAGCACTGGCCGTGTGCTGATCCAGAATGAGGACCCAAAATCTTTGGTGACTATGAGGAGATGATGACCAGACACATTTTTTCCCTCTGGCAACTGCAACTGCCATAATGGTGGCATGAGGGGGTTTTAATTTTTTACATTCTGGCAGCACAAGTAGTATCAGAGGCTCCAACGGCAGAGCAGTAGCAAACCCATGTCACTGCTGGCAGATCAATGCTTCTCAGTCAGTATCTATTATTAATAGATTGATCGCCTCTCCAAAACTTTCCTAAAAAACAAACCCATGACATTTTGACCTCATTTTCCAAGCAAACAAGATTTATATAATCTTCCTGTCCAGCTGCTCCATCTTCCTGTAACAGTTGAATACATGGTTTCAACTAAATTTCATAGGAAATTGAAAAATCTCAAAAACATAATTTCTAGAAATTTAGGGAATCCATAGAACACATAGGCAGGGAAAAGCAATCTTCAAAAGCTGAACTGCTGGTGGGTCAGCTGACTTCAAAGAATCATGGAACTACAATCCCATGATTTGGGGGAGGAGAAAAGGAGAAGGAAAAACCAGAAGCTGCATGTGCACTTCCTGGGCAACACCTAAGGAGCCATGATGGCAAAATATTAAAACAGATCTGTCTGAGAAGCAACTCTGAGTTATGCTGGGAACAAAAAAGACAAAGGATGTTCAAAACACCTTGCCATAATGATCATTCTTTATAGCAGCTATTAAGACCTCCAGTAATTCAAGAAATTAATGAGTCTGTGCTAAAAGATGCTGGCAAGAATGAAACAAACCGATATGGAAAACCAGAGTTACCACCAGACCTCTCATTACTAAGGAAAAGATGTTGCAGCAACCCTCTGTCTGCAGTGCAGAGCCCATCACCATGTGTTTACCAGCATGTTTATGTTTCTTACTGCCGGTGGGTTGTTTTCAGTGTGCCATCCGAGTGTTCTGAGGCTGCAGTCATCTGATTTTTAAAAAGTAAGACAGTTGTTTTGAGGGCTGCTGATTTTCAATGAGGTCTTACTGTCATTTTTTTGTGTCACAGATTCAGCAAGGCCTTGAATTCATTATGAAATTAAATCAAAAGTTATGACAGATGTACAACTTACGGGTTTTAATTGGAATCATTTCTCTAAAATTAATTTAGTCTTTACTTCAAAAATGTGCAGGGGGTGGTTAAGATCCCATGTGGGATCTTTTGCTAAAATGGAAGAATTCATTACTTTGCTAATCACATTTTTTACTACTGGAAATTTTTTTCTTCATTTCTGAGCAGAAATGCTACACCTGGGATGGAGCCCTCTGCAAATTCTTTTCCTGTTTGTTTCTTTCCTTGTGTTCACACAGCCACCAGCAGTTTCAGTGACCATCTACTACGATTATGTGTAGATGTCACTTCACTCTGTGGAGACCCTTCCAAAAGCAGCACGACCAGCAGGTCAAGGGAGGTGATTCTCTCTCTCTGCTCCACTCTCCTAAGATCCCACCCGGAGAACCAGGTCCAGTTTTGGGGTCTCTAGCATAAAAGGGGTGTGGAGCTCCTGGAGCAAGTCCAGAAGAGGGCCACAAAAACGATCAGAGGGCTGGAGCACCTCTCCTGTGAGGTCGGGTTGAGAGAGCTGGGGTTGTTCACCCTGGAGAAGGCTCCAGGGAAACGTCATTGTATCTTTCAATACCTAAAGGGGACCTATGAGAAAGGTGGGGACAGGCTTTTTAGAAACATCTGTTGCAACAGAAGGAGGGGTAACGGCTTTAAGCTGGAAGAAGAGAGATCTGGATTAGATATGAGAAATGAATTATTTCCTGTGAGGGTGGTGAGACGCTTGGAACGGGTTGCCCAGGGGAGCTGTGGCTGCCCCATCCCTGGAGGTGTTGAAGGGCAGGTTGGATGGGGCTCGGAGACACTTGGTCTGCTGGGAGGTGTCCCTGCCCGCGCGGGGGGCTGGGACCG
>NW_009953649.1:1990653-2054409 GCF_000747805.2 Chaetura pelagica
CGCAGGGTGCGGGGCGCTGGTGCCGGCAGCGCCAGGACCCGCTGCAGGGGGCGGAGGGTCAGCGCGGACCCTCCTCAGGGCTGCTGTCCGAGTGTCCGAGCCTCAGCGGGTTTCCTGTCAGCCGTAATTAGAATGTTTCCTTCCCAGGAACGTGAGAGGTGGGCTGAGGACGAGCGGGGTGTCTCACGGGCAGCCCGGCACAGACTCCGTGTAACCAGCCGCTCTGGAGTCACATCAGAAGCAGCAGTTTGTTCAGCCCTGAAGTGTATTTAAAACGCCACAATCCAGAGCTGTTTGCTGTAGATGAAAACAAGTCCGGATTTCTAAATTTGGAGCCTGTTTCCTAGCATCTGATCCCAAGAGCTTACGCACGCTCCCCCTCCTCCTATTGTTTGCCAGTTGCATCTTAGTTCATTTTCTCTTAATTTCATTAACTCCTACTCTTAATATTTCCCTAAATGTGCTCCATCGTCTTCAGCAGTATATCTCAAGTGAATTAGCCAGAAGCAAGGGAAGAAGGCCTAGTGATGGTGTGAATGAAAGCAGGGTGTCCAGATGGTGCTGGCTGTTACTGCTCCCTTGGCATGGGAAACCTTGGGCTTGATCCTTCCAGTCCTGTCTGTTCTGTGATAATCCAACAAGGATCCCCCGGAGATAAGAGAGAAGAGGGGCCCAATTCTTAGAGGAGTTACGATGCCTAAATAGTTTTTGCAAAAGGCATGGGGCAGGTAAACTAGAGAGCTATGGGAAGGAACTTGAGGCAGTAAAGGTGATCTTTGGATGTCAGAAAAACACGAGGTGTGATACTGACATTTTCAATGGGGGAAATATTAGATCCACAGTACTATCTATGTGGCAACTTTGGGGTAATTATGTTCTACAACTGTGGATGTACTTGCAAGATAAAATGTTTGTTTAAGACTAGATTTTGCATCAAAGTCAGAGATTTAAGCTTCTTTGAAAACCTTTGAAAATATCTTCAAATATCTTCATTTTGAATGGTCTTAATTCCATTAAAACCTGGCCCTAATGTAAAGTGCAGTTATGGCACGTTCTAAATAATCCTGTTGTTAAAATAATACTCTACCTATTAGAAATCTTTAATTTATTTAATTTCTTGAGTTCTTGAATTTTGGAATTCTTGAATGCTATGCCTTTCTGGCAGCTTTCCTGACTATCAACACTGGGCTTGCAAGGCAGTTTCAATTCCTAATCTGCAAATTGCTCTGTGCCCTGTTTGGTTTATTTAAAAGTCTGCCCTGTGAGTGATGGTGGTATTGGAAACAGGGGATTATGACTTCTTAGTGCAATTACAGTGGAGCTGGAGCACAAAGGAGAATGAAGTTTTATTCACACATCTGTCAGCCATGACACAGACCAGGAGAGATTGCTATATGAATATGTATGTAATTCATATTTAAATCCATTGTCCTTTGTTCAAAGTAAAAGACTACACTGGTGCTAACAAACCTGTTTGGTGTGTTAGTGAAACATCCATGTACATAGAGAGGTTTTCTTTGCAATGTGCTTCTTATGTAGCAGTTAATTCCTGAAGACATCATTGAATGTAGAACAGCTGACTAAAATTTAAGTGGATAATATTTCACCTGACAAAATGTGCATTAATGAACATCTTCTCTACTTCAGGAAGTTGCAGAGTAGTAAATCAATACTTTGACCAAGAAAAAAGTAGTTTTTATATAAATGATCACTGTTTCCCCTGATAAATAACTGAGCTTCTCTTTTTTATGTTGAAGAGGAAGAAGAATACGACAAGCCTCCACGGTGCAAGGCAGGACAAGATACTGTGCTGCAGTCACCTGTGGACTGGGTGCTTTTGGACGGCCGAGAAAGCTCAGATGACCATGGAATTGTGCAGTACGAGTGGACGTTGCTGCAGGGTGACCCGTCGGTCGAAATGAAGGTACACACACAGTCACACGTGGCCACTCCTCCGCAGATTGTTGTTACAGCACAGTTTTAAATGTAGAGCTAAAAATATTAAGTGTGTTCAAATAGATATGGCTACCAGGCACAAAAATTAGGACAACTCTACAACTTGAGCATTTATTTCATAGAACCATAGAGCAAACCAGGTTGGAAAGGATCTCAAAAGAGACTTTTGTGAGTCAGGGAGCCTAGATGAGATTATCTTGTGCCCTGTCCAGTCACATCTTGAAAACCTCTGGTGATGGCTGTTCAAAAATATTAGTTGAGCCACTGCCACCTGCTGTTGCATGTTCTGTCTTCTACTGCGAGATCCACATCTTCAGAAGGGTGACTACAGTCAGCTAGTTCTGAATGACTTGAAGCTGTATTACAACTTGAAACTGTCATAAAAGGACCACTAAGTTTGTTTATCTTCGCTTATTAATTTATTAGCTTGAAAATTAAAAGGTCAAAAAGCTTTGGTAAGGAGTTTGAATTGCCTAATACACAGAAAAGATGAATGAAGCTTTCAGAGTAGATGCTAGGTGAAAACTGGATAAAATGAACTTTTTATTATCAAGAGTTGTTAATCTGACCCATCGTAGCATTATTTACTTTAAATGGGAATTGAGTACTCTCTGAATTAATCTGTGATGAATAATATATCTAGTAAGACAAAAATTAGAAGTTAATTTTAAAAAATGAGATTCATGTTTTTATTTTTTCTCAAAGTGACTCCATAAAAGAGAGACAAGTCCTATATCCATTTAAACTTGCAAAAGTTACATTAATCTGTGTGATTTCTTTATGTTTGGGAACAGAAAACAAACATGACACATTCATGTTTAAATACTTTCCCATTGTGTTCAAATGAGCAAGGATTTCTCCTACAGATACTTACCTTGATGTTTATCCATTATAATTTAATTTTTAGAGTTGAATTAATAATTGTGATTTTTTTAAATACAATCATCAGTTACTGTCTGTAGTGATTTAGTTGCTGTCCTGAAGTTGCTGTACTTCATATAATTTATTCCTACAAAATGGTGTATGCATCAATAGCTTCAAAGGGGAATGGACTGTGTTTAAATAAGATAAAAGGCAGCTGTTGCATTTCACTTATGTACCAAAGAATAAATAGAAGGCAGAGGAGGGGGAAGGACTGCTATAAAGAGAACTTACTGTATTGTAGAAGGAAGCCAGTGGAAATGTTTTTTTTCCTGTTGTAGCTGCTTATTGCTGCTTAGATAATTTGCTTCTCAGGTTGCCACCCACATGCTGTAGCTGTGCAGCTGCATGACACTTAGAGGCAATTACAGATTGGGTTTTTTAAAATGCTGATTACCTGGAAATGTACTGTCTAGTTTGAGCCAAAGTTTGTCAGAAAGCTGATACAGTTGAGCATTTTTCAGGGCAGGACAGAGACAAAAAGGAAAGCACTGAGGTCCCCAAGAGGAGTGGCAGCTTATTCAGAAGTCAGTGACTGTTTCTCTGGCTCTGCACTGAGAGTTGGATTCCACAGCTCATGAATTCTAAATACTGTATCTGCTCTTCCAGCAGTCATGATGAAGAGCAGCAAGTGTTTTCTTAGAGCATATTTATTTCTGTAATACACTAGAGAATGAAATTCTGAGAGGTCATACGCTCTATCAGGAGGAAATCAAGAGCATTATCAGATAACTGAGTGCAGTCACATAAATAGAAAGGAAATAAATTTCAAGTTAGGAAATGTACTTACCAGAAGAGAAAAATGCATTTATCAATACACACTGCTATAAACCTAGGTCTAGGACTCTATTATCATATTTATCAAACATTTATCTCTTTAAAGTATGAAAGCAACTTTAAGTAAGCAAACCAAAGATCTTTATTGAATTTTGTTTTTAATATTAAAGGTAATCACAGAGGATTGTACCATACCTTTCAGTTGCTTATAAAAACAGCCCTGTGTGCTTCATTTGTAAAAATGCACTACATGTCCAATAAACCTGCATAGCTTTTTTGTAGTAACTCAAGTATACGTTACTGAATTCTCAGACAGCTGGAGTTATTTCTGACTGGCAATTGTCACAAGGTTAAAAAAAGTTCAACATTTACAAATACCACACTCATTTTATACAAACTTCTCAGTTGCTATTGTACTCGTAATGCCAGTTTGGTACCTCTTTTAAATGACCATAAAATAAGTTTTTTCATCAATTTCTTAATGATCTAGTGCAATTTAAGTTGTTTCTGTAGTTGTATCACAAGACTTTCTGAAACGTAACATGTAGACTATAAATTAAGTTATTTCTGGTTCAGAGCAAGGAATGGAAATTCAGCATGGGGCATGGAAAAACTCGGACCAGCATCTTTGAAACTTAGAATTGACTACATCAAAATCATACTGGACAGAGCTGGACAGCTTTATTAATAGAGAATTCTATCAGTCACATTATCATGAAGTCAAAAAGTTACCTGTTAATACACATGCTTGAGAGGACTGTCTAGACTTAAGTATTAATCTGCATGAAAAGCATTGTATAAAAGTATGCTCCCTGTTCCTAGAAGTTTATGGACAGATCCTTTATACCCTTTTTTTTAACCTCTGTGTTTCTTTAATCAGGTACCACAACCAGGAACACTGAAACTGTCTCACATCCAGGAGGGCAGGTATGTTTTCCAGCTCACTGTGACAGACACTGCAGGTCAGCGAAGCTCTGACAACGTCTCTGTGACCGTTCTGCCCATGGTTCATTCTGCAGTAGGTAAGGAAATGACTGGAGCTGCTCCCTGTGGGACAATCAGGGTATCATACTCAGAGCAAGGGTCTTGATGGAGGCAGAAATCTTGTTCTCCATTTCTAGTGTTTTGGTTTGCCCTTATTCCTTACATTATGAAATCTTTCAGTTTTGAATTGCTGTTTCAGGGTGAGGAAGTAAGCAAGCATCACTTATTTATTAGAGTAATAACAGTTTCAAGCGCTTAAAGGTTCATCCTGATATTGCTGGTAAGCATGCAGGGTTGGAAAAATGAAACACTGCCTTATGTAACAGTTCGTTGTACAGCCAGACAGCGCGTGGAACATGACAAAGCTTGTGCTATAGGGAAGACTCGGTTAAAAGCAACTAATAGTGTGATGCACAGTCTAATTATACTATTGGTCTACATCTAAAAGATGGGATCATTCCTTGTTTTAATGCATTTAAGCTTTTCATTGTAATGGTTGTTATTGAAGCCTTATGTTACTTTGGAAACTGAAACTGGAATTGACCCATCATTTTAAAACTAAGCTTGAGGAACATGAAAAAAAGAAATTAAGTCAGATTTCTGTGGCTGTCAGCGCTGCAGTTTTTAATGTAGTAACTTTTTGTTACATTGTAATTAGCAAGTTGCTAATACAGATCTGCTGCTCTGGCAGACAGTAAAGGTTAAATGGCATCATCACTGCTTTCAGCAGAACTGATGCAAACTTTGCTCTGCACCAGAGCAGTGTCTCTACAGGAGAGGGTAGTCCCAGTGGCAATAAACTGGAATTAAAAAACCTATTATGAATCTGTTTAATAATGCCTGTATTCCAGTAGTGGATGATAGAGTTGTATTAATGAATGTTTAATTCAACTAAAGCATCTAGAGAGGTTTGCCGATTTACGTATTTGCTGCTGTGGGTATCTGTGGTATCTTTTGGGTGGAGCACACAGAGGGTTTGCTACCTGTTTTCTTTTTCTAATTTCCCAAGTCCGTTTGCAAGACAAGTGCTACTGCTGTAGTTAAACAAGGCTGTGGTGCCTTAATGCAGGCCAGACCAGTGCTATTACTAGTACTGAAATTTAAGAGGTGCATTTTCTAAGTATGATTTTAGGGGTTTTAAACAGGTGCCTGTGTTCTTGCCATACTTCCCTTAGCATTGGTCAGCTTTTTAGTACATAGCAGGATAACAAGCAAAAGCTGTGACTTGCTTATGCAAATTGATTTGCTGTTACCACATTAGCCAAACACCAAATTTGACAGTGCTTGACAAAGCAATGAACTACACCACTGTTGGAAAGCCAAAAGCAGAGTTGTAAACATTTAGTAATTACAAGGTCAGAGTGGAATTTGGGAAAGCTTTGAGTATGCAAAATTAAATCATGGATACTCTTCATTTCCAGGGGAATCTAAATATTAAAGCAGGCAGCAATCAGTTCTTTCTGTTGAAGGTCACTTATAAGACTTTGTGCTCACTCCTGTTCTGGCATGTGCCGTATTGGAGCCAATAGATTTCTCATGGGAATAAATGATGAACATATTGACAGAAATAACAGAGTGGGTATGTAGTAGGAATTATTTGTTGGAGAAATACAGTTAAAAACATAGAGATGTCATTTATTTCTTTTCTGGACTGTTTCTGGTCTGTTACACGTGGGAAGATCTTCTTTCAGTTTTGGCCATGTCATGGTTTGGGCCCAACACAACAACAGAGGAACAGCCACATGGCCACTCACTCAACTCCCCCTCCCCCCCCCCATGTTGGGATGAGGAGGACAAAGCTCATGGGTCGAGACAAAGCACAAGGAAGGTTCTTCACTGATTAAGGTCCCGGGCAAAACAGCCTCAACTTGGGGAAAAAATAAAAATTTAATTTCACACAAATCAAACACACACAGGACACACACAACACAAAGAGCAGGGCTTGCATATATTACCCCACCCCTCCCTTCTTCCCGGGCCCAAATCACTTTGTTCCCAGTTTCTCTCCCTCCTTCCCCCCAGCAGCACAGGGGGATAGGGGATGGGGTTTAGAGTCAGTTCACAGGCTGGTGGTTCTTGCTGCGCCATCCTCTTCAGGAAAAAGGATTCCTTACAGTCCTTCCCTGCTTCCCCACGGGGTCTCTCCCATGGAAAAGAGTCCTCTACAAACCTCTCCTTCATCAGTCCTTCCCACGAGGTCCGGAGCTGCTCCAGCCTGGGCTTCCCACAGAGTTATGGGCTGCTTTGGGAGCAAACTCCCCTGGAGCCGGGGTCTTCCAAAGCTGTGCAATCAAGAGTCCACTGGCAGCAAATCCTCTGGCCACAAAATCCAAGTCCCCTGGCCAAGTTCACCCATCCTGGTGCCTTCAGGGAATGTTCCACCACGTTCCTCCACGAGTGCAGGGGGACAGCTGCCATCTCGCCATGGGTTGCAGGGAAACTTCTGCTTGGGCATCTTCTTCCCCTTCTTCCTCACCAGCCACCAGCACTGCTCTCTTCCACCAGCACCACTCTCTTCCCTCCAGCACAGCTCTTCTCCCCTAAGTGCTTCTCTGCTCAGGTGTTATGTTGATTCTTTTGTATGTTAATCGCAGAGGCGCATCTATTGTCCCTCTAATGGCTCCTTGGCTGTGTTTGGAGCAAGGGGGGCTTCTCAGCTTCTTATGGGAGCCACTCCTGAGCCCCTTCCCCTGCTACCAAAAAACCCACCAAACCAAATCAGAACAGGCCGGAAGAGTTTAAAGTGCTGTAGGGGTTCCGCAAAAGGTGTAAGGTGCTACAGCCTCCAGGTTGAGTATTCCTGTAGTAAAGAGATTGCCCAAATAGTGATGTGGGTTCAAGACAGAGCTGTGAGCTCAGCTTCTGTGTCTGCAAAGCATCATATAGCTGGGCCTGGCCCATATTCTGCTTTCTGCCTTGTTCATGGTACTTCTTAGCATAGTGGTACTGCAGGCTTTAGTCCTTGACTCAGTATTTTCTGCTTGGATTTTGGTAATTTGAGAACTGTTTCTCAACAGCCTGTGTCGGGGTTTGCTCTCGCTACCAGTTTATCTGTGATGATGGCTGCTGCATTGACATCACGTTTGCTTGCGATGGCCTCAAACAGTGCCCTGATGGATCAGATGAAACTTTCTGCCAGAACTGTAAGTGTGCCAGGCCACAGTGTAGAGTGTGAAAGTAACCACAGCCTGAATAACTACAGGAAAATGGTAACCCTTCTGTGGCCTCTCTCCCCATGAGCAAGCAGCTTGCACTCACCATAGAGCCTTTCATTGGAAACAGTACGTGGGAAGGTTTAATGTCTGCATACAGCAGATGCTCAGAAATTAACTCTCCGATATTCAAAGCATATCAAAACTGTCCAGGATCTCCAAATGACAGATTTTCTGCTAGAGTTCTCAACTTTTAGAAGATCAGTTCTTTACTTCCATGATGATTCTGGAAACAAGGTCCCTGACCTTGATCTGAGAAGGAGTCTGAGAGGTGTGCTTCCAAGACACCTTGCAAGAATCTGAAATACTGAACTGTGAGCACGTAGGGGAACCAGCTGATTCACCATCGTGCTCTTCACTTTCATTAGTCATCCTCAATATGCCCATGCTCAGCTGAGTGAACAAAAATCAGTGGGTGAATTGGTACGATGACTGATGACTCTTTTCATTGATCGATTTCCCTGGAGGGTTCCTGTGTATGCTCTTGCTTAGAAAGTGACAGCAGGCAATTGTTAACTTGCTATGTGTCAGGAACTCACGTTTCATCATGTGTCTGACCTGGATGAACTTTTTTAGTCCACCTCAAGGCCCGTATCACAGGGACTTCCATCAGAACTCTCCCATTTTCTTCAGTTCTATATAAAAATTACGGGTTTTGTTTATATTAACACAGTGAGCCCGGGCCGGAAGTCGGTGACACACGCAGCTCCTGGCGCTACCCAGCAAAGGACTGTGGGACTGGCGGAGAACACAGATGAGAACTTCTCTGTGGAAAACACCCTGAAAACCACTGCCAGGAATCAACCACTTCTTTCAGTGGATGCAGTCATGTCTAACCAATCGCTTTCTCAGGGACCAAAGAAACAAATCAGTGGATTTGTGCCAGGTAAGAACTGAAAGGAACCAGTTTCAATAAATCTTTTGAGGAAGAAAATACCTTGCACCTTACATTTAATTAAATTGCCTGCTGGTGCCTGGCTAAGAGTAAAAATGTGCAAAAGTACAAAATGCAAAAGAAGCTTGTAATAATTAAGTTACAATTAGGTTTTGCTTTATCGAGTTAAGTTTGGGTCTTACCAGGTGCAAAAAAGAAAGTTCAAATGTAGAAATGCTGGGAAAAGAATAGTGTCTTACAGAACGAAACATGCAGTGAGCTAAATACAAATTCTGCCACAGGTTCCACTGTGCAGACTGATGTATAAGGCTTTATAAAGCTGTCGATAGGTGCCTTTAGGAGTACATAACAAAGTACTGTTCCTGGGTGAGAATAATTGCATCTCTCTTGATGCTAATCAATGACCATTTTTTTTCCTCTGAATTAGTATCTTGATTATGATGGGTACTTTTTTCTGAAGTGTGTCTTCAGGGCAGGAGAAATCTTTTATCACTATAAAGTAGCTTAGTCCTTGGGAACAAACAGCTCCTGATCTGCAGTAATGTGGCTGCAAGTCTGTTGTGAGTCAGTGTAGTGATGTTACAGTCACCAACCCTTGCTTTAGTAAAACGCCCAAAGCTGCAGTGAAACTGCTGTATCTTTTAAGATTCTTGCTGGTGAACTATCTGAAATGACAATTCAATGAAAGCACAATTGCATGCACAGAGCCTAAGATGAGTGAAAGACCTCCCACTTCAATTCCTTCAGAGTTCAGACTGATTCTTGCTGCCCAAGATGCAGCTGATTATGAACAGCTTTATTTTCTTCTGGCAACAGAGCAGTGCGCAGTGCCCTCTGCTGCTGACTGTTGTAAAGGGCACCTCCATGGTTGGCACTTTAATGTTTCTTCAGATTCTTCAACTTTTTGTGGAGACGGAGAAGGGAGTGAAAACAACGTTCTTTAACGACTGCCTCAGTGAACGTGTAGGCAGTGATAGCAAAATCTTATCTCAAGTGTTTCCCCCTTTTCTTGCAGCATAGATGACCTTGGTGCTCCTTATTGGAATGACTTAAAACTCAGTAGTCTGCTGAAGCTCTTCTTGCTCACATAGGCCTGAGAGACACCTGATACAGGGTCACCCAAACTAAACATCAAATTGCCAGTGGGCATTCCACGCTCCAGTGGAAAGTCAGCTAGCTGCTAATTAGGTCTGGAAAACCATTGGGCTTGTGAATCCAGAAGTAAAACCAGAACTGAGGTAACCAACCTGGGCAACCTATAATCTAGAGGTTGTAACTGGAATTGCATGTGAAAGTACTTTTGCATAGTCCTTTTCTGTGTTTACCTGTTGCCCAGTAACTTCCTTGCACCATTTTTGCTCACTGCTTCTGTGATGATTGTAATAGCAGAAGCTGTTGTAATCCTTTTAAACAGGCAAGATTTTCAGCTGATCATTTCTGGTTTCAATTCTTGTGGTTTTAATACTGCTCTTTTGACAAGGCTCAGTTAGAATGTAATTCCAGTTAAATGATACTTAAGGATTTCCTTGTAGAATAGAAGGACCCAGTCCTTACTGACCCAGCTGCTCAATATTTTTAATCAAAAAAGCAGCAAACAGCTCAGCGAGTTTTTAAATCGCCTACAGATAGGTAAAAGGGTGCATGTGGTGGGACATGAAGAGGTGGTGGGTACCTGGGTCCAAAGGGCAATTGACAAAATCTGCTCCAAGTTGCTGTCTTCTCATGCAGACACTTACACTCCATAGGAGTCACATGCTGTACATTAATGAATCCCCAGAGTCAAGAGAGGTTCAAGTCCTGCCCCACAGTCTTTATGGAGTTGAAGAGACAAGCATCTAACCTAGTCCTAAAAATCCAGTCAGACCTATTAATTACATTTCTCTCAATTACTGCCATCTCAAGGAGGTTGCAAATCAAGTCTAGAAATTAGGTGCTACAAAAATGAAACACAGAAACACTGAAGCAACTTCATTAAGCCTGTCTGGAAAAGTGATCAGGAGGGCAGTAATTGCTAGACACGTATTTGAGGAGAGATAAGCAGCAAGGAACAGAAATCATACCAACTGCCTTTTAAGTTCAGCAGCTCCAGTGGCAGAAAATCCTGTTCTGGGGTGGACTGTCCTGAGACAGTGCCAGACCTGCTGCTGGTGCCAAGGCAGAACCTCTGCTTCCAAGTCACACTGTGAAGGTTTTTGCCAGACCAAGACAATAATGTTGCTTGTTGGCCTAGAGTTGACTTTTCAAACATCCAGGTTCCTGATATACTATAATAAATAGATTCCAAAACTAAGCTGGAATTATTTTAATGTCAACATGATGAAAAAGTGTCTACTTAAGATACATATTAAGGGATATGGCTTTACAGTGGCAGCACAGGTTCCAGATTTTCTCTCAACAGCACTCCATTCAGGGCCACATTTGTCTTATTTCTTAGTTGGCGTTTGCAGATTGTCATGAAATTATAAGCCAGGAAGGAATATGTGATGCTCTTAGAGCCCGTGACTGCAAGGCAGAGAAAGAGAGTGTTCATATTAAGAGTAATTTACCTAATGCAGACAGCACATGGCACATTATAGGAGGCTGCTGCTAGATGTGACACTTGATGCAGGAGCTTTCAGCTGACTTCTGAAGAGCAGAAGTTTTTCTCAAGAAGTTGCAGGACTGATGAGTTGCTTTGTTTTGTGTTTTTTTTACATTTGTTTTTATTACAGTAGTGGTTAAAATACCAATAAACACAGTCCCTTCTGCTGCTTACCTCCCTGTAAGCAGCTTTCATCTATGAGAATCCAAACAGGTGTTCAATAAATGGACCTCCTTGTCAAGGACCACCATATTTATCTTTTCTCATTTTGAAAAGGAGCTGCAATGTTTTGGGCTGTGAAATAGTTCCTTGGAGCAGGAATATGAGCTTTTTGCCTATGAGTGAAACTAGAGGAAACTTGTCCTAGAACCCATTTGCTCCTAACAGTTTCTCTGTTCCAAATTTCTCTTAACCTGCTTTCTTTACTCCTGTTTGGCGCTGACTTAGTACAAGTTTTTACGGATTTACGCTTAGCATGAAAATGCAAAATTATGCAAGTCCAAGGTGAGGACTGTTTGAAACTTCTATCTGACCTAGCAGGGCATCTGTTTGCAGTAAAGAGAAAAGCAAAATAAATAAAAAATATGAAAGTCATCAATTGTTGACAGTGGGTGAATCTTATTCTGCACTCCTGCCTTTCTTGTGGGATTTCTCTACAGCAGGGTGATGCCAGGGGAACACCAAGTCTAACTTAGAAATAACCTCCTCAGGCACTCAGGACATGGAGTCTTCTGCAACAGACTTGTGATTTACTTTTTCCCAAGCTGGAAGGCCATACATTTTCTTCCATAGTTGGGAGCAGATGCAGGAAGAGACATTTGATAGCAATAAAGGAGTCCTTTCCCTTTGCAGGCATATCTCCAGAGTGAGGTAACCCAGACTGCAGCTCATCCAAAGGCCAGCACAGCATTTCTGCATGGCTCTCCCCAGTGTGCTCTGACATCCTTTTCCAGTGAAGCTTTCAAGCCTGACTGCATATTCTGGCACTGCTGCACTTGTAAATGAATAAAGCAAAAATATATATAGTTGCAGCAAAGCACACTGGAGTGAGCAGTGGGCTGGTTTTTAAGCAGCAAAAGCCAGTCAGCAAACAAGGTCATGCAGATGGGTTGAATTCACAAGCAGCCTGAAGATTTGCAGTCCCCAGCACAGCCAACTCAAGTGTATAAATCAGCATAACAGCTTTGCATTCCCCTGGCACGGGGTCTCTGCCTCTCCCAGCCTGCCCGTGCCAGCTGTTGTGCAGTACTGTCCAGGGCTGGGATTACAGCATTTGACTGAGTGCCCAAGCCTTAGTCATGCTTTTGCTGCACAAGCATCAACAGCAGCAGCCATCACTTAGATGTCTAATGTAGGGTAGTTTGAAAGGGCTATAAATTGCAGTTTCCTAGGCACAGAATAGAAAATGAAAAGCAAGTGAAAACAAAAACCCACATAACATGCTTTATGTCAGGATCCTAAACCTGTTTGGGGAAATCTCTCCATTTTCTAGTTGATGACAGAAAGATGTTGAGCAGTACTGACTCTTTGATAGCCCCTCCAGTCCTGTAGGAACTGCCACAAGTCTTAACAAAACCCTACAAGCTTCATCAAAAGTATTGTTTTTTTTCTACTTGCCCAAAATGTTCACTCTAAACTTCTCTCCAGATATATTTGTCAAATGTCTTTACAAGCAATTGATGTAAATATTCCCTTTACTTAAACAGTAGGGGAAAAAAATTATAAAGCAGGCATGCAGATCTAGCCTTGTCATACAGGCTGGAGCAGCTGAAAGAGCTGATGTATTTTGGGAAATTCCAAAATCAAGACAAATACTAGTTTAATTTAGTTTTGGAAAGACTGGAACAGGAAGCAGCTGCTGGTTTTGGTCTCAATTGCATTTAGGCTATTTTGCACAGCTCTGATACCATACAGGGAGCTTAAAGCCAGCACAGTTTACACTTATGATTTCCTTAAGTTCCCTTTATATGCCAGAACAACCTAAGGAGCCTGAATGGGAAGGAAGGCTGTGGCTTGTTTCTAAGGCTTCTCCTAGAAGGTGAAGTTCATGCACCCCTAACCATAATGGCAGGGCAATAAAGCCTGGGAGGCTGTGTTTCACCTTAGAGTGGGGAAGTTGGCACTAACCTTATCAATTAAACAATTTAAGTTTTAACTAATGGCTGTGTGTGTTTGCTGCTGCACTGACAGGGCTGTGTTCTGCAGCGCTTTGGGTGGGAGTTACGTGTGGTGTATGTTCCAAGCTCATGGACTTAAATGCTTCCTTAACGCCCGCCCCTGTATGAAATTCCAATTACAACATTTCACGTTCACGTTTTACAGTTCTTGTAGCATAGTATGTTTCCACTGGTATTGTCACAGTTCTGAGGGCTGCCAGCAAATACATCACAGCACAGTCAAAGTGCGCTTCAGTATTTATCAGTAAAAAACAAATACAGTCATTGCATCTAAAAACATTGGCATGTTTCTGATTTTTGCGAGGGTGTTTTGGCAGATTAAGCTGTCATTCTTGCACGAAGTGTCCCCATAGCTACTGGTGTTGGGCTTTGGTGAGAAGGCAGCAGGGAGGAGTCCCAGCTGAGTTCCTCTTTTCTCCTGTGAAGCAAAACTGCAGCAACTTGCACTTCTTGGCAACAAACTACATGTTGTCTCTTCTTGTGTTGTTACAAAGCTCTGCTGTATCTTCTGTACCACACAAAGCTGAAGTGACTCCAAGTCCCTGAAATGTTTTCCCCATCTATTTTTATGTCTTCCAAGTACATAAATGCTGCATCTGTATGTCCCAGGTAACAGGCATAATTAAGGTAATTTGTGTAGCCAGCCTATGTTTCCCGCTTTACAAGGTACAAGGGAGATCAGCATAACTCAAAATGGCCTCATTTTCACACATATAGATAACTGCTTTCGTAATGTTTTAGTTCAGATTCTATTATGGAAGTTCATAAAAGAGAATTTATATCCACCTCTTTTTTCAGTGAAAAGTGACCTACTTGGGTTTGGTTGAGATGCATTGTGGTTTGCAATGGAAAACTGAATTTAAATTTTAGCTTGACTTTGACATTATTTTAAAAATTCAAGTTATACAATAAGAGTCAGAAGTTATTTAATTGCTTTCTTTCTAATGTAAGTGCTTTTACAACACTTAATACTAGTCATGAATAAGACTTCTTTAGTCACTGAACTGCAGTATTCCTTTATCTTGCTTGACTGTGCAGATAGCAGTTCCTCAGGGAAAAGAACAGATGATAAAAATGGGAAGGGCATAAGTGTGCCAAAGAGAGATCAGCTTGGAGGTGGTCATCCAGTCCCAGAAACAGGTAAGACTGACCATGTGAATTCATTTTGAATTGAATTAATTTTTCAGTTAGGTGCTATAGGTCTAGATACTATAGCTGCAGATGACTAGTCAAGGAATGAATAAGGTACATGCATATTCTGAGTTGTTCCTAACTTGTATGATCATACAGTTTACTTTTTTCAGCATGATTTGCTCCAGATATTAGCACCTAAGAGATAGACTAGCCCTATTTTTAAAGGAAAATTTCAGATTTTCTTTACCAATTTTTCACTGTATTAAATAAAGTGTAATTTCTCTTAACCTCATTGTAGGTGCTGTGTTGCCCTTAGCCTTAGGCTTGGCCATCACTGCTTTACTGCTGCTTATGGTTGCTTGCAGACTGCGTTTAGTGCGACAGAAGCTTAAAAAAGCTCGACCCATTACATCTGAAGAGTCTGATTACCTCATCAATGGGATGTATCTCTAAAAATTGGATTTAGTTCAGTTTTTTTTCCCCTTTCTCCTCTGTCCATGAACCTCTTGCCTCTATAAAAGGACCAAAACCTTTAGTTAAGTTGCAAGTGTAGAAGAAACCTATGAGATGAGGAACATGTTCTTCCCCTTCGGTGATAAAATAAAAAGAGGGTAGATGTCTGTGCTCAGGCTGCTGAGAGTAGCTCCAGTTGGTTCTTGTGCAGAAGACAGTGTGAGATGGGGACACCCCAAACTGGATGCAGGATGCCCTCACCCTCCCAGTAGCTGGGATCCCAGCTATAGCAGAGCGTGCCCCAGGGCCAGGGCACTGGAGCAGCCAAGGCTTGGCCACACTGGCCAAGGCGTGGAGGGAAGCCTGTGCCACCCTGCTCTTCTCTGCTGCCACCACTGTGCTCTGGTCTGGGGACCAGGGCGCTCCAGCCCAATGCGTCACTTCCCTGTCCAGCAGAGGCTGATTTGTGTACTTTCCAACTGATACACCAGGAGTATTTTCATTAAAGAATTTGTCTTGCTTTGTTAATTAAAAGCAATGGCTACCTAAGCACCAGCTTTTTGTAACAAAATTTGGGATTTAAGGAGCAAAGCCTCTTGTTTTCATTTGTAGCGCAAACCTCTGTGCAGCTAACAGAGAGTCACACTTACTAAATGTTATACTGAAAAATACAAGTCCTCAGCAAGTGAGTTTGGACTGACCAGTGCTCGACAGCAGTCCTGTGCAATCCCACAGGGCTTGTTCAGCCTTTTCCACCCCTAGCTTGACACTGCAGGGTGTGAGAGCGCAGCACGCGGCGGCTTTTATCTGAGACACCAGAGTGTAGGATTCCTTCTGTTTATCCCATAGCTCCCTGCAAAGCTTGAAAGCTTCGGTGACCTGCCCTCGCCTCAGCAAAATTCTCACAGAATTAGAGCAAGTAACTGATATGTGTGAGTGAACCTCAGATGTGTTAACAGTAAAATGTGTACAGTACCTGTTATATATATATGCTTACATATATATACACACACCGTGCTGTCTGTCTTGTTTGACTGTCCAAGGATGTCACATTCATCACAGGTCTCAGTAAGAACAGAGGCAAACAAGATAGGCATCTTTTTGTATGTCGTCTTTTGTACTTCAGTAACTTTGAGTCAGCGAGAATATTGCCATGGTATACAGATAGTTCTTGAAGTTGCTCATTACTTTATGTAAATTAGATCTAATAAACCTATTTTATTCTTATATTTCTTGCATTGTCTTTATTTTCAGCTACCAGCTAATGTTTGTGCTATGAGACCATAGTGTGAGAGCAGACAGAAGTGCATTTCTCCTCTGTGAAACAGCCTTAACAAGAAGCTGGAACATGTATGATGGGGGAAGTTGAGCTATTTTGTCCTAGGCAGAGAGAACAGGGTGTCTACCTCCAAGACCTGTCTGTCAAGCAGGACAGCAGTCACAGAGCTGGCTGTGCCAACCACTCAGGGAATCCAGTGCCCAGTGCCCCTTGCTCAGAGCCCTCCTGACATGTCAGGCTCTACTTCAGCATTACTTTGGGTCCACAAGACCACCTGCTGACACTGCCTATTTCTAGCTTGGGAAAACAGCCTCTCATCCATCCCAGCCTGCAGCAGGCATGGCAAATAGTACAGTGCTCAAAAGACGGCATTTTATATACAGCCTTCTAGCAAAGACACACTGCCTGTTAGGTTGGAGTATTATTTCCTGTCATTGAAATTTACTTGGGATTTTAATTAAGTATCTTAGTCTCCTTCACCATCTTACCATAGCAGCAAGAAAAGTGGTCTTTTCTTACTGTGCCCATAATGCTCCGATTACTGAAGCCCATTCCTCTGGCACGCAGCCAGCAGGAGAACAAAAGGTTTGGTTTTGTTCTTCCAGGCAGGACACAGCGAGGTCCTGCACAGAGCACAAGACAGCGGGTCCAGCCGTGGTGCAAGAAGGTGCTCAGCTTTCCAGTCACTTTACTCATCAGCAGGCTTTGTTGCTGTGCTGCTGCCAGTGGAATCAAACTTCGTGGATTTTGCATATGAGAGCCAAGAACAAACACCTCCAAGCAGAGCTGGTGTGAGGCCAGCAGACTGCAAGCATAGCACAGGAGTCTAGCTATCCTCACATTACAGTTGCCAGTCTTCCCCAGGACTCTTTCTTTCTAGGAGGGGAGATGGTGACAATTGCTGCTGTGCAGACCACCAGTCTGAGGCCTGTCACCTCTCAGGTAATTGCAAACTCCACAGCTGGTCTGAAATTTAAAAATTTTGCACCTTGCCAGAAAGCCTGGCCATTGTCAGCTAGATGAAGGGCACGACACAGTTAGCAAAATAAGATTGGCTTGGCAGCTCCTGCAATAAACACACACTGATCTCAGTAACGTGTTTCACTTTAATAGCTTGCTATTTGCTACAGCTTGCTATGCTTTAATAGCATGCTATTTGCCTTTCAATAAGCGATACTGAACTACTGAGCCAGAGCACCTCTGATGACTAGCAGAAAAAGCTGTGGCAAGTCACCCTTATCAACATGCTGGGAGTGCTGCCCCTTCTCCTGTAACCTCCTGCTGACACCACTTCCACAGCCTTCCCAGCAAGGCTGGGGCTCTCTCTCCGATTGAAAAGGAGTGGTGAAAGCAGGCACTGCTTCTACCCCATCTTCATGGTTGCATTGCTCACTGCTTTCATGGCTTCTCATGCAAACCTCAGCAGCTTGGGAGTGCAATAGTGTTTACACTGAAGCACAAGTCATATTCTGTGTGAAAATCATCACCATTTCAGGCCTGTCAGATCTGTCTCTCCTGCCCTAAACACTGACATGTCTGGGAATATGATCAGTCCACCTGTTTTTACTGCCAACATGTTTTAGACAGATAAGCAGAGAATATCAATTGCTCTGACAGCAATACTCCTCTGTAGATGTAACTCTGCATAGTAGGAGAGGTCATTACAGTTTTTTTTGTCAATGTATTTTAATGTTGATCAAGATATGTATTCCAGTTAGATCACTTTTTGTTTTCAATTGTTTTGCCCTTTAGAGCAATTTAGGTACCCCTAAGGGTACAAAATATTTCAAAGTAACAAGCAATATATACCTTAGTTTTATCCATTATTCAAAGTCAGATTTTTTCTGTAATGTGAGTTACTTGCTGCCCACTTTTGCAGGGGGATCCTAGCCTGAACACCCCGGGTGTAGTCTTTCCCAAGAAATGCAGGATTATAGCCAGGACAGTTCCAAAAGCACATTTGCAAAACAAAAAGGCTGAAATAGGTCAGTGTGATGCTCCATTTGCTTTTAAAATCCTAGATAAAGCATAAGAGTTTCAATCCCCAACTCCACAGAGTGAGTCACAGGCACGAACCAATAGCAACACAAACACACCACCCCAAAACAAAGAGAGAGCCTTTCTAGTAAGCCCCAACAGAATCCAGTCATGCATCACGGAGGTTTGTGCTTGCTGCTTTCATGAGCATCAGGAATTGAGATTTTTGAGTTTCTAATGGTAAAAGCTAGAAGCAAAGGGAAACACTAGAAAAGATTCCAAGAGCTGATGGACATAAAGACCAGACAGAGGCAATAAACATTTAGTAATTAGTAGGAAAGAAAAGAGCCCATGAAATGATCAGCCTGACCAGAATACGGAAAACATGCTGGAAACAGGGAATATTCAGAGGAAAACAAATATGTGTAGAAGTAACTTTGCTATTTGTTTTTCAATCAATAGTTACTTAAAACAAGTGATAAAGTGAAAATGTAAGGCTACAAATACATTTGTACAACAGAAATACTTGCTGAACACTGCACTCTGCACTGGAGCTCTGAAACATAAAGAGGTCTAGAAAGACTGAATCAGCACAAGAAGCCAGTTCAGAAACACATTTTTACAGACACTTGCTAGAATTTGAAGCTTTGCATTTTTAAGGCTCGGCTGACAGTTACAAATCACTCACAAATGAATGAAAACTATTTTGAGCAGGCTGAGAAACAAAACAGAAGGCAGAAGGGTTGAGTGTTGTGAAGGACTGAGCCACAGCTTGCAAGGATATCATCCTTGCTTGCCTAAACAGAAATGTATAATCTTGTTTTAAAGAGGGCAGAACAAAAAATTTTACAATAGTTCTTAACAACTACTGGTGCCTAATGCACAAGAGATGTATTTTAGATATCTTCAGTCAAAATAAATTACTGATTAATGTAGCTACAGAGGGAGCAGGAAACTTGAATGGGTGGAGGACTGGAAATTACTTGAAAGCAGGCAGCACAATGGAAATTGGGGATTCTGGAGAAAGCATCCCTGAAGGCTAATTCCATGCACAAGACAGACATTCCTGAGGCTGCCTCTACAGCCGGGGGAGACAGATTCTTCCAGAGCTCTGATCACAGCAGTAGCCTAGGCAGGTGCTCTGAATCACCCACTTCCCTAACCAGTGTCCTCCTAGTACATAATGCACCTGAAACAGAAGTTAACTGATTAACCTCAGATGCCCTTTCTCCATTACAGCAAAAAAGGATTTTGAAGAACATGATGAGCAAGATACTTAATCTGTTCATAACAAAGACACATAAAATGCAAATACATGCCTAAACATGGCTGGAAAAAGGACTTCAGTTTCTCAGTAGCTTCAGGGAATATTTTCAAGAACACGTAGCAGGTCAGTTCCTCAGAAGCATTTGACAAAGATGACTGAGACTACAAAGAAATGTAAAAGATCAAAGTGAGATCTCAGAGAAAGTCCATCAACAATCTTTATGAAAGTAATCGGCTGTTGCTAAAACAGTGTTTTCTTTAAAAGGCATAGATTAAGTCATTCCAGTTTTCAAGTCCGGTGTGATGAGACACAAAGTGAGTTCTTTCTCCTTCCTTAAGCTTTCAGGCATTTTTTAATGGGCAGATGGAGCTCCTCCATACATATTTCATCAAGAACTTTGTCCATATAATTAATAATGTAAAGAAGTAAAATTTTAGTTCCTGAGCACATTCTGCTGAGCATCTCATTAACATCCTGCCAAGAGCATGAGAGAATAACAACAGCCTTTCATAGGAAATGCATCAGAATGCTTCAGCTGCACAGACCTGAGGCAAAGCAACCCAAACCTTGTCACCGTCTGCTCTGAGCACAGAGCATATTGATTATGGCACAGACAAAGGAGTTTATGATATCTCAAGACTGTCTGCACACTTCCAACAACGGGTCTTCAACTTTTCACTATTATAAGCAGATGGACAAAAACGCCAATAGAGCCAACAAAGGCAAAATGTATGAGCCCACAAAACCAACTTTAACCACGTGCATGGATCCATCTATTGTATATTACAGCATTTAAACTTAATTTACACTTCCTGATGTGTAAAGTCTGGAGGTTCTGAAAGTCTGATTTCAGACCTTGTACTCTCCTGCATCCCCCCATACAGGCTGCATTTTGGGCAGTGCTTCCTGTGATTTTTTTGTTTGGTTGTTGTTTTGCTCTGCACAATGTGCTTGCATGACATCATCATGCCTTTTTGCTGAGCCAGGAGCACTGCTCATTCACTTCAGCAGAATACCCCTTCTACATTGTCTAGGTCAAAGAGCAAGGATTCCATAAAGGTAACTGGTATTCTTGATCTAACTGCATCATAATCGCTGCACCTCAAAAAATAGCTACATGAAACCAAGAGATACAAAGCACAAGCCTGGTTGCGTTACTCATCCTTTGCATTATGTTAAAAGAGAGAATTGCAGTCACAGCCTTTCTGTGAACTGCATTTAAATCTAATGCAGCACATCCTGGGGCACATTAACAAGTAAAAGGAAGAAAATATTGCTGTTGTAAGAAAGGGTTAACACTTTTTGACAGGAACATCAATATTAGTTCAGCATCTTTGGGCGCTTCAGTTTACCTCTTTGTGCTGATGGTTAATTCCACAGTCACTCCACACTCGAAAACCCTGGAGCTTGTCACCCTGTCAAAAATACTGCATATGTGGAGAGAACTGCTGCCAGCTGGACGCTCCAGAGCCTACCACATAGACCCACCCTGCTCCAGGCATGATTGCCCATTTCAAACTTGCTGACTACAAAACATTTCAGGAATCATCCAGCTGGCCTGAACCAGCAGTGCTGGTGCTCACCGCCTGTGTGCTAGTTTTCCTAAAAAAAATGTTGCTACATGTTCAGAAACCATCCATACAACACACCAAACTGCTCTTCTCTGCAGGGCACCCACAGCTGCTCGTGGGTTTTCAAGACACATGTATGGGCTCTCGGTTCCTCTGCTCAGACTCTGGGTCTTCTACTGGAAACAACTGGACAAGTGACTGTCACTGGTTCAGCCAAGCTGTTCTCCCAAGTTGTTCTAGGTTAGATGTGATCATAGGAATCCAGTGAAGCATCACTGCACCTGTTATGAAAAGATAAACTTGAATTCTTGCAAGTGGCAGATCATGCACTCCTAGCTAGCTAAATTCAACTACTGACAGCAGGCAGAACTCACACCCTGCACATAGCCTGTTCCCCAGAACACCCAGATGTAAACTAAAGAAATTCCAAGCAGTCAAATGAAACTCATTTTTTGTATGGTACTACCAGGCTTGGTATCTGCCACAATATATAATTAAATGAAAATGGACACATTTCTGGTAATTTAGTAAGTCAGTATCTTTATACATGTGAAGTCCTGTGAAGATGGAAAAAAAAGACCCAACCAACCACCACCAAACCCCAAACCAAACAGACACCTAGATACAGCTTCCTCTCAATTTGTTTTATTTGGCAAAGTAAGCAACTCAGACAGTTCACACAGCATTTATTCAAGCTCTTCAAATCTGCATTTCAACTTGTCCACTTCTCCAAGAAGTTTTTACTTCGGAACCATTGCTCCACCATGGAAGGGTTTTAGTTTTCCAATTCCTAAATGCTACTCCTGGATACTCCTTTCTGTCTGAGTACCTGGATTACCACCAACGCCTTCAGTAGAATGGGTGCATTAATCCTAACAGCCTTGGTCCCTGAAGCCTTACACCTCCTGAAGTTGTTCACCTCAGAAAAGTTGTCGCCAGGTCTCAGCTTTACCACCGGCGTCAAGACTTTGGATACAGTTGAGCTCTTTCCTTTACTGATTAAATTAGTGAGAAGATGTAAATAAAGCTGAACTCAAATTGAATGATACAGTGAACAGAAGTCTGAATATTAGCATGCATCATTTAAGGTATTTCACTTCAACACCAAGAACTAGATTCACAGTTGATTGTGGGTTAGTACAAATTTGTCAGATGCAAGTGGGTTTTTCTGAATTGTATCTTCTAGAACACAAGCTGTATTAATTCCTTTATAAGTTTAATCTTTGTGTATGTGCTCACAGGCTGCAGTCAGATCAGGAGGTAGTACATTAACTTCCAAGCATTTAAATAAATCGATGCATCTCTTTTACACAAGAATAGGATGGGGTTGATCTTCAAAAGGAAAGTTATTTAAAATGCTCTGCTTTCATATTCAGAGGCCTTTGAATTTTAACCTTTATGCTTTCAGGGATTAATCCTATCACAAAATTATTGCTGTTTCATCACAAAAAGTCAAATATGTTTTTGCACTGATCACTATGAGTTGTTTTATACAAATTATTTTACCATTTTAAAAAATTATTAAATTATAACATGCCATTTACTTTAATTCCTGGTTGCTCAAATCTGAGGAAGATGACTCAGGACACTTCCCTCCTTTCCCAAATCACTCACTTTACTGCTTTGCAATTTGCTGTTGACATTTTACAGTACCAAAACAGAAAACTTGGGGCAGAACGGTCTACAGAACTTTAACTACTCTTCTATATAAAAAATGGAACAATTGCATTGCTATCTGTACTTACGAATCCAGGATTTATGATTCCCTCTGCATGCATAATGTTTTCCTTGTATAGCAATTAAGAATTCACTTTTTAAAAAGCCAGAATTTTTCCTGGGTGACCACAGTTACAAAAACGAGAACATTTATATAGCAAATGGCTTTGCCAGGAGCAACGTTCTTTCAGAACCAAACTGGATTTATTTTTCAATAAAGAATCTAGCAATCCATATCTCAGTATTCTACTATACACTGATCCTAATCTTCCACACAAACACACAACCCCTTTTGCTTTTAATTTTATTTGGCAAAGCAGCATTGCACAAACTGTTCAGTGATTGGGACACAGCTTAAATCCTACTTACGGAGTCACATCCATTTGTGTCACATCAGTAGTGAGCTACCAAGACAGAATCTCAAGACTCAATTAATTAATTTTAGAAGGGAAACTATGTCTGTTTTGTCCAACTTGAAGAGCAATGTTTGATAAGAGCAGCCACCCACCTCTGATATCTTGACGTTTAATATATACAAATGCCTGGTTTTAAGGTAACAAAGCAGCTGATTGTATCTACTACATGCTAGTCTATGACACCATGTCAAAAGCTTAAAAAGGAAGTTGATCTCCTTTTAGTAGCATCTAGCAGACATTGGAACACAGAAAACCTGGTATTACCTATGTAGTGTCATAAGGTGCACAGAAGCAGTTTTACCAAGGGACACAGGAGCCAAGAGAAGTGAGTGTTCAAGTACCCCCATCAAAATTAGAGTTCACAAGCTATAGCTCTTTATCTGCTGTTTTGCAGACATTCACTTGGAACAATGAAAGTAAAATAAAGGCATGTTAAATTCAACAGTGCCTAAATAAAACTTTCCACCATTTCTTTATCAGATTTGCCTTGAGCATCTAAAAAATATAAAACAAACACCACGCTTTTCCATGCTGATAACAACAGTATAACGAAGTCCAAAACAAGCTGCAATGCTGTTGGTTTTCAAAAAGCTTTTAGAACTGGAGATGAGCAGTCCACTGTGACACTATGTTTGGGTCAAGGTGACGTAGCTTTTACAATTCATCCCTGTAGAAAGAAAACACATGCAGTTATGTTTCTCCTCCCCTTGGAAATAATATTTTTGAAGTTTTGATACTGAATCAGATTACATTTAAGTGCTTAAGTGCATCAACAAAACCTGAGAAGTCTCTTCAAGCATCTAAGAAAAAAAAAAGCAACAGCAATCCCATATAATCTCATCTTATTATGTGATGCATCGTGAAATATGGGTCCCTCTATTTTACATTTAGTGGCTCATTTGCTAGATGAAGATCCCCGCAGCACACATCTAGTTACACAGCTACCTGTCATCTGAACTGTTGGCTACATGCCGGCAAGAGGCTGAGCCAACTTACTCGACAGAGTATTGGCAAAAAAACATTCTCTGTAGCTGCCAAGAAGGCAAGTTTAGCTTCAGCTGCAGTCTCTCAAGAGAGCTAGGAACACAGTCTCACCTCAACATCATGCAATTTGTAACACCTATTTTATTTCGCAGAGGAGCTCCGTTGGCTCCTGAGAACTGTACTGACCCAGAACTAGGTTATGGAACTGGGGGGCAGTGTGGGCTGTGTGCGTGTTTAAAGGAGACTCAGGTAAGAGAAAGGATTCATCAAGAAATCCCTCTTAAATCACTCCAAGGATTCTAAAAAATGCAGGCTTTTGTTCCTGCAGGACATTTAAAACACATTGAAATAGGAAGCCCATATTCCAACCCATAGAACCCATATTCCAACAGTGAAATTGTCATTAATTAGTGAGTTGTTGAAATATTTCTTAAGCATTAACTTTAATGCAAAATGTCCAGCAAATCGGAAGGCTGTGCACTGTGTTGTCATCAATGTTGAAAAATACAAACACAAGTGTTTACACTTTTTTTTGCTCAAGGCACAAGCAATCTATAAACTCACAGTGAGTTTGTTGTGATTTCTTTCAGTAGGTTCATCACCCTCATTAGCCAAAGCAACCACTATCTGAATTAAGAGAAACTTCATTAATGTGATTGCTGGCTCAGTACACAACAGTATTTCCAGCTATCATGCAAACTAATCCACAAAAACATAGTGCTACATGCACACAAGCAAAAGCTTTAAAGTTACAAAGGCATTATCCTTCAGGAATCAGAAAACATGGAATTACAGCATGCAAATGTTTTAACAGCAACTGAAAAGGCTGTTGCAACTAGTGCTTAAATGACTGGTTTTCTATCTAATGCACACCCTGTAATTTGTTCATGATAAATATTTGCATTCTTTGCACTTTGCACTGCCTTCTAACAGGGAGGTGCTATCACACAGCATTTGTGTTGCAGTAATTACAGAAAGCAGAAAAAAAGCTGAAGGGGGAAAACCACATCTTGGCAGGGATAATAAAAAATAAAATTGTTTACAGCCAAAGGTTTGGAAGTTCTCCATATTTGCCTGCTTCACAGAATGGGTATTTGCTTACTTCAAACAGATAAATATATATAAACAGCTGATACTCAGTTTAAAATGCAGCGCTGATGAATTTAGGACACGTACTTCATTCATCCTTAATGCTTCCAAGAGCTGCATCATCAGTTAATATTTACAACTTCAAAAAGTGTATGTAAGTAATGATTGCTGCTATTGCTGATTTAGTCTCATATGCCTAATTGCTGATGTGATTTTCATTCCGATTCCTACCATAGCCTCTCATAGCTTTGTAAAAGCTAGGCCTTTTGCTGTGACGAGTAATTCTTCATCCTTTAAACCCAAGCTAGATCCTCAAGAAATCGTAAGCCTAAGAAAATTTCTGTATTTATTCCAAAACTATTAAACATGGTAACTTCACACAACCACAGACACTGGCAAGGTTTCTGCATAATGTTGCTAATGCACTGAACATTTTTTTCTTCTACAAATTGGTATTTTTACTTAGAATTCAAATAAATTATAGGAACATGCCAATGTTTTGTTGGTATTTTGCGTGGTGTTAAGGTATTCCTGATCATGTAATATACAGATTTTAATGTTCCATTTATGTGCACATTTACTGTATAAAAGGGTTCAGCTTCCCTCAAGAGATGTTTCACTTGCTCTTCACTACTTGTTAATCTAACAACAGTGTGCCAGCCCAGCACAATCCATGATGCAGATGGTAAAATTATTCAGCATTTATTTTCCACTGTTACGAAAAGCTGAGCTCATATGTGCACTATTGGATTATATATATTAGAAAGCTACATAAGTGTCTTTGACCATGAGGTAGGCAACACTTCTCAGCTTTCCACCTGACATGAATAGCTTGCAGACTTTAATACATACTGCAAAACAGCATCGGTTGATCTGAACTTGTATGGATCAGAAGCTGCCAAGCTATGAAATCCACTAGGTTTCAACTACTGGTAAAAAAACAGGTTACTTGTCTGTCCTCCCTAGGGTAAAAGATCTATCCTGCTACAAAGATTAAAAGGAGACTCAAAAGATGATTACTATTTCCTTGTTAAAAATATACCGTTTTCCTCTAAAGCCATAGGAAAGATCTACTAAATAATTTGCCATTTTCTCCCCTTTTCTAACCTTAACTATTTGCTGTGATTAGTACACAACTCACATGATTTCCCTCCACCTTCACATATGCACTTCTGATCTGTTTACTAGCTCCTACTTAGTAAGTAATACATATGTATATTTAGGTTTTAAGTCATCACAATAGTCCCTCTCAGATCCTTGGAATTCTAGCAAGAGAATCACTCACCTAATACTGTCAATTGAGGCATCAAAGCAACTTTATAAGCTCAAGTTAAAGCAAGTTTCAGAAGTCATTCACTCAAAATTAATATTCTAAAAACATATATAAGTTTATTAAAAATTTGGCTATTAGGGAGAACATATGCAAGAATATTCAACACTTCCCATTGGGAGTGTCCAACAACAAAGTAAGAAAAAGTCTCAGAAAAACCTAATAGGGGGCATATTTCAGGTAAATGTCACAGTTCATAATGAAAAATAATCACAAATTTTGTTAGCAATAAGACATAACAAAAGTTTGATATACAGGAGCATAATGAAGTTTTATGATCTGTCTCCACCTCTTTGGAAGACATTAAAATTAAATATTTGAACAAATACTTATATCTGAAATCTGTAACTCACTCTTTTTGATCCACCTCACTTGTCATTAGGCAGCCTCTGACTTTCCCTTTTTAATACATCATTCATCTATGAAAAATATGCTGTCATTACTGAGACTGTCCAATTCATATTAGGCTACACTGAATTTCAGATCTACAGTGTTTCAGCAGCCAATTACTTTTCTCCTTTGTAATTTTAAAGGTAACTAGATGCAGCATTTGGACATGTAGCATTTCAATATGGAAAGGCACTGTATATAGCATTTATTATTTGCTATGATCAATCACCAAATTGACAGTAGGCTGAAATGACAAAGAAAAGGAATTTTCTCTGCAATCTATTATTAAAGTTATACCTAGTGCATTTTTGCATAATACATACATTCCAAATGTAGCCTGAAATATCATGTGCAGAGATTCTTTTTGCCAAAATAAAAAAAAAAATAACCACAATGATGACTCTGCATAGCCTAAGGAATTCTGGGAAAACAATTCCTGCTAATTTCAATTGAGATTAGACATCTAGTTTGTCAGGGGCATTTGAAACACTGAATAAGAGTTTCTAATCAGGAACATTAAAATATTTCCTAATAAATATGTATTCCAAAAGAGTGCTTAATCATGTTGTACGTACAGGCAAGTGGGATACAGTAATAGCCCCAGTTGAGTCACTGCAGTTCTTACTCAGAAAGGTTATTCTGTCATTATAGCTTTGTATTTTATCAGCAAATATGAATTCAGCATGACATTTATAAATAATTTCTACTGATGAAATATTTTAAGTTTAAAAACAGCTCGTTAACTTTTAAAAACACCCAAGATTGTGACACAGACTTGCTACTAAGCATTCCTTACATTGTTATTCTCTTTAAATTGTCTCTCCATGTAAGTGAAATCTCACAGAGAAGTAAAACCAGAGAGATTCTAATTTACACAAGAACTGCCAATAAGGTAGTTGATAACACAGCTTATTGACTATGCAGCACCAGAGGTATTCTATTTTCCCTATTTATCAGCAAGAAAAAACCACAACAACTAGTAAGTTTTATGTGGCAGTATAAACACTGTTATCAGCATACTCACATAAACTGGCATCTGCTGATTGATCTCTGGTACATGAATGCATTTCATTTCATACCAGAGATAGGGTCCCTGTGTATATTCTACTTCCAAATGTCTCCTGGAATCACATTTGAGAAGATTCCCACTAATATGCAGAGCTTTAAATACTACTGCTGCAGCTGAGATTATTAGAAAATTAGAAAGTTATGGACTAAATTTAAAGAAATCCAGTAATATTTACAAAATAACATTATTTAATTAGCACCCCAACATCAATTTAATGAAATCCAAGGAGTCTCTTCCTTCAGGATAGTCCAGATTTTCTTTTGCTTCAAGTTCCAGCTGTACATAGTGAACAATGATGCAAAATGTCTGAAGGCAGGTTTGACCTCAAACACCACTTAGAGAACAAGTGTGGTGCTTTGTAAAGAGCACCCTGCAGCCCTAGTAAGGAACTGTACTAACCTCCAGTATGTACATGGCTAAGCAAAAATTCAAGTGGCTTCTTTCTTGTCACTTGAAAGGTCTTCTAGACTAGGAAAATGCTGTGGGCTACTGATGTATTCTGTGGAGGGACACCAATTCTTACTGGATTAAACAGTTGCCTGCATTAGGAATGAAATTGCCTAACATAATGTAAACTAAATTACAAGCTAAACACAGGACTTTTGAGCTACTCTAAGAGAGATGACTGTTAAATTAATTTTAGATTTATAACTACTAGTCTCTCATACACTACAGCTCTTGATTACAGAAAGACTTAAAGATGCTCTTTCAGAGAAGACCCTATTTGATCCTTGCTCACAGGTCTTCCACAATTTAGGAAAGATAAGCTGAAATCTAGGAAGTGCCGAACAAATAACTCTCATCTTTGATGCTAGCATAGATAACAAATGCTGATTTATAAGTAGAAGCTTCCTTAGCAGCAGCTGGCTGCCAGTACACTTCAGACTCATCAATAAGGAAAAACAATAAAAAAGACAGATGTGACCTCCTGTAAGGTCAGTAGTGCACTGGCAGCTATCCTTGAGAAGGGAATGGGCATCTTCTTCAGATCACAGGAAGTACAATAAAAAAACCACAACCCAAACATTACAAGAAGAGGACTTCTGAGATCTCCTTTAACAGAGATATCCAAGTCTGAACCAAATTTAAACATACACAACAAGAAACAGCCCCTATGCCACTGTAGTGATCAAGGTAAACCTTCAGGCTAAGCATTTAACTTTTTTAATACCACCAATGTATATTCTTAACATTTAAATTAAAATAAATTTTAAAAGTACTGAAGCATTTCAGAAACTAACAGAAACTGGTAAGAAAATCTGAGGCAAAGAACCCCACAATACTCAAGACTAAAGGGGGTCCAAAGATAATCTATTACTTCCTCCTGTGCTAGCAGAGAAAAGAGAATACAAAATTGTACAGAAGAAAAGCAAAGACCTCAGAATTCTAGTCCTTAATACATTATACCACCTTCAGTAGCAGCAAACAATAACCACTATCATTCCAGAAACCTGTCAATAAACATTATTTATATGAACACACATTGCTGCTATGAAAAAAACTCAATTGCTACTACAATCAGATCAGATGGAAATGCAGAAAAATATATAAACCTCTCTGGAAAAATGCAAGCTTAAGAAGAATACTTCTCTTTTCTAGACCAAGCAGAGCGTGGACTCCAAATCTGAATGAAGTCCACCACGTTTGCCAGAGGGGGAAGCTGACCACAAACCCTTACACCCAAGTACCAGCTGAGGGAATAGTGGCAAATATTCAAGGACAAAGTATTAATTTGCATAACAAATACAAAACATCTGAATAGGGAGCAGGCTTCACAAGCTTTGAACTAAGCAGTAACTCATTAAAACTTTTCTAAGAGTAATTTGTATATGGTGGCTATACAGTAATCCACAAAACACTGAAATGAGGTTTCAGGAAGCAGCACTAACGCAAACTCCTTTGTTTGTACATTTTATGGACATTCTGATAACATAAATTCTAAATATTCATGTATCCAAATCACAAGCTATGCTCCAGAACATCAAGGGAAAATACCCAAAAATGTAAAGTTAGGAGTTAAAACCCTCAAAAGTTGTTTTCAGAACTCAACACAGATCCATGCACTTCATTAGCACAGATAATTCATTCACAAGCATTTTCTGCCAGGAAGCAAAACAGAACTGCTGCTTTGTTCATTCGCATACTAATGCCTAGCATGGTTTAAGCTGACAGCTGTGTTATGTCTATGTCGCTGGCCATTCAATTCAGCAAATTGGAAGGTTTACTACCTCTAGAAAAAGCCTTCAGAGATCACAGTGTTGGCAAACACAAATACGTCCCCATCAGAGACAGATGACAGACTTTTATTAAAAGTCTGAGAAAATGTTCTGAACGCTACTTAACTTCATTTATATTGTAGGGAAGAAGGGATTACATTCTCCACTCTCTGCTACTTGGAGGCTGATTTTTTTCCCACATAGGATCCTACAAATATTTTTCTTCATTTGTGAAACTTCAGAAAAATAAAAAATGATCACCTGATTACCACTAACTTACAGCTCAAAATAATGTTTATTTTTAAGTAGTGTTTTACACTTCACCCTAATTACTGGACAAGCTACTTACAAAAAGTTCATTAGAATGGCAGTTTAAATTTAGAAAATACTGTGTTCAAAACAACAAGTAAGAAACTTCAACACACCAAAGACTAAAGAAAACATGTCCGAAAGAGGCAAAGTGCAACCCATGCAATATTTTTATTCTGCTTTTAAATTAATTCAAACGTAGCATGAACTCCTTTTGGTGATATAATAATGCAGACTGAGTCACTTTTCATGGTATGGAGGGGCAGAAAGCAACGACAGCAGCAAAGGCAGGCCTTGCAGTCTATCTGCTAAAAATTCAAACCCTTTCACCTTGCATGTGTGTGTGGAAGAAGTAAGTGGAACAGAAAATCACTTCCACCTGGACCACTGCTTCTCTTTATCTGTTAAAGGCACATATATCACTCCCATCAGAGGCTTCATTTTGACACTGCCATCTTCTAGTTTGTCATACTGTTCCAGCATCTGGTTTCCCCCTGCAGGACCAACCGGTAATATCAATCTTCCGCCAGGTTTTAACTGATCTATAAGCTAGAACACAACACAGAAATTAGAATGTAACCAGCCACTTCAGAGAAGCTGGATCCAAAGTTTATTATGGTAGTTTAATAGCTTTGCCACAATTTATCTATCTAATATCATGCAGTAGACAATTACTTCAATCTGGAAAAATTTAAAAATGCAGTGAAAATGAGAGTATCACAACATAGTATAACTGGTATTGCAGAAATATTCACAATAATTTCATGTAATTCCAAAAGAAGGTCAAATAATTTCATTGACTGGGTTGGTTGTAGGTTTAGTTTCTACATAACAGAGGAAAAAGACATAAATCACAAATAATTTTTATGGTAAATTCAGTCTTTTAAAATTGCTAGTTCTAACTGTTTGATAGTTATTGTGTATCAGTACAGGCTCATTGTCTAAGAGTTTTAGGATAACTTATCTCCCCTTAAGCCCTCAGAGTAAGATTTGAGATTGTGACTTTTTTAAAATTTATCTTCCTGGAATAATTGTAAATTGTCTGCAATACACTCGCTACCCAACAGCTCCTCTTTCACTCTGTGAACAGCATTTTATGAAACTAGTCTAAAATGTACGAATATGAGTAAAATAAGTGATGAGAGTAACAGAGTATGTTGGGTTTTTTTTATAGGAGTCTAGTCACAGTAGTGTCAAGGAAAATTCAGTACTTTCCAGACACCATGAAAAAAAATCATAATTCCTGTTACTAACAAAAGTTATAATTAAGAACAGCTTTATTCACTAATAATAGCTTCAAAGCACCTTTTTAATTGTCATCTCTCAACACTTTGCTGGGAACACCTCTCTACACACACCAACTCCAAAATAAAATAAAAAATGAAACACAATAGCCAATGTCTGGAAACGTTTAACCTGTCTATAGCACCTCAGACCTCCAGTATTCCTCACTGAGGTTCAGACTAAAAAAAAACTTTACTGGTATCTAGCATATAAAAATTATGGTATATATTCCCATTCACATGAAGAAAGGAAGAGAAAAAAAAATCTTAACTCCAGGAATGGACTTTATGTATGTACACTCTAAAGTCCCTGGTTACTCTTCAGCCTCTAGTAAAGAGCTGCCCTGTATCCACTCTGAAAGCTCTGATCACGTGGCATTGTCTGTATTTTCAGTTCAGCACAATACTTCTACAACAGGCTCAACACCTTGGAAACTGGGAAACAAATACTCTGTAATTTGATGTTTGATAGTACCAAATTAATTTATTAAATAAAACGCTCCAGTTCACTGCTGTAACAGAGGGTTATGCACAAGTCATTTTAAAATGTTTATTTGGAGGACAGTTTTTAGAAAATACAGCTTTTGTAAACTATCAGGAAGCCAAATTACAACAGAAACAAAAAAAACAACAACCCCAAAGTCCACATCACACAGTAATACCACCCAGCCCACTGATATGCTCAGTAATGCAAGTCTACCAAGTATTTGACATGCATATGTATGTAAAATGTTCTTTACAGCTAAGAGATTACTGAATCACACACAACATAAAGGCTTACTGCTTGGGGCACAACTGGTGCTGCAGCTCCTACATGAATCGCATCATAGGGAGCTTCTTCTGCATATCCCATTCTTCCATCTCCCACTGCAAGAAAACACTTTTTTTTAAAACATTTTCAAAAGGAGTGAAGAAAACAACTGATCTGCCATTATCTATAGCTAGATAAATAGCCATGCTCAGATTTCAACTAAAATTCTGCTGAGCAGTAATAGCCTGATCAAGTAAGTTTAAAAATAGTAATACAATTGCAAAATAGACGCAACAAAACGCTCTCATACATACGTAAACTTAGAAAAGATGAGATACTACTGAAGCACCTGATATTAGAAAACCTAGATTTATAACAAAAGTTCTTGGATACATATGGTCCACCCAGAAAAGATACTTAAGTATTTCTGTGCCCTACCATTCCACTCTTCTCCTAATTGACCCTATTAGAACACATGCTTTGCTTTGCCTTCACACACACATTCCTAAGTATAATGCAAATCAAAAGTCTAAAGTATTAACTCTGAGAAGTACATATTAGAAGACTCCAAAGGTGAGGAAAAGACAAAGCAAGTATTCATATGAACAATACATCTATAACCTTTTGGAATGAAAGTCCACAGCTATATTAGTGCAGTATCACACTAATCCAAATGCATCCCCCTTTGCCAGCGTGAGGGTCTCACCATTCTTTCTTCCTTCCTACAGACAACTGCTGGACTAACATGGATAGCCAGGTAAGACTTGTGGCTAAAGCTCCAGGTAGCTGCTTGGAAGATGTTAAGAGTAATTAATTATTCAGAGGGCTACCAATGCAGCTCCAGCTTTAGTGGAGAAATCAGAAGCACCCTGATACAGACGTCTCATACCATACCAGTTATGCAGGATGAAACAGGAACAGATTTGGGGTTTTAAGCCACTGAAATGTAGTCAACTAAACAAGACCCCAAGTTGTTTTGAAGGAAGATGCTGTGAATATTGAATACACAGTATTTACAGGAAACCACTAGGACATTCAGAGCAAGTTCAGCAAGCTCTCTCTGGAGTTATTTAGGAACAAAAGAAGTAAACGAGGCTAAGCTATTCATAAATTCACACTTGGTGAGTGCAGAAGGCCCAGTAATCAGTCATGAAGAATAAGCTAGAAGGCTAATGAACAGTCCTCTGCTCAGCACAAGTAGTTGTTTGGGGAATCCTGTCTTCAGACTGAGGTTTGACTTTCGTGCAATCACTATTACCACAGCTTTAATTAAAACCTGAATGAGTCAAAAGTAGTTCTAAGCCCCTGCCAGAGGCTGAAAACTTGTCAGGTTCTTGCATTCCAACAACTCACAAGGCAGCAAAAAACCAAACATGATGGCCATAGCAGGTTTCATTTTGAACTCAGTGACAGGGAGAGCCACCTGGACAGTAACAACACAAGAGTGTACGGGAAAATCAGGACAGCTCCTTAAAACAACTAAAATTGGGGAGTTTGTCATCTTTCATATCAGGTCCTGAAGCAAGACCCTGCAAGGACCTTCTATACCCAAAGCTTAAGCACCTTAAGGAAAGAGCACACTTCCTCAGTAGCTGAGAAGCCCCAGTGACTTAGCTCAGTGACTTAGCTCCTCATATCATCAATTCTGACCCTCACAAGCTTCAACCAGGGGCCAAAGACAAGCTGCCAAGCAAGAACTATCACTGCTTCAAGAGAACTCATGCCTATCAACCACCAATTCCATTAAGTTAGCTTTTCTTACTGCTGCAAATAATGAAAGTTGCAGTATTTCCAGGACCTAATCTCTCTGAGTCTGCCAAAGTGGGTTCTACTGGAACAATCACCTGAATGCAGTTAAGTGTATGATTTATATTTGCTTCTATCTTAGTAGCATCGTGCTTTTCCTCTAAAGAGGAAGTAATGATGTGTTACTGTATCAAGCCACTGCTCCATCAGGGCAGGCAATGGCGAAAGACTACTTTAGCTCAACCATACAGATACTGCTTTGAATTATGTTGGTTACACAGGGAGATAGACCCTCATTTCCTAAGATGGAGCAGTAGGCATTAGAAACAGTAATCTCTGGTACTGCTAGCAAAAGAAGAGATTGCTAAATTGAAGAAACAGCTATAAAAGAAACTGCTAAGTTGTCTTCTGAAGAATGCATATATTTTGAGACTTAAATGCACCTTTTGAACTGCCCAGAGAAGTCTGAATGTGACTTTTGCACAGCTTATCACTTCACTGACAGTGGTAAAAAGGACCCAAAGCATCTAAACTCTTTTCTCCTAAAATCCATAGTCCTAACCAAAGCTACCATCACACATTCACATAAAGAAAAAAACATGCTAATTTATATGAATAAAGCACAGCATGGCTCTTCCCTTTTAACATCCACCAACTGCTAGAGCAGTCAAGTATGTATCCACCCACAATGGGAACACACATTTAGATAGCCAGATTTAGAGGGAAAAAAAAAGTTGGCACTCATATATACAATGTGATACAAATTATTATATTATTCAGTGTTCAAGGGGAAACAGCAGTCCAAATTTTAAGCCTGTGCTTACATCTTGAATCCCATCTCCTATCCTATTCAGATCTCATTACGTGTAGCTTGTTAATGAAGGAATTATGGTGGTGGGTGGTGATGCGGGGGGAAGTAGTATCAGGACTTTCTCACATAAAAGGGTTCTGTAGCTTGTTCTTGTATCTAGACCTGATCTGGTGATCACATTACTCAAGCCTTCAATTGTCTCTATGCAGACCTGTGTCACAGAGAGTTGTAGCATGAACACAGAAACAGAAGAAAACTACTTCACTGTGGTTAGAATAGCTTCATACCCTCTGGCTATGCCTGCATCAGCAAATAGTGCAGTACAATAGGGGCAGATCTGTACAGCAAAATATTTTTTGCTGAGAATCTGATGTCCATGCAACATACGCATTTTCAGAATGATCATTCTAGATTCATTCTAGTCTTGTTAGCCCAATGTTGCTTCTCAGAGCACATAACCCAGTTCAGTTTCATCCAAAAGGAATCAAAGTTTGTGCTCTCCAGGAGTACTCTCATGCCAGAGTGTCATAACAGGAAACAGTTCAGAGATTCACCTCAAAGGCACCATCCTAATTTTAAGGAAAAAAACCGAAACACAGCACACAAAAAAGGCAAAAAAATGTCCACACAGAATCACTGAATGATAAGGATTGGAAGGGACCTCTGGAGATCATTGAGTCCAACCCCCATGCCAAAGCTCATGCCCTAAGTACTCCCACTCCAAGTTCTCAGTGCGGTTCTATTATTGAGTCACCCCAAAATAATGCTGACACTTCTGAAATGTAGTTATGGCTTATCCAAGGTGTGACAACGCCATGGAGAATGCTTGAAGCACACTGAAGAAAAGCCAGCAACTGACTTATCTAGTCATAGTTCATACATTTTCCATGACCAATCAACTCAGGGATTTTTTGTTTGTATGTGTTGAGGAGGAGGGTGTTTGAGATGTTTGCTTTGTTTTAAAAAACAGCTCTGTCTGGCTTGTAGCTCCACATCAAAGAGCTCCCAGGAGTCCAGCACAGTTCAAACATTCTTCTTCACCTAATTCACAAAATTGCTACTCATCCATCTGTACTTTTTTTACATGTACCTCACAACAAAACCATTCCAAAGGCTCTCAGCCATCCTGCGACACAGGCAAACATAACAGAGATTGTATTTACTCAGAATTCTAGACTCCCAAGAGCATCAGAGTTTGTTTCAGGTATAATCAGAAGTCCAAATTGCTCTTGGTACAGCAACAATAGAAATTATCCCACCTATTTCCCTCTCTAGCCCAAACAATCTCAGTGTAACTTCTTCTTCAAGAAGGTTTAAGAAATAAGGGCTCTCAGTGAGGGGAACTTTATAGCCCTGTACATGTGTTGACTGGCTTATTTTAAAAAGATTTAGAAAAGTCATTCATTTACAAAAAAAAAAATAAAATCAAAATGGTAATTAAGAGCCCAACACCACAACGTAATAGTTTTTCCAAGCACTCTTGTAAGAAGTCTCAAAATAATCCAGACCTTCAACTTCTTTTTAAAACTGAATTAATAGAAAGATAATTAAGTGAATGCTTTCCTCCTGGCCGCCAAAAAAAAAATCTCAACAAAACAAAAAACTTGCACCTTTCTCTTTTGAAAAAATGTTATTTCAAACAATTCACTGTCCTTGTATAATTGTAGCATTACTTCCCCTCGGTAACTCTGATTTAATCAGTTTGGTGTCAATTAATCACATCCATAACATACAAATACTTTTCAATTTAAAAACAAATGAAATACACTTGTGATGCATACTGCCAATCTAGTACTTTTTTCACTAGGCTCTTTGTGTGCTGCTTCCTCAACTACTCTATCAGAAGAATGCAGATTTCTTAAAACTCTCAGATTTACATGACAGTACATTTATTCAAGCAAAGTTGTGAATCTAAACTCAATTTTAAATAGAAAATATGGCATGACACACCTTCAGCATGTAAAGTATTTTCACCAGAAAATACTTCCTTGTAAGCTTCTCTAATAGAATGATTACACATTCTTTAATATTAACAGAAGTCATATTCTCAAAAGTGTATGAAGATGGTATTTTTCAAAAGCCTAAAGATGACCTGGATTTAAAAATTTTCATCTGGGTCTTCTTTCTTTGGTTTAACTTCTTATATTAGAATTTATAATCACATCCAATTTCATCATTTTCACCAAGCTGCTAGAAAGAATATCAGTTTAATTAATAAGTATATCAGTCTGATGCTCACCAATCAGTTTCACTCTTCCTGAAGACAGCAATGTGGGATCATCTTTTTTGACATTATTTACTGAGTCATCTACTAGTTCTTTGATATGATCAATTCCTACAACTTGTCCTTTGGGACCAACCTGGAATAAAAATATACAGTTGAATAATTTCTACTACTTTTAATTTATTTATAGAATGAGTATTTCTATTTCCTGAGCCCATTTCTCTAAAATAAAAACAAAACCAGACAAGTGATAGTATATTTTTGCAATGTTATTAAAAATACTTTGAGTGACACATCCTGACTGCTAGAAGCAACTGGTAATTAAAGTTTGTCAGTAGTCTTATAAATACTTGTTACAGTCATATTTTTGAGATGTGATTCAGTTAAGTTATGCTATTATCAGGTATTTATTCTCTGAATTTTTAGAAGTTAAATTTGATAAAAAGTGTTTGCATTACCTGCAACAGAAAGTTACAACTTCAAGGACAAAGACAAGAAAAAATCTCCTTCCATGTTGAATAAGCTTACTTAGGGATTAAAGTTTTTCTAAAGAAGACCTTACTTCAAAGAAAATATTAAGTCATGCATTTTAGTCTAAGCTATCTCCAGAGGTCCATTCTTTCAGAAGCAAATGCAGCAATTCACAGTCAGGGACAAACTACACTCCACCTACCCCTTGCATTCATTAATCTACTTTGAGATTTACAGCTCTCATCTACAGGAAAAGTGGAACTTCTGAGAGCTCATAACTCACCAAAGGTCACAAAAGATCTGTGTATTCTGAGTTCAAAAAAAGGCCTACTAAAAAAACTTCTGCATTACAGGTATCTCTTCTGGAATTGTGTGTTTAATCCAGATAAATTATTCCAGTTTTGAAAAAAGGAGAAAAAGAATCCACATCCTAAAATCTGACCATTTAAAAAATAATCCAGCTTAAAAAGCACAATGGCAGAATATGTTCTAGCAGTCCATCTTGTCATACAAACTTTGTCTTTGGACATACTTGAATGCATTTGTTACATACCTGTATCTTATATTTTTACGATGCTAAGACATGGAACATTAATAGCTGATTATTGATATCATGGGGATTTTTTCTGTTCTATTATGGACAAGTCCTGTGTTAAAAGAGCAGTGTTACTTCTTCAAGTGGAAGACCACCAGAGTAGCCTTTGAAATAAAGCAAGATAAGGCAAGTTTTCACTACAGCAACCACAGGTTGTTATTTGGAGGAATGTCTGGAAGTCTGTTGTACCAGAAGGAGGCAAAAGAGCCAGTGTAGCCCAAAAGGTAACATCACAGAAATAAAAATTTAGCAAAATGGTCATAACATGAAATACATCATATATAAAGTGAGAGAACCTCCTGCTGCATGTCATAGTCTGTTTTGCTATTTCTGAATCCTCATCAGTTACCTTTGTCTGTTACCCTGAAACTTTGAAGTATGCAAAATTGAGACAACAGCAAAGTGGCACAATTTTTGGGATCTCCATGGTCTGTTGCGAATAAAAATACACTCCACTCCTTTTATAATTCCAGTACTTACAGGTTGAAAACTACAATCGATTTAATTTGTCAGCAACCTTGAAAAGCTAATCAACTCAAGTTTATGTGTCATATGGCTAAGTTCATTACAGGAACTTAACAAGAAAACCCAAACAAAAATCTTAAAGGTGCTTTACTAGTCTAACTAAAAATAAAAGTTTCCCAGAACTACCACAAATGATAGGTGTAAAATAGAAGTAAAGCTGTCAGGACATCCATGTACGCTCAGGTATTCATGCCACAAATGCAAGCTATTCATTCTAGATCTCAAATACACTAAGAAGCAAAATCCTATATGATCCAGTAAGCACATCCTCAACTGAATTTTGATAGCAAACCACTTTACAATCATTCTCCAAAACATACTACTTTCAGGTTTTTGTTATTGTTAGGAAGAACTTCTTAGAGAAAGTTAGAGCAGCACATACTGCCTGACATATTTATTCAAGTGGCTGAAGCAAGATGCTTACTTCACAATATGAATGCTATCAAACAGAATAACAGCAATTCTCCAACATTTCACAAAACATGTCTGTAAGGCAAGCTACCAAGGAGGATTCAGAAAAGGAACATGACATTCATATGACAATCAAAAGATAGTGTGATTAACCTCAGTAACACTGGAAAGAGATTTCCCTTTTGTGCCAATTCCAACTTCAGTGCAGCTAGTTTCAGCTTTTCTTATATAGCTGTTTTAAAAGAAAAAAGTGCAGAACCACAACTTATCATGTCTTATCAAAAAAGGCTGTTCCTCTACCCATTCATAACCTTTTAGTGAGAAATACATATAACTTTGACAAAAGTTTTAACACTTGTAGGATTGGAGTTCCCATGCATGCTACTAGCACTTGACTACTGACTATGAAGTTAGACCAAAAGCAATAGAAAGAAAGTTGAATAAGCAACATTTCAGATTTCCTCTAAACTGCAGTTAGATTAACTTATTTCAAGTACTTTTTTTTTTTTTTAAATTTCACAGCTAGCACTTAAAAAACAAATACTTTTGCTAGTGCATTGTCTAGTCCTAAACATCCTTATCCAGTTCTCAACACAGGAAACCAGAAGTGATCATGCTCAACAGATTAATGCTTGCAAACAGAAAACTAAGTAGCAAAAAAACCCATATGAGAATTCATTACTATACTCCAAATTAACTTCTTAGAAAGAAAATAATAATAATCTAGTTGGCAGTTTAATGAAGGTCTCTGCTAGTTATAAAGCAATGATAAAGGAAGACCTGATTATATAGCATTACATAAATAAGTCTAACAGTACCGTAGTTATAGTCATCACAAAACAATTTTTTTCCCTCTGATTTTCCTGAAGTGAGATAGATGGAAGCACAGAGAATTCCTTATAGGCTGAACAACTCAGAGATTAAATTACTTGGAGAAGATGCAAAAGGAATATAAATTCATATCTAACCTTGAAAAGATTAAATGGATACTTATAGTGATGCTCACACAATATATTAACAAAGAAAAAAAAAAGTGGAAACAGGATTCTTTCAAGTCTCACTAATCATAGCAGGAAGAAATAACAGTTGATCATGATGAGAGCATTCACAGCCACACAAGGCAATGTAAAAAATGGGTTGGGCAAGACAAGCACCACCTTCCTTCATGTTATTAAGCAACCACTAAAATGTAATCAAGAAAAAAAACTTCCCCTCTAGGTAGTTTCTTCACTATCACACAATTTACTGGGCCCTTTAACTCAACAATCTAGTATAATCTAGGGTAAGAAATGGGCACTAACTACACCCAGGAGAGGAAATTATCTAATATTTGTATAATATTATATGATTTACTTTGTAAGTGTATAAAAGTATCTATATAATATCCATTAGTCCACTGTAAGAAGGAAGGGTGTTTTTTCACTTTAATTCATAGTTACACTGCAGTTCAGGCAGTTCTGATGGTCAAGTGATTAAACTAAGTATCTCACCATTCGTGAAAAGCATGCTGTCAGGATTCCACTTCCAGATCCTACATCAAGTGCTTTGGCTCCTTCATGTAACTGATCAGACAGAAGTTCAAGAGCATATGCATGCTGAGACAAGAAGACAGAGACAGAAAACATAAAAATATTTTAAGTGTCTCTTTTACCCAATATATGTTCACTTATTCAGCAATTTTGGGCAAAGCACTGAGGATTCATGTAAGAAATTTTAGAATAATTTTCTATTACTAAAAAGAAGGGGAGAGGAGTTAACTACATGATATAATAATTTTTATTTCTTTGATGTCAACAGATTGTGTATGTGTATTTTTTTTAAATTCTTTTTAGTATATATAGATAAAAACTCAACTGACCATTCAAGTTTCTAGTACACACTCAATTTATATATCATTATTAGGAAGAGACACCATAAATTAATTTAATTCTACTCAGGCCTGGTGGCTCTTACTATTCTGGCAGTATATGACCAATAAAGAACGTAGCTTATAATCACAAGTATGATATATAGATTGCAGGCTAGCTAGGAAGAAGGCAGCTCTGGAGCATAAAGTAAAATGACTACTAAAACTACCTGTTCTATTACCTGCACACTTGCTGAATTACAGAGCAGGAAAAGGAAGTTATCTTTTACAAAGGCAGATAGCCAGGCTCATACACAAAATGCAACAGTCTACAGACACACTATGAGTTTTGCTTTCCTACATGGCAGACCAGTACATCTATAAGCTCAGGTCACATATCAAAAAAACAATTCATTCTTGTGTATTTCAGAGACAGAGGTTATCACTCTTACATCTTAATCCATCACAGCTGGAAACCAGAAACAATTAGAACATTTCTTGTTGGAACATTTCTTGTTAACATTTGATTACATTTCCTTTTTGCTCTAACACTTCACACACTACTAGTGCTAAGCATACAGTGATTCTAAGCTAATGACTTAGGTAAATTAAAATTTGGAAAACGTTACTCTCATTTTCTCCCTTAGCCATCGTACTTCCATTTTTGTCTTTCTTTGAATACTTAAGATTTCTATATGAAATTCCTGATAACTAAGTAAATTCTAACTGAACTAGGTAGTTTTTAGGAAAGATAAGCAGACTTTTACTATGTTTTGACACGTTTCAAACCTTCCAAGGACAAATTATATGCTTCTATTAATCCATCTCAAATAAAGAAACATAGAAAAATTATGTCTGTGGTAGATTCATATACTGAACTCCTCTCTTAACGCTCAGTCATGACTGACCTGGTCTCAAACCACATGGCAAAAACCCATCTGTGTACAATGTTGTGGGGGTTTTTTTTCCTGTCCAAAGAATTAAAAGGCATTAAAGAAATACTATACCATGGAAAACAATGTCATCCACTCCTGAATTATTTTACTTTTATAAATTACACAGTAATTTAGGTTGGAAAAGATCTCTGGAAATCCTGTAGTCTAATCCTCTTTCAATACAGGAGCAATTTAAATTAGGCTGCAGAGAGACCTGCTCACTCAACTTCTTTGTATATCAGATAATAGAATTTCCACAATCTGTAAAACCTGTTCCAGTGCTTCAATACCATCAGTGGGAATTTTTTTTTCTCTCTGGAAACTAATTAGAATTTCCCACATTGCATTTTTTTGTCCACTACCCCTCATCCTATCACTATGCATCTCCAAGAAAAGTCATGCTCAATCTTCTGCCCTCCTAGTAGGCAGTTCACAACAGCATCACTGCAATCAACAGTTCATTGAATTTGCTACAATAAATATTTTATCTCAGAAGCATTTGGAAGTTTGTAAGATCACCTACACTAATCACATATGTTTAAAGCTTACCATATGTGGAGCACTGATTGTTGCTTGGAAACCTGTAAAAGAAGAGAGTGGAAGAACACATGGATCATTGTTCAGACAGCAACCTTACAATCTTTATTGCCTTGACTGTAAAAGGCAATACCTTAACTGTCATCCTCACTCAGGGAACTACACACACACACATCCCCAACATAGGTACTCTACTTCAGAAGTGATGTAACATACATCATCTTAAAGCTATGCCATGTAATCTCTGAACAGGGAAAATAAAGTTCTATCCTTGATCTCAGTTACAACCTCCATTTTGTCACTATATTGCCTTAGCTTGATCAAGTATGTTGAATTCAGAAAAATAATGTATTCCATAATAACTGAATGCCCTTTTCACTCAATACCTATGTAAAAACCTAAATCTGTTAGTTTAAGTTTGATGTGGTGGGACTATGGAACTTCTGGAGACAACATCCTCACATATTTTGCAAACAGCACACACCCAAGAGAAAACATGAAGGAATACGAGATGGTCACAAAGATGATCAGAGGGCTGAAGCACCTCTGCTATGAAGGCAGGCTGAGACAGCTGGGGCTGTTCAGCCTGGAGAAGCGAAGGCTCCAGAGAGACCTTACAAGTGGCCTTCCAGTACCTGAAGGGGGACTACAGGGAAGCTGGGGAGGGACATTTAATAAGGGCATGTAGTGAAAGAACAAGGGGGGTTATGGCTTTGTAGTGGAAGAGTGGAGATTTAGGTTAGACATTAGAAGAAATTCTTCACTATGAGGGTGGTGAGACACTGGAACAGGCTGCCCAGAAAAGTTGTGCATACCTTATTCCAAGAAGTGTTCAAGGCCAGGTTGGATGGGGCTTGGAGCAATCTGGTCTAGTGAGAGGTGTCCCTCCCTGCCCATGGCAGGGGGGTTGGACCTGGTGGCCTTTAAGGTCCCTTCCAAACCAAACCATTCTATGATTCTATGGACATTCACATGTATTTGTTTCGGTGACCATATATAAACTGAGTATGTATCCTATAAGATTTTTTAATATACCTATACAACTAATAAAATCCTAATACAGTTCATAATTCTCAACACCCAGTATTAAAGATAAAACTAATAAAGAAATAAGAAATTAATACATTTGCATAATTAATTATCCTGCTTTGGAGAGATAAACCTGGGATCTGGATGGGAAACAACCGTCCTAAACTGTCCTGCCAGTAGATCTCTGCATTTAAAGTATTCATATTAAAAAAGAACAACTCATGTAAAGGTTTAAGAAACCCCACATTGACCTCAACTGTTTCTCAAATAAATTTTAAGTATTTAAACATCACGTGCAACACCACAAATTACTGTAGTTAAAAAAATAAGTACATATTTACACATATTGACTAAAGAACATCTATCTACTTTGATGTATCAAAGTATACCAGTTAAATTAACTTAGAAAGTGGAACTCAGATAAAAGGTATTGAACAAACTAACAAAAGAAGCTTCAAAATTAAAATAAATATGTTCACATTCAACACATATATATATGACAAAGGCAGTCACAGTTATGCAAATCAGAACAACCTTGTTTTTCCAATACGATCTTACCTATAGACTGTGGAGAATCCATATATGGGTTGTATTTTGCATAGTGGCAACGGTCTGTAGCCAGCATTACTTCAAATACCTTGTCTGTTTTGATTATTCCATTTTCTATAAATAAACAAATAAATAAATTTGAAGGCATTGTTTCTCTTCTGCAATGCCAGAACACGTGAAATACATTCATATATTCTTAATATGGTAAGAAACCATGCTACCTTACCCTCTTTGGCACTCTAACTCCCATCATACTAGAATTTAAGTTATGGTCCATAGAGCAAACAATGTTTAAGCAAGTGAACTTTGGGACAGACTTTACCAGCAGTTACAGATGCTCTTCTGAAACATTTGCAAAGATCTATCCTCCAGAAAAAACACTCCACTTCATGCATACCTTTGGTATTCCTGAAAACACAGGCAGTAAGAAACTGATACTACTCTACACACCAAGCAGCATCCTGGTTCAGTATTTTATTTTCACAATCTGTTTCTCTTTTGTGTTGGCAAAACAAAAAAAGTCCTTCTGTAAATTAACTCCCACAGAAACAGAATTCTTATGCTAAGGCAGACTGAAGCCACAGAGTTTTTATAACAAAACACATTGAAACTTTATTCACTTTTCAAAATAAAATATAAACGTACACGCATGTAAAATGTCAGCAGTACCGTGCAGTGAAGTAATTTTTCCTTGCAATTTTATTGAAAGGTTGGGGTTTTTTTAAACATGGTTATTTTTTTGTTTTAAAGTTCTTAAGATGCGTTTATGAGTAACAGCAACCTTCAGAAAACAAATAGAAGAAATAAATCACTTGCATTAAAAGAGAGTATAAGCTACAAATAACTGAAATGTCAACAATGGATTGCTTCATTGAACTACCCACTTTAAACAAGGAAAATTACACTTAAAAGGGAAAAAAAATAGGAAATTTGAGTACCTTTAAAATCTAACCCAAAATGAACTAATATAAAAAACAGATTAAGAAGCTTTTGTAAGATTGTCCTAAATGAAGTTGCACCAGTGTTTGGGTTGGGTTTTTTTTAAGTTCTACCAATCCGAACACGCCTGCGCCTAGACCTGGGCTGACTTCTGCAAAGGCTTCCCCGACTGTTCACAGTCTGTTTCCAATTGCACATATTAATAATGGGATTTTCTTTTAGTTTCTTTTAGTTTTTCTTATCTACTGTCTGTGTCCAGGATTTAGTTATCTTACATAACAGAGGCTTGAATTCAGAGACCAAAATAATCCCCGAAAACATTTCACTTTTTGGTCTGAAGACAAAGTATCAAATAGCATAGAACAAAGTACAGAACTGCAATATACAACCAAACTATTAAGAAAAATAACAATTTTTCTAAAAATATATTTTTTAGAATTATTTCTGTATCTGGTAAGTCCCAGAAAAAACATATAATCCCCTCACAGACCAAGCACATTACACATCGCCTATGCTTTTACTTCACTTATAGCTGTGTACTTCAGTTCTAGTTAAAGGAAACTCCTCGTTTCAACTCAAGTTTTTAACCTGAAACTGCAGAATAAGACAGTCAGAATAAGTGCTATGCCAGATTTGTGAACAAAGAACAGAAACAAACAAACAAACAAAACATTTTACTGTTAGATTCTCATTAAGTATCACCAATAAATTAGTAACTCTAAAATAAATGTACTTAAAAAAAAAAAAGGCAGGAGGATAAGCAAAGATGATTATAACAGGAGTGAATAGTTCTAGAGAACAGAGGAGAGGTCAAAAAGCAGCACTTTAGATCTTAAGAAGGATCAAGAAGGAGGCAATATTGGCCCACTGAGGAATGAGGTGGGAGCCCTGGTGACAGAGGATATAAAGAAGGCAGAGGTGCTGAATGCCTTCTTTGCCTCTGTCTTTACTCCTGCACGGTCTCCAAATGAGCCCCAGATTCATATAGCCCCAGAAGAAGTCAAGATAGAGGAAGAGTTTGACATGGTAGATGAGGATTGGGTTAGGGATCAGTTGAGTAATCTGGACATCCATAAATCAATGGGTCCGGATGGAATGCACCCAAGGGTGCTGAGGGAGCTGGCGGAGGTCATTGCTAGGCCACTCTCCATCATCTTCAGTAAGTCATGGGCAACAGGTGAGGTGCCTGAGGACTGGAGGATAGCAAATGTCACTCCAGTCTACAAGAAGGGCAAGAAGGAGGACCCGGGTAACTATAGACCGGTCAGCCTCACCTCCATCCCTGGAAAGGTGATGGAACAACTTGTTCTTGGCACTATCTCCAGGCACATCAAGGACATGGGGGTCATCAAGAGCAGTCAACATGGTTTTATCAAGGGTAAATCATGTTTGACTAACCTCATAGCCTTCTATGAGGAAATTACTAGGTGGATAGATGATGGTAGAGCGGTAGATGTGGTTTATCTTGATTTCAGTAAAGCATTTGACACCGTCTCCCACAGCATCCTTGTAGAAAAGTTGATCAGGTATGGGTTTGGTGACCAGGAAGTGAGGTGGATTAGGAACTGGTTGAAAGGAAGGAGTCAGAGAGTTGTAGTCAATGGGGCAGAATCTGGTTGGAGGTGTGTGACTAGTGGAGTCCCACAGGGGTCGGTACTGGGACCGGTGTTGTTCAACATCTTCATCAACGACCTGGATGAGGGTATAGAATGTACCCTCAGCAAGTTTGCTGATGACACTAAGCTGGGAGGAGTGGCTGACACACCAGAAGGCTGTGCTGCCATTCAGAGAGACTTAGATAGGTTGGAGAGTTGGGCGGGGAGAAACATGATGAAATTCAACAAGGGGAAGTGCAGAGTTTTACATTTGGGGAAGAACAACACCATGTCCCAGTACAGGTTGGGGGCTGAACTGCTGGAGAGTAGTGTAGGTGAAAGAGACCTGGGGGTCCTGGTAGACAGGAGGATGACCATGAGCCAGCAATGTGCCCTTGTGGCCAAGAAGGCCAATGGCATCCTGGGGTGCATTAGAAAGGGTGTGGTTAGTAGGTCAAGAGAGGTTCTCCTCCCCCTCTATTCTGCATTGGTGAGGCCACATCTGGAGTATTGTGTCCAGTTCTGGGCCCCTCAGTTCAAAAAGGACAGGGAACTGCTCGAAAGAGTCCAGCGCAGAGCTACGAAGATGATTAGGGGAGTGGAACATCTCCCTTATGAGGAAAGGCTGAGGGAGCTGGGTCTCTTTAGCTTGGAGAAAAGGAGACTGAGGGGTGACCTCATCAATGTTTACAAATATGTAAGGGGTGAGTGTCAGGGGGACGGAGTTAGGCTTTTCTCAGTGATGACCAGTGATAGGACAAGGGGTAATGGGTGTAAATTGGAGCATAGGAGGTTCAAGGTGAATATCCGAAAAAATTTTTTTACTGTAAGAGTGACAGAGCACTGGAACAGACTGCCCAGGGAGGTTGTGGAGTCTCCCTCACTGGAGACATTCAAAACCCACCTGGATGAGTTCCTGTGTGATGTACTCTAGGTGACCCTGCTCTGGCAGGGGGGTTGGACTAGATGATCTCTCGAGGTCCCTTCCAGCCCCTAAGATTCTATGATTCTATGATTCTATGATTCTATAAGTTATACATTTGGTCTAATGTTGGAAACAAAGACCAAGGCATGTTGCTGGTTAGTAGGTCAAGAGAGGATCTCCTCCCCCTCTATTCTGCATTGGTGAGGCCACATCTGGAGTATTGTGTCCAGTTCTGGGCCCCTCAGTTCAAGAAGGACAAGGAACTGCTTGAAAGAGTCCAGCGCAGAGCTACAAAGATGATTAAGGGAGTGGAACATCTCCCTTATGAAGAAAGGCTGAGGGAGCTGGGTCTCTTTAGCTTGGAGAAAAGGAGACTGAGGGGCGACCTCATCAATGTTTACAAATATGTAAGGGGTGAGTGTCAGGGGGAACGGAGTTAGGCTTTTCTCAGTGATGACCAGTGATAGGACAAGGGGTAATGGGTGTAAATTGGAGCATAGGAGGTTCAAGGTGAATATCCGAAAAAAATTTTTTACTGTAAGAGTGACAGAGCACTGGAACAGGCTGCCCAGGGAGGTTGTGGAGTCTCCTTCACTGGAGACATTCAAAACCCACCTGGATGCGTTCTTGTGTGATGTACTCTAGGTGACCCTGCTCTGGCAGGGGGGTTGGACTAGATGATCTTTCGAGGTCCCTTCCAGCCCCTAAGATTCTATGATTCTATGATCTAAAATAGCAGTTTATTCCTTGAGATTGTACATTGTGCAGATAGATGCATACATTCTAGAAGCTGTAAGTAGTACACAGACAAAGCCTCCAGCTTGAAAGAGCTACTGCAGGGCCCTACAGTAAGGCTGAAAACTTTTAGTTTTCAGGGGACCTTCTCTGTACGGCTGCAACTGTGGACCTCTTTCAAACCTCTTCTTTCACACTACCCATAATTAATTTCATCTTTTAACAAAACCCCATACCTGCCACCTCTCTCATATACTCCTGTAATCTTTCTACTTAAGATAGTAAGTAAATTCATGTCTCAACATTTACAAGTTTTATTCTGCCTCCATTCTATCACCTTACCCAGTCTTCCCTCAACTTCTCAAATTAGAGTAGAAGAGCTCTATGGCAGAGGTTTTCTGTGGATGTCTGTGCAAAACAAAGCACAACGTTTTGTTTCAGCCAAAGTACATGTAACTTTATAATGTAGGATGCTTACAATAATAGGCAAATGACCAAAAAAATTTGAGAACAGTAGCTACTAATGTAACGATTCAGAGCATTCAAGATGCTCTCATTTAGCAACCACAAGATTTGCTGACTGTTGGATCACTGTTATCTTTTTCATCAGTAAATAAGAAGAGCAAGTTACCCATGCTCAGAGTCCCCAGAAGATCCAAAGGGAGAAGCTGGATCTCAGGTCTCAGCCATTCACTGCAATTATTGAAAAATGTGCCCCCTTCAGAGAAGCCCTTCTTAGCTATGAATGTGGATTGACAGGGCATCACATTATCTGCCCCATAGATTAAGTCTGCTATTCAAATGTGCTTTTATACAATGGAGACAACAACAAAATTTAGGTGGGAATTAAGAAAAGCAATCAAGCACTACACAGTAAAGTCAATATTGACTTTATAATTCTTTCTGTTTTGATAAAAAGAATTTTTCTTAGTCTCATGGTTGAATATAGAGAAACACTGAAACTGCAAGGTACTGAAGTCCAATTAAAGTCCTCTCCCTCCTGCAGTAGTCAGTCCCAAGATGACCAACTGCCAGGATCTTAATTCTATCTGGAATAAATATCTATCAGATTCTGAATTAAGTCCAGAAAACAAGTATATCACCTTAAAGATCCAATAATTAAAATCTACATTGTAAAGAAGGAATTCTAATTCCATGCAACTTCTAAATACCAAAAAGCCAAGCCAATCAACAGTAGATTATTTACTAATAAAACGCAAATGCAAAACATTCTCCGAATCTTAAAAGGAAGCTATATATTGAAGTAAAAATAATTCACAATTAAATATATATACGTTGCTTATCTTTTCCAATGCTAATGTGCACAGAAGACTCTCCTTGAGCAGACTGCTGTGTTTCAAGACTGATAATCAGTACTGCAAATAAATCAGATATTAAATTACAAGCAAAGACTAATACATAAACATACTAACTTACAGATTAAGGTTAAAATTAAACTGTTTATTAGAGTTATATGAGCACAACTCATAAGCTTCAAAGGGCTGAAAATGTAAAGTAACCACTTAAGAGCAGAGCACAGCCTGCAGAGTTCAAGAGTTACTCTGCGTAGAGGCTGCAGCAATGACAACTTGACATAATTGGAGCATGTTTTGAAAACTCACTCTGGTATGCTTCTTTTCCACAGCACCATGAAAACAGGAAAAGAGCTCACAGAGCAGTCCTTGGATTTGAAGGTAGAAATACACCACTGTTAAATGTAACCTGGGAAACTGGGCAGTTGGCTGTCAGAGAGCAAGCCAAAACAGAAAGAGCTGAAGTCTGAAAAGACAGTATAGGCTTGCAACAAGTAAACAACCTATATTTTATTTAGCAACAAATGCATTACTGGAGTGTTTATCTTTCAAAGACCTGTCTACATCACTGATAGTATCCTAACTGTTGATCAAACAAGTTTCCAACTACACTATCAAATACTAGCAGTCAACACTTACACCAACACTAGCTTCAAGATCAGAAAAAGAATGTCTCATCGCCACATGATAAGATCCAGCACACAAGCTTACTATACAAACTATAAACAGCTACTTAAACACATCCTGGCTTTACATCAACAAAGGCTCACGCAGATCCCAAAACAATTTATTGTGCAACTATTTCAGCATCCACGTAGTTCAGTTTCTCCCCAGGCTACTTTCTCCATAACCACTGAAGAATACTTACAGAGATGACTTCTCAGCAAAACAGTGATATTTTAAAATCATACAGAAGTCTTAAAGCATGATGCAAAAGACATACCACTCTATATTACAAAAGATTAAATAAAGTAGATGAAAATTTCTCAAGTGACAACAGTTTCCAAATGTCTCCATTTAGCCCACGCAAACCAGCTAGCACCTTTCAAGAGGAAAGTGGGCTGGAACAGAACCACATCTTGATTTTCAAGCAGTGTAAAGTTAGTTGGTTTTAAGCAGCTGATCAAATTGTTTTTCAAGTCAGGGTCTTTTTGTGTGGAGAGAGGAAGGAAAAGGATGGGGAACAAAGCAATTCAGTTAATATAAATTTTAAGTAATGAGCATAGGAAAATTTCACTGTAAACCATGAACACAAAGAAAGCACTCTGAAGAAGAAATGATGGATCAGCATCCCAAGATCCAATAAAGGACACTGACCCCAAAGCATACAAAACTCTTTGTGCTAAAGAAACAAAGTATGCGTTTGCAAATAAGTGTTTTTAAACAATTCATACAAACAAACCTCTTGTGTTTTGCTGATAATTTCAGAATATCTATCTCAAACATTCCACTGCACATTTGTTATCATTATGATCTTGATTCACAGTAATACACTATTTAAACACAATGTTGCATACAGCTAACTGGAAGGAATCAGTTAAGAGTCTGTCCTTCTGAGACACTGAGGAAAGTTAATGTTCCATCAGAACTAGTCTTAGAGTCCAGAAATCAAACACAAAGATCAAACAGCATGTAGTAGTCTTAAGAAAAAAATTACTTTAGAAAGTGTTATAGTAACATAAGCAAACATTACTTTTGAGGTATTACGTTCACAAAAATAATAATTCAAAGGAACACGAACATTATGCCTTTCTTTCCAAGCTTACTAATAGTTCTTGGTGCTACATCACGATGAAAAAAACAATAGCATTAAAATAAAAGCTGGGAGTTACACTGGAGCTAAAATATACCAGATTCCCTCTTTTTAACATGTCCACAAGCAATGATAATCACCTGTAAGGGACAGATCTGCAAAATTATTTCCATTTTACCATAATCAGGCACCTTGCAACTACTAGAAAAAAAAAGAGCATTACACTATTAAACACAAGAGACCAAAATAACAGAACAAAAAAACCTCCATCAAGCAAAATAACTAAACTTTTTTATTTTTTAAATTACTGATTATAATGTTTTATTACACAAATAAGTAGCCAAAAAAACATGCTCTTTTTTTTCCTGGATGACTGAGGTCATGGGCTTCACTGCAATGAATTTTGGGGTTGCTGTAAGAAAGAATGGGTATGTATTTAACATTATATCAATACCTTGTCTAACATCAACGGGGAACAAATATGTCAACAACAAAGAACCAGTTAAGAACACAAACTTAATATGCACACAGATAAAATGTGATTAATGTTTTTAAAGCTCTTTTTCCTCTCTGTTAACGTTTCTTTTCTCTGGAATGTTGTCTTGATTTACTTGAAGGCCTCCCTCTTAGAAGGTCATGGGTGTAGAAATTTCTGCAGAAAATTTCACTGACATAGCCAATTCACTAACAAATACTTAAATCACTAATTAAAAAATTATTTTTAGGCAATAATTTGAATTACTTGCTAACAAATAAAAAAACCTCAATGCTCAAAAAATAGCATCACAGATTTAAATTCTATGTTACCTGAGACATTAACTAAATTTAAGATATTTTAGATATTCTTAAATGAACATATCAGAGAACATAGTTCAATTTTCAAATGTTTCACTATCTGGCCAAGAGTTACAATGCTTAGCCACTCAAGTCTTAATCCAACATACATGTGGCAGGAAACTGTGTTCACTGAATGCACACAACAGGTAGCATAATGTGTACAGTGGAGGTATTAAATTTGGGGTAAGTGGCTTTTATTGGTCTAATTTTCCAGTACTATTTAATTTCTTCAGATTAATCCAAGTTACATTTCTCTTCCTTGAGCAAAATTAGCCAGATATAGATTTGGATAAACCATGGAAAATTAGATTGAAGGGGAAAAAAACAAAAATAATATTTAGTCCTTGATGAACTTAGTTCAAGCAATGCCATATGCAATGTCTGTACCTTCGTGGCAGTTACAAAAGAGACTGGTCCTCAGCAGTCAGAAACCCACAATGAAGGTGCAGATTCATTGTAGATAAGCCTCCACCAAAACGCCATTTTTAATTATTTAACATCTAAATAATAAAATTCTCAGAGAAACATCTTTAGTATGTCTAAGAATAGAATCCACAAAACTTGACAATATTTGATTCAAAACACCATTCGAACTAAAAACCCTAGGAATCTGGTCTCAGGTGAGGCACAAAAACCTATGGAATCTGTGGGTCTCTTGTAAATTCATTTGCTAACTTTGTGATGCAAGCTGATTAGATGAGAAAGAGAAAAGAGCAGCAGGAAACAAGCCCAGAGATTGTTAACATTATGTAGCACTTTAGCCATAGTCAAGTTAATTCACTGTCACTTTCACCCGGTAAAAGAGTGGGGAAAAAAAGATACAGATTTAGAAACTGAAGATATTCAACCAAGCAAGATAACAGTAAGTAAGTCACCAATTACTCAGACTTTTCTGGCTTTCTCAGCATCCCTATACATAAGTTATAACAAAAGGAAACTCCAGTCATAGCTATGTATTTTAAAACAATTATTTCTACATTTATCTAACCCTACAGTAAGTTGCATTTAGATAGTTTCCTAGAAGTGTTGTCTCCTAAAAGACATTCAGTCTGAAGGCACATGTTCAACTATGCAACTTAGGAAGATTGAAATAATCACTCTGTAAAAGTGAAAAATACCTTTAATAGCTAAAATGCTGGAAGAATTATATACTTAGGAAAAAGAGCATTTTTTAAAACTAGTTTCAAGAATCACTGGAAAACTAAACAGCTGAAAACCTTGTGGAAACAGCACATTTTGTTGTGAAGAGTGCATTTTAAGCAAGTTTATTTTATGTCACAAACTGTGTGACATGATAACTCAAATTAACAGTGCAAAAATATGCCTACAATGCAACAAGTAGCTAAAAATCAAAACAATAAAAAGTCATGCAAGATTCTTCCGTCACTTGTCTCTAAGTATGCATTGAAAAATATGCAGAGTTCCAAGCCCCTCTCATTACTTTGTCCCTTTTAAGACATGAAAGCCACGATAATAGTAGTAAAAAACACTTGTCTGAATCTGCATGCAAATACACAAAAGCACTTACCACTGCTCTAATACAATGATTGTTACCTTTACAGACAAGTTAATTCTATAGTTAATAAAGCAGTGAAATGAGCAATGAGTACACGTCAATACAGTTTCATTAAATTAGAGCACTCCATTGCCACAAAATAGAAGTGTTAGTAACTGCCAAAAGCAACTTAAAATGAAGAATAATATTTATAGCTCTTCTAAAGGAAAACACTACGTAGCCTACAGGAGATTTCCATTGATGTTTTTCTTTGGAAGCAAAAGAAGTTTAAGAAGCTCCCATTTTCCCAGTCCACTAATACCCATAACAAAGTTCACTGCTTCTCCAACCACAATCGTGCAACAGCTTACAGACAGTGAGGAGTTTAAACCTCAGTGTTTCACGAGGGCAGTAATGAGAAAATGACCCAGTCTTAGAACACTGCCTCCCTCACAAGCAGTTCTATAAGCAGAGTGAAGACTTGTGGCATAAGGGCAGGAGCAAGAACCTCTCAACCTTGCTGCAGACAGAAACATACTGTGTCACTACAACCTGCAATATTTCCTTTATTTAAAGGTAGGCAAATTACACACTCAGTTACAAAAAAGATTAACACATACACAACATCAAATTAACCTGATCTGCCTTGCATTCTTACTACTAGCATAAAAATACTAGAAATTCTATGCTGCTTAGCTGCTTTTAGAGGGAAAAGAAAAAAAAAAAATGCATCTGTGGCATCTACTGTTCATAAGGAATTTCCTAGATCATTTTAGTCTTTCTGTAACCAAGAAATTTTGTTTGTTAAAAATGCGACATCTATAAAGCAGTTCCCAACTTTAGCAAACAAAGTATCATCTTAGCTGGAGAACTGTTGATAAAAGTTATGGTCTTAATCCTGCAACTGCTCTGCACTGATAAAGCCCTATGCCATCACTGGAGTACAACTGAGGTCAATAAAATAAACTTGCAGATCAAAAGCTTTGTGCCTCCACAACACTTTATTTCCAACTCACTATTTAACACCTCTCAAAATATTTTTAGCATACATATGCAAAACAGGGGCGGGGGAATTATGGACTAATTTTCTAGGTAATTATCATTGTATTTTTTGAGATTACAATATTAAACACTTTTGGTTTACATTCTTCTTCTAACACAGGCTGTAATGGTTTTTAGCTTTTTCATTACTACTACTTGCAAAGCCCTGAACAGTGTCCATGTGTTGATTGTTTTCTTTAACAAATAAATCAATTTTGCCTTTAGGAAACACAGACAATTCTGGCAATAAGGGCTTTCTGGATGTATTCTGGAGCTTGCCCTTCATTTTTATGTCAGAAAGCTTTCCCCTGATGCGCCTAGGAACAGAATTTCACTAAACAGTACTTCTAGCTGTTACAGTTGCAAAACAAACAAGCTTTTGCACTGCAACTCTCCTAATCAGAGAAGGTATTATTATCTATTCACTAACCAGACAGTTTTCACAGTGGAACTGAAAGTCCCATCAAAATATATTGCTCTACTGGATGGAAGAGTTCTCAAAAGGATGGCAAAAGAATATGCTGGGAAAGACCACAGGATCAGAGGATCTAACATAAGCAGACTGGAGAAAACAACAAGAATTATTCTCCTTTATCTCCCAAAGAACAAGGAGGCCAAACAGGTGAAGCTGTCTGTGAACTCACAGTACCACTAAAATAGGAGTCAACTGCCCTTAGACAGGCTCAAAAACCTACATCCTTTTATGTCGAGGACACAGACTTGAGCAGAGGAAGGGAAAGACCAGGAGTAAAGAAAAGAGACGCAGATTAATGACAGACTAATACGAAAAATGGGAGCTCTGAATGGAGAAGTTGTTATCAACTTGTCCTCCCGCCCGGGTCCCATGCAAGTGACCCAGCAGACTGTACTGAACAACATCAGTGAAGAGCACCCGCCCAACACCTCCCACGTTCAGCACGGGGACAGCACAAGCCTTCAGCCAGGACCAGGAGCACCGAGCCCGGGGCAGCCCCTCGGCGACTGAACGACTCTGCAGGCCGGCAGCCCCCCTGCTCCCCCCGCGGCACTAGCCCATCTCTCCCGAAGGAGCAGCTCGGGGCTGGGGCCCAAAGGGCGCATTTCGGACCCTGCGGGCGGGCTGTCACACGCCCCTTGCACCCAGCAACCACCTCGGCCCTTCGGCTCGTTCCCCCCTGCATTTAGCGGGGCCCTGGAAGAAGGGCGGGGCAAGTAAAAATGATAAAAGGAGTACAGAAGAAATACGGAACTCAGAGGTCCCTAAAGACCTTTAGGATTTTAACCTTCATTTGCTTTTTAATCTTAGGAGTCTTTATTATTATGTGGAAGCATGTGGCTTAGTTCTTCAACTTGGCAGGTGGTAGCAATCCTGTAATTATGATCTTGGTTATGTGCTGCCAATGCACAAAGGGGAGCCATGGTAATCCACTCCAGTGCATTTTCAGTAGTCATTGCATATTGCTCATGCTCTTCAGCATAAAATCCTATGTCAATCTCTGTGTAGTAATAAAATTACTCAAGTTATGAAAAAATAAACACTTTTAACTTTTGCAGAAAGTAACATTAAATCACTAGCCATCATCTATCACTATGCCACAGATAGCAATTAAAATGTTTGATAAACATTAAGAATATGTACTCCTGTCCAGGCTGCCTCTTTTTTTAGCTATTTTCATAAATACATTATTTAACCTACACTTGTCCTTTAAATATTAGGAGTCTGAAGAACAGGTCTTTTACAAGGGGAGGCTGAGGGATCTGGGCCTGTTCAGCCTGGAGAAGAGGAGGCTGAGGGGAGACCTCATTGCTCTCTACAACTACCTGACAGAAGGTTGTAGTGAGGTGGGTGTTGGCCTCTTCTTTCTAGTGACTGGTGATTGGACAAGAAGAAAATGGGTCAAGTAATGCCAGGGGGGGTTCAGGCTGGATATTAGAAAAAAATTTCTTCACAGAAAGAGCGGTGAGGCATTGGAATAGGCTTCCCAGGGAGGTGGTAGAGGCACCAGCACTGGAGATGTTAAAAAAAAGGGTGGACATGGTTCTTCAGGAGATAGTTTAGTGGTCAGGGGAATGTAGGATGGATGGTTGGACTTGGTGATCTTCAAGGTCTTTTCCAGCCTTAGTGATTCTATTATTGTGTCATCATTTATGTTCAGTTTAAACCAGCTTTTAAAACAAAAATATTTGTAATGACATTTTTTGCTATTGCTACCTGCTTCTATTTATTAGTATGTGTATTCCATTTAATATAATGTGATTTATCTCTTCCCTCAACTTCATTTAGGCAGTAATTCTCTGTAGTTATTTATGACTGGACTTCAGGCTTTTTTCAAGCACTTTAAGACCCTTTTTGTTTTCTTCTCTTGAAGTAGCATGAAAGGGACTTAAGTAAAAATCCAGTATATCTACAGAGAGCCAGAGTAATTACCTTAAGAAGATAAGATTCAATGGTGCTGTCAGAAAAGGAAATCTCCCCTCTTCCCCCAGCCCCGGGGACAGCAAGACAAATGAACAAGATCATGGACCTAAACAGGAGATCAGAAGTTTTGTTTTGACTCTGACTATATTGATCTGGGTTATCCCTGGGATTCTCAGATAGACACCACTGGTGTTATGTCCCCTGCTCACTATCCACAATGGCTTTTCTGCCCAGTAGAGGTAGGATCAGAATACAAACAAATAAACTGTTCATCTAAGCTATTGCAGTGTTATATACAGAAAGTGATTTCTGCTATCCAGACTATTGTGTTAGATTCAAGATTGTAACTTTTCGAGGAAAGTCTGTCAAACATAGAGGATTCATCAGTATTAAAGTAATAATGAACTATTTTGTCCAATCTAAACTAGCAGCAATATTTCATACCTCTGTGAAAAAACATTAAGTATACTATGACATTTGGGATATGAGTTCATGGGTGATACATTAGAAAAAGGTGATAATAGCAAAATAATTATTTATCTTCGATGTCTATTTTTAGGTACACTTTTTCCTGAAAGGTTCTATAGCTTCCCAAATGAATACGTTTCTGTAGCATGCTGCACATTCATTTTAATTTCTGAGACAGATATTAATGAATTTATTCATGAGAACATTACGTGTCAGTTCTGCAGACAGAGACATAACTATGCAACAATGTTGTGGCTATCATGATCAAGTATCACCTCAGAAAACTCCTTTCAGTACTGATATTTATCCTGTGTTTCAGCTGTGGATAATCAATTGTAAATACCAGACTGGAATCAACTTTTCTGATGTTTTTTGAAGCAATCCCAAAAAATAGATGTTGGCCAGAGAATGGATTGAGAACACCCCTGAGGAGAAGGACTTGGGGGTGCTGGTTGTGAAAAGCTCAACATGAACCAGCAATGTGTGCTTGCAGCCCAGAAAGGCAAGCACATCCTGAGCTGCAGCAAAAGAAGTGTGGCCAGCAAGTCAAGGGAGGTGATTCTGCCTCTCTGCTCGGCTCTTGTAGGACCCCACCATGCAGTGCTGTATCCAACTCTGGAGCCCCTAACACAGGAAGGACATGGAGCTGTTGCAACAAGTCCAGAGGAGGGACACAAGGATGATCAAAGGGCTGGAGCACCTCTCCTATGAAGACAGGCTGAGAGAGTTTGGGTTGTTCAGCCTGGAGAAGAGAAGGCACCAGGGAGACCTTATAGTGGCCTTCCAGTACTTGAAGGGGCTGCAGGCATGCTGGAGAGGGACTTTTTACAAGGGCTTGTAATAATAGGATGAAGGGCAACAGTTTCAAGCTGTTTCAAGCTGAAAGAGGATAGATTTAGATTAGATCTTTGAAATTCTTTAGTGTGAGGGTGGTGAGACACTGTAACTGGTTGCCCAGAGAAGCTGTGGGTGTCTCAGCCCAAGAAGTGTTCCAGGTCAGATTGGATGGGGCTTGGAGCAACCTGGTCTAGTGGGAGGTGTCCCTACCCATGGCAGGGGGCTTGGAGCTAGATATCTCTAAGGTCCCAACCCAAACCATTTTATGATTCTACTGCCAGTGCCCTACTACTTGTGTGATGCTGTTGTAGGACAAAGTTACAAATTAAAAATTCCTTTGAAAGGTGACTGGTCACAAAATCAGTAACTCAGAATTTAATAAATGCCAAACTGATGCTTCCAGTATGGCCTTTACTCTGTCCCATGTAGGCACATGATAAAATAGCAATCTTAGAGAAAAGTAGGACCTCTAGGTCTTCCTACAGCCAGTAGCATAATGCAGGAAACATTAGAATCATCTTCCTACAGTCACGTGGTATTCCTGGGTACTCCTAAATTCCTTAATGATTATTTTTGCCACTAATATTCATGTGCCACCTGTTATTTATATGTGTTTCTACTGTTTTTTTCAAGGGAAAGCAAATTTCATTATAGCAGACAATTTCAGGGAACCTACTGTCAGTGCTGAGACTTTTGCACTTGTGCCCCCTTCTGGTCCTTGTGAATGAGCTTCCACACGCCCGGGACCATGAAGTGACAGCGCTTCCTCTCGACCAGGCGCAACTAACTGTGCAGGTGTGTCATCTGCTTGGTACCACACAGCACTGGTTTCAGTTCTTTGCTTTTGAAACACGAGAATAGTGATACATAACTCTGAATGCCCTATTAACAGTGCATTGTATCAACATTAGAGAAAATAAGGCATCATCCAGAATATATTATTTCAAATATTATATTGTTTCTTAAAAGCATTCTTGTTCTGAGGACACACACAGCCTAACATACCACCACGGGAGACACTGTAAAGTTGTCCTCTGGGTGAGAACCCATGCTGTGAGGGATGAGCCTGTGCCAGCTCCATACAACATCTACACTCCATCCCATTATTGCTGGTTCAGATGCAGAAAATGAGGTGAAGGTGGGAATCTGGTGTTCTGGCTTGCAGTCAGTCCAGGGCAAATCTGGAAGTTGCCCAGTGCACACACTGGGTCCTATCCACAGGCTTCCCAGACCTTTCCCATCTCGTTCTTTTAATCCTGGAGACAGATCCACTGGTTCTTTCTGCACTTTCCATCTAACTTCTAAGCATGATCTGGTAACTGCTCTACAGTCCATGAGACACTTGCAGCCTGCCCCAGAATATAAAAGGTCTCCCTGTTGCATCCAGTGGGCTGGGAGAGAAGGGAAGAAGCCACAGATTTAGAGGAATTTCCAAAGGGCAGAAAGTACAGAGAACAGACAGACATTGTTTTAAATGCAAAAGACATTTTCTGTTGTCAGATGCAAGCAAACTGCATTGCTGTCACATAGAGAGTTTGTTGGCAAGAAGCTACTTGGCCCAGGTTTAAAAGCATTCCAGGGATACTTACTGCCTTGGGAGATCAGAAACACAAGAAAAAACATTTACATACGAACTGATGCTGCTTATCATGACCAGCTTGAATTAAGGCAGAGAAACAGCAGGTACTTGCAGACCTGCACAGGTGCTTTTGGATTGAATGTGCCTATTGGCCATCTCTTGATTACATTCTTGGCATGACTATTCAGAGAATGACAACAACATAAGTGTGAGCCTTCCTAAGTGATATCTAGGGTGTGTTGGATGGATACCAGGCACGTGTGGAGGAAACATCATTTGGCTCTGCAGGTTTCCAGGAGCCAAGTTGCCTCAAAAGGCCCAGAGAAACTAACATGTAACAATAGCAGCAGGATGCACCTGTTTGTGCAGTAAACAAATATGAAGGTCCTTACCTCTTTCTGCTCTAATACCCAGGCCATCAGTCCATTTTAAAAACTTAATAAGAACATATCCAAGAAGATAAAACTGGAAGGAATGTAGCCATTCTACATGAGTAGAAGACAAGCAGAACTTTAAAACAAAAAAACAAAACACGTTTTCCAGTGATCAGCGTTCACATGGGACCTCTCCATTTGCTCTTGCACTTCAGCATTCCTATATCCTTTTCCCCTTCACTTGTCCAAACCAATGTGAGCACCATTTTCCCTAGATGCCCACTGTCAGTTGCAAGCTCCTTCATCCTCCACAGGTGTAGCCATCTCCCCAGACTTACCAGGGAGCTGGTGAAGGGACGGCTCTGTTAGGGAAGAGTTGTGTGAATGCTAGCAGCCAGAGTGGGCCATCATAGAGATCCCACTAATTTTGAGCATGTCAGATCTCTCTCCTTTTCCACACATTCACCCACATCTCAATCCCTTAGCTGTACTTACATACATTTATATTTAAACCCCTCCCTGCTATTTCAGTTTCATCCCTTTTCTCCCACTGCATGAACCCATTTAGGTTTCTTTGAAATTAAAAAGCATATGAAAAGTTGATCATCACTGTCTGATCCCATCTGCTTCTGCATATACATACCACAAGCAGAAGTCTTCTTGTGTCATGTTCCTGCTGAACGTTTCCTCAGTTATGTCCCAAACCCCACACTAATTGGCTTCTACACCTACACTTACTCCTCTCCCTGCCTCCATTCTGTTTTTATCTTAATCACTCTCCTTCATCTTTTTTCCTGTAACCTCAAGCCAATTTGAGGTGTACCTTCATTTTGTATTTCAGAAGTTTACATTATTTTGAACTCAGCATCCCTCTTTTCCCAGCCCTGCACTCAAAGAGGAGGTGAGAAGGACTCAGGCACATCAGTGACTTCCTCATTAGAGAGCAGCAGGACTGGGACCCCTCCATGAGGGAAGGTGAGCCTGGAGCTGGGGATGACAATATCACACAGCAGGACATCATCCCATGGTGTTCAAGCAAGACAAGCAGAGCAGGGCTGGGGATGGTAATGTTTTTTTTCAGCAAAACAAAGTGACAAGTCAGGCCCAAGTCAAGCCAGTTGCCAAGCCAGTGTCATGGCTGGCCACAGGACCTCCTGCAGCACAGCTCAGGCCAGGAGTGAGTGGGTGCTCCAGCCTTGTGGGAATCCTGGGGCAAGTAGGGCTTATGAATGCACACAGGGCCCTGGCCCTCTGCTCTCAGATCTGCTCTGCTGTGCCCTGCATAGCGACTGTGCTTGTTCGGGAGATCAAACTGGGCATGTCTCCAGGAATTATGACCAGAAGTAAATGTTTTGGCATCTCCAAATAACTTCCTTAAAATATTGTTGAATGGTAATTGGAGGAAAGGAGACTATAAGCAAATAGAATCACAGAATCGTCATGGTTAGAATTAGAATAGATTTATCCTGCCCTAGTACATCCACAGATCTAGTAAGTGTCTGCATTCCCAGACCCCCCTAACCTCTGGCAGAGAGACAGGCATGCTTTCCATTTTCTTCCCTTTCACTCACACTCCTGGTTATAGCCACATTTAAGGATAATCCGTAGATGTTCCTTGTTGTCTCAGCTCATATGTTTGGACCCAGTGCCCAGAGTCAGCTTTGTCTACACTTGCCATCCTCTTTGACAACCTCAGAAATATTTGATGAGGCATATTTCTTCCCAGTGTTTGCTTCCTCCTTTATTACACTGAAACAACATGCTAACAGAGTATACATCTTTCATAATGATCAAACACAGAGAATATATTTAAAGGTTTAGAGCAGTCCTAAATCCATCACAACTCTCCCCTCCACCACGTTGCATGCTGCCAGAATTTTCTTTTTAAAAAAAATTGTAAGACATGGAAGAAAAACAGTGATTCTCTTCTTCCTTCTCAATGAACATAACCTCTATGTCCAACCTACTCCCCTTAATAGCTTCCCAAATGCTTTTGTAAAAGCAATCCTGAGCAAAGAAACCATCCAAGAACACAAGCTAAAAAATACATGCAGAAATCATAAAGTAACCAACAAAAATATTTGCCTAATAAAACATTTCAATTATGCCAAACTATTATATATCTTCTGCTTTTAGCTCTCTGTTCTGTAGCTGTATTCTGAGACTGCCTATTGAGCTTTCTCACAAGTGTTAGGAGAATTACCCTTGGAGTTGACAGTGACTTGCAGGACTGCCATTAGCAGCTTAATATAGGGTGCCAGGGATATTGGCTACTGTAAAATACTAATGCTGCTGCAACCTGTGACAAAGCTGTTTTAAGGCTTGCAGTGTGGCAGACTGCAATTGCATCCAGCTTTTTTACTCTGTTCAGTGTTGGATTCTGCTGTACATAATTGGGAAGAAGAAATTATTTGGTATCATACCTGAAGGACTGCAAAATAGCACAGCACTCTGGATGAGAAATGCAGGAATGCTGCACAGAAAAAATCTGACAGATGGCTTTGCAGGCAAACTGTGATACTGCAGGTGAAAGTTTGATCAAGCTGCTGCTGCTAATGCTGTTACATCCACCTGACAGAACCTCAGGGAGCTGGCAGCAGAAAACCAGGTTGTCAAAGTAGGAAGGTGCTTGTGGGAAAGTCACTGCACTGCAGTGGCTGCACAGGTTGTCCCATCCCCTGAAATGGCCAGGCAGCTGTGCCAGCCTTCAGCTCGTTTTACAACTAACCTCTGAGCTTTTCGTTGCAGTTGTTTAGGTCCCATGTGGAATATGATAAAAGGAAGTACATGTGTGCTCATTTAACGCGTTATTTGGGTCAAAAAAACTATCGTTGCACTTCTGTGCAGGCAGGAATCTGACAAGAAAGGAGAGCATCGCCTGCAGGAATTTCAAAGAAAATCGAAACCAGAGACAGTTCATTGCTATGAAAGCCACTGGTTTTGAGAAAGTGCAAGTTGCCGACCTTGCGGAGATGACACTGGTCGTACCTCCCCGGGGGGCACACGGCCGCCCCGGGCAGACAGGTTCGCCTCCTTCATTTCTTCCTCTCC
>NW_009953649.1:2055007-2064269 GCF_000747805.2 Chaetura pelagica
GGGCGAACGCTCCCCTCCCGCCGCGCGGCCTGCGGGCTAGGGCTGCCCCGCGCCGCAGCCAGAGGGCGGTGACATCCCAGGTGGCTTTCTGTTCGGTGCTTTCACACGCGTTTTCCAGTAAAACTGGTGGTGTAATTTTCTCACAGGATAACAGAATCTCCATTTGGTCTGCTGGAGATCTCGGAAATGGGGGTCTCAATGGGGACTATCAAGGAGAACCTCAGCTGCTGTGTGACATCAGGCACAACGGTGATGTTATGGACATGCAGGTAAAACAGCTGTGTTGAATTTTTTAAGGGCTTCTCAGGAGAAATTAAGTGATAGTGAATTTTAAAAATGCTGAGATTTACAAAAAAAAAAAAAAGCTTATAAAGGAGGGCACAACCAACCAGTATCAGTTTGTGGATTAGTTTGGGTTTGTTCTTTTTTACTATACCTACCAATAATTTTAGTTACTCTAAAATCAAAATTTCATCTTGGTATTGACATAAACTAATAGTGCTTTTATTATCTCCCTTCAGTTTTTGGATCAAGAGAGAATTGTGGTTGCCTCATCAACAGGAGCTGTAACCATATTCCGTCATCATCAAAATAACCAGGTACCTTGTCCTGACCTTATGCTGTTATTCTGTGTAGTAGGGGTCACTTTCATCTTAGCATAATATTTATCCAAACTACTACAGCAAGGACCATCTACCTACCCAAAAAATACATATATTTTTAAGCCTGTTAGAAGAGTAAGTACAAGGAAAGAAAAAAGCATTTTATACACAAACTACATAAATCAGATTCCAGCATCAGATAGACTGGGGTATCTGTTACTATACATCTGTAACCAAATAATCCATTTACTGAAAACATAACTTTAAGAGTTTAGATTGTTTTGGAGGAGTAGGTATTGGTGAACTTGTACCTACCCCATTAGAGATTTTGCATTCTTGAACTAAGTTACTTAGGTTGAATTTCTTCTTACAACTACAGTGTAATCTCTGTAGGTTTTGCTATGTTTATATATAGCTGAAAGTAAGAACATAATGACTTTTTAATATAATCACAGTAAAGACTAGTATCTGTTAATAGTTTGGGGTGGTACCTAAAATAAACTAAGTTCCTTGCCATCTAAGGCATTTCACAGTTCATAAATAGTGTCCCTTCTGATTTCTAGCTCATGTGAAAAAGGTGGTTCAGAGAAGAAATAATCAAAGCTTCATTGAAGGACTGTATGCTCAGGAGTTGAGGAAAATTTAGATCTCTGATTCTTATTTGTACAGGAGATTCTCATTCCTGTGAGGTAGTGTGGCTTTTCCTGGAGCTTGTTTCTGGTTTTGCAAGTATTCTGGAAATGTTGATCTATCAGGATCGCTATTTAACAGCAGAATTTCATGTCTGGTTACTACTTAGACTTTATCTGCCAACCAGCGGTGGGAGAAAGCCCATTATCATGTGGATCAAAGCACATCTTGTGGTGGAGCAGCATGTACTGGAGTCATCTGCAACAACCCAGAAATTGTCACTGTTGGAGAAGATGGTAGGATAAATCACTTCCGAGCTGACCAAAAGGATCCAGTAAGAACTATAGGTATGTCAAATAACTGTTCAAATTAGTTTAGTTTGGAGTGGTTTTTTTGGTTTATAGTTTTTCAATGGTAACAAAAAATTTAAAGGAAGTAATTTGAGAATTTAATTAAGTATTCCAAGTTGAATGTGTTTGCTCCAGGTTATTTCTGTATTCCTCCAAACTTCAGATACCTGAGTGTATTTCAGATGTATTTCTCTATTCAGATATTTTCAAATTAATGTTTTAAGCAACGGAGAAGTTTCAAGCCTAACATTCTCTGTTTAATCTAGAATTGTTAAGTGCTATGACAGTATACATGAAATATGGTTAGATTTCAAGAAGTACTGTGTCCCAAGTTCTTCAAAACTGGAGGTCAGTGAGATTGTTACTTCAGTTTGCTATTTGTACCAAGATTAATCCTCACAGTGTCTGCAAAACCATGCATTTCCCTGCGTGTAAAGGAACACCAAGAACCGGAAACCAGTTTGTACCCTGTTCTGCCGGATGCTTTAGCTTACAGGGATAATTTCTCACTTAGTTTTTTAGCTCCACATTTCTTAGAGTAATAGATTGCATGATAAGAGTAAATAGTTCGTGAAAGGTGTGAAAACCAGCAGAAGTAATTTAAAGGGTGGTAACACCGTATTTGATAGTGGCATTATTAAGCTGGGACTTTCTCCCTGAAACTTCATTTTGACACAGCACCTGTTTCTCCTCAAGAAAATCTTGCCTCTAAAGGATGAAAGGATTTACACAGTGATAAGCCAATTAAGGAAGGAAGTGCTCTTGAGATTTCTAGAGGGCATGCTTGTGTGTGTGTGGCTTTATATGTGCACATAAGATAAATCCTATTAATTGCATGCAGTCCTTTACTGAAGCTCCTAGAGAATTGCTGTAGGGAACCTTTCTATGCTTAAAAAAAAAAAGTAGCAGGGCATGAGGCAGATTTTATTAGCATGTGCCCACAAAACACAGGAACTTCCCCTTTGAAGGGCAAGAATATTAAAATAATCCTTTTAAACTATTTAAAGTTCTTGTATACAGATATTAACACACACTGTTCTGGTACAAGTTTAATAGAGAAGAATGCTTTGCTGACTCGAAGCAGAAGTCCACAAAAAAAAAAATATCTATTTTTCTCTGGGCAATTGCTCAGCTGCATAGAGATGTAACAATGTGCAGGATGCAAGTTGTTAGTTTTCTTAGTGCTCACTTGATAGTAGCATGTAAAAATGTCTGCTTTGTTATGATAGCATCAGCCAGCTTTATGCTGCAGTAAGACTTTGCATTGAGATTTGCTGGCACATAAATATGTAAGAAATCATATGTGAATTAGCTGAGAAATGTTCTTTTGGAAATATAAAAGGAAACTTACAAACAGGAATGGTCTACAAATAAGTTAGTTGTACCTATTATCTGGTAACTGCAGCTTACCTGGAATTATGTAGAAGGGACTAGCACAAACTCATTAACCAGAGCTTGTTTTACAGTGAAAGTTGGAGAGGGCAGAGGGAACATCTTGAAAGATGCTTTCAAGTTCTTCAGGATGGAGTTCTGTAGTGTGAGCAATCATTTGTACTGGTTCCCAATTTCATGACTTACTGATATGTCCCAGACATTGAGCAGAACCCTCAACATTTTTTAATACAAAACTGGAACTCTTGTACCTCCTGAAATACTTGTAAAGGAGAACTTTTTTTGTTATTGTTTATTGGATTTGAGAGTATAAAATGAAGTCAATATGTTTATAGTCAAACATGGAAGGGAAAAAAATGTTCAAAATTAGACATCATATAAAAATCTTTTGGAGCCATAAAGATGTGTCATTGCTAAATCATTGTTCTTTCACAAAATATTAAATACCTTAGAACTTCAGCAATCTAACCTTTCCATTTAAAGGTGGTGGGGTTTTTTTCTTCCCCTGTTCTTTCATTTAAACAGTAAGCAGAAAAGAAAACTAATGTCTATAACCAGGCATCAGTGTAATTTGTCTGTCTCAATATCAAAAAAGGTTTGCATCTTATGCAGCAAAAAAATTCCCCTGTATTTTCAATATGGACCTACACAAAGAACTTAAAAAATACTTCAGGTGAAAGTAGACTTAACAATGTTAGCCTATCATAATCAGGATGAAAAGTTTATATATAATAACAGAATTAAAATACAAGAATATAGTATCTAACATTATTCTCTCCTAAAGCCTCAAAAGTTTCACCCCACTGCTGTGAAGTGTTTGACATTGTAAATTATTCTGACCAAAATAAGTACTGGAGAAAAGGACCTGAAAAAAAGAGCTTTGCCATTTAGTTATTAAGAAGTAAAGTATAATTCTGGTTTGGCATTAGGGACAGGGATAGATATCGCATTGATAATTATTGGTCTATAGAAAGTTGGTGAATTAAGTGCTTCTGTATACAGCTGTTTAATGTTCTGAGCCAGAGCTACTGTTCCTTGTGCTCAAAAGAACGGTGTTACGAAAAGCTGCATGGCTCACTCCTGTCAGTAGATGTAGAGCATATAAAGAAAACCCTTTAAAGAAAAAAAAAAAGAAGTAATGGACCTGGCTAAATTGATTCCTCTTCTTAGGAGCTGTATTAATAAATCTTATGGATCAACTAGTAGTCCTGTCAGCACTGGAGCTAACTAAATATAGCTTCTTCCACATTTGTCTCAGTAGTATTAGATACAGGAAACAAGGGCTCCTTTTTCACAGGGTACTCTTGTGATACTTAAAATATCATATGACACTGGTCTGTCTCTGCCCCTGAAAATGCAGAGAGGTTGTAACCATGTTTAAGCAGCTGTGTTCTGTTTTCTAAAAGGAGTTATTTTGTGGTAATTAAATGGAGACTAGGATTCTGTAGGTTTGCCTGAATGCCTTTCTCATCTCTTTCAGACAATGCAGACAGCAGTACGCTCCATGCAGTGACTTTCCTTCGTACAACCGAGATCTTGACAGTAAATTCAATTGGACAGTTAAAAATATGGGATCTCAGACAGCAAGGAAATGAGCCATCTCAAATATTTTCTTTGTAAGACCTCATTTTTTTAACATATTTACTTAGAAGCATGTGCTATTTTATATAATCTGATTTAAATATTTCCTGATACATTCTTGACAAGGAGATGATAAATTATTTTTTTAAGGCTTTTAACTTGTTTAGTATTTAAATAATCAAAAAAAGCTTAATCTCTTTTTCTCCACAGGCCTAATATAAAGTTTCTGGCATTTGAAATGTATTTGAGTTATAACTTTGTGCCTTATAATGTATTATGAGAAAACAAACTGAGCTACATTCAAATCCTGTTGTCTGTAGAATAATTCACATTGTTAATAGGCTATGGTTTAGATACCTGCTTCTGTTAATGCCCAGTCTTCCTTTGTAACACTTAGTATATGTTGAAACTGTACCAATAACGTGTATTTCAGAGTAATCTTCTTACTATTGTAGGTGTACTTAGAGTATTATCTGCATGCAGGGTTTTCTCACTCCTGTAACGCTCTCAGCCCGTGTCAGCCTGTAAACTGTAGGGCACACAGACCCTGACGCTCATCAAATTGTAGCTTCACGTTATTGCCATACCTCTAATTTCCAGCAGATGTCACACGGTTTGAGCCTATAGTGACCAGATGCTACAGGGATTGAAGCTGCAGTTGATACAGTTACCTTGTTCGTCAAGGTTCCTAGGGATTAAGAAGGGGAAAACAGAAGCTGAATGAGTAATTCATGTTGGGTTTGTTTGGGTTTTTTCCCCTCTCCTTTGCAGGACAGGTGACAGAGTTCCACTGCACTGTGTGGACAGGCATCCCAATCAGAGGCATATTGTGGTCACAGGGGGCCAGGATGGGATGCTAAGTATATGGGACATCAGGCAGGGTACTATGCCAGTGTCCCTGCTAAACGCTCATGAAGCAGAAAGTAAGTGTCTGAATGGGAAGGGGGAAAAGAAAGTGGCATTCTGGAAAAGGCTGTAAATTCTGTTAAAAATTAGGTGTTGTAGCTACTATAGAAAACAATCACATAGTTATTACTAATTCATGTGTTGTCATCCAGTTGGCTTCAGTTTGTTCCTTTTCTGTATATGAAACTGTTCTTAGCTTAAAAGCCAACTCCAAGCTAAAGCTAGAACAAGTAAGTGGTTCTTTAATGTCTCATTAAATGCATTTAATCAGAATGGCTGTGTTTCTAGAAGGGTAGGTATTTTAATAGTCACAGAAATTGATGCTGTGGTATGCAGGTAGAGAGTAAAGCAAAAATGTAGTTACTAAAAAACTTGAAAATGTGAGGAAGGAGGGGAAACTGAAGATAGTACAGATCCATTTGGTGCCTACACAATAATGAAACAGTTTGCTTTCCTGGTAGTTTTATATGAACAAGACAGCGATTCGTTTTGTGCTGAAAATTTCTTGACTTGATGCCACAATTATATTTAAAGAGTAAAAATATTGCTTGGTGTTAAGTTTTACTGATTTTCCCTCCAGAGGAGAGAAAACTGTAGTAAATAACTAAGGGTGGGGTTTTTGTCTCAGACCCACACACAGTTGAGAATGGAAGATTTTGGTGGGGGCCTGAGTTCTTGCAAGTGCATGTCCATGTCATATTAGTCAAAGTGCACTGAGCTAAGTACTTCATACTTGTTCTGAAATGGTTTTGGTTTTGGCTTGATACTTCCAGTGTGGGAAGTTCATTTCCATCCCTCCAACCCTGATCACTTATTTACGTGTTCTGAAGATGGATCTCTTTGGCACTGGGACACTTCCACAGATGTATCTGAAAAACCATCTTTTCTTCATCAAGGTAAAGATGTTTCAAGTCAATCTGCACTGAATTTGTCATTTGGCAAAAAATTCAAGTCAGTGTTCTCACATGACCCAATTAATAACACAATCCTAATACAGAAAACTAAAAGCTGGTTTATTTTCTTAGAAAGCCCTGATAGGCACTTCAGCAAAATAGTTGTGTTGAGTTTTTTGCCTCAGTCTGCTGTACTCTGCCCAGTGTGTGAAGGGGCCACATCTAGTATTTCAGAGGTAGATTACGTTCACTTAAAAATGATCTGCAGAAAGACATGAAGGCAGCTTAAATGACACATTACTTTCTGAGTCTCTGAGGGAAATACACAAAATTTTGTAATAACAAAATAATTGATACATTAATAGGATGGTGGAATTAAGAATTTACTATTCAAGGTCATAATTGGAATTTCCAGTGAATGAAACTGGGTCCCATTATATTGTGGCAGGATTTGAATTAAAGATATATAACATAAATATAAACACTTATTTTCACATTCACAAAGATTGTTCAATTGCTTGCCACCAGATTGTAAACAGTAGGGAATCTTTTGGATATCATCTGCTACCTTTGGCCTCAAAATTGCCATTCAAAGCTCAGCTCTGTGTAGAGGAACAATAGGATTACCAATTGAAGTTGTACTCTTCATGTTTTCAGGTATATCAAATGCAAACCTTTTAGTACCACTTCAGCCACTTGTTATGTTGAATGATAGTTCTCAAACTGTGATACTTCACTTTGAATGTAAAATGTTAGGTGAAAAAAATTCAAAGTCCAGGTAGATACCACTTGCTGCCAAATAACTAGGGAGAAGGGATAGTACGAGTAAGTGTTATTAAAGCAAAGCTGATGCCCCAAATATAGCCAGACGCCATGTAACTAGACTTTTGTTCTCAGGTCTGTCCTTGCTTTAGTCTCTGGCTAGAAAAACTTGTAGATACTTGCACTGTTAATCGATATGGGTTCATACTTGTGGTGTCCGCTTAGTCTTGAACAAGGACAGAGCTGGTAGCAGCTTTCTATAATCACTTCAAATCTTGTTTTTAAGCTACTTTTTCCTTCGCTTACCAAAGAAATTGCAACATCTGTTAGCTAATCTGAAAACTGACTTAAATGTAAAATGATATTCCCATGATGTCTGTCCTATACCCGCTATGTTTCTTCAAATTCTAAGAATATATAAACTAAATTGGAACTTCACACTCTTCTCTCTTTCCTTCTTTCAGGAGGAAGAAGTACTACCTATTTTTCTCACAATACCATTAACCAGTCTGTAATAAGTGCCTGGCTAAGCAATGATCCTACCAAAGACCGCATGGAAATCACCAACTTAATTCCAAATCAGACTTTGTCTGTGAATAGTTTAGATGTTTTAGGACCATGCCTAGTATATGGTACTGATGCAGAGGCTATTTATGTGAACAGACAACTTTTTGCATGAGGTGGCTCCAGTATCTCTTTGAAGTACTGATCACCTTGAATTACTGGGAAATGTCAGGTTTTTTATTTATGATACTCATGAGTTTGTTATCAGTGGGTGAGGGAGAGGCCTGTTGTGTGGCCCTGGTACTGCAGAAGAAATGTAAGGTACCTCAGATTCTGAAAGCTGTCACTTATTGATCTTCCAGGATGGGTAACTCGTTTCTTCCCTGATGCCTTTTTGGTTATGGTAAGCAGGAAAGTCACTAGGGCAAGATAATTGCTGTAAAGGGATGTCTGTAATACACATGCGCCTACAAAGTGAAGAAAAGGTAAACTTCCAATCTTTCTTTCCTCAGTAAAGACGTTTTTCAGGTATTAATTCTAAGGCCAGACTGTGAGGTTCTTTGGAATTCTTTTCATCACCTGAGATCGTTTTTTTAATCTGAGTTTTTTATATATTATGGGGACATAACTTTTTATCTTAGTTCATGAGAATTGTAAAGGAATACTGTTAAAGCCTGTGAAATGTGGAAGGTTCCTTAAGAATCTTAGCATTTTGATATCATTATTTTGGATTATTTACAGCTTCATCATGGATGCTACATACTGAAATTTGATCTTGATAATATGCTGGTAACTCAATAGAAAAGGTGGGATTTTTTTAATAGTTAAGAGGTCATAATTTACAGATATGTTGGCTGTTTTCAGGTGTGAGAATAAGACTTGCTGAACTTAATACATAGTGTTTGTCACCATCAAAATTTCAAATCTGGTCTGTTGCAATCTTCGGAAAGTTAAATGTTGTGTTAGTGTTGTACCTACCTTCTGTTGCAGAGGACCCTTTATCTTTTTAATAAAAAGCTTTGTACAAGAATATTGGTCTGACTTACTAAATTAGTTCAGAAGCTAGTAGTTGTCATCTTTGCTGAAAGGTAAATATGTTATTTGGACTGTTCCTGGGGATACAATCTGAAGGATGAAGGGAAACCTCAGGATCCGAGCAGCAGCAGATTAAAGTTACAAGGTTTTACGAGGCATTTCCCACCAAAGCCCCTTGCAATGTCCTCCCGCGTCGACTGGAACAGCCTTCGTGATCCCCTGTGATGATAATACCTTACCTGATCTGTCTGCCTCCTGTGTCTGGCCGGAGGAGACGGCTGGTGTGCTGGGGACAGGGCTGTCCCTCCTTCCTGCAGGACTGCGGGGAGCTGCGTCCTGGATTTGACTTCCCAACTTGCGATGCGACAGCGCCCGGAGAACAAAGCGCCCGAGCTGCATCCCTGCGGGAGGGCTGATGGACCTGCCTCCTGCCGGCCTAGGCGTGTCGTTCCGCAACGAGCCCCTCGTTCAGGCGCTGATGGGAGCACGGACGCTCTGAAACACTTTTTTCCCGTTAGGAAATGGGTAATTATCCCTCCGCCCCGCTGCTGCCACGGAAGGAAAAAGCAACGCTCCCAGCCCGGCAGCGCTGCAGGGGCTGCGGGGC
>NW_009953649.1:2065083-2071415 GCF_000747805.2 Chaetura pelagica
CGCTGAACCCTCCTGCTCGGAGGGTTCCTGGGAACGCCGGGTCCGGCTGTGCTGTGGGAATTACCTGTACGTGCCAGCGCAGCTCACACTGCTCGTCAGGGGCTGTCCTGGTAGCCGCACGGATCACTGCGAAGGGCGCTTGGAATAACTAATGCTTCTGCCGCGGGTAACTGGGAATGCGTGTGTGCTTAACAAGAGCTGTGTCCTGTTGAAGGAGATAGCAGAGCCTAGGGATGGAAACAGGCGGAGTAAATGCACAATGTCCCCAGTGTTCAGCTGGCCTCTGGTCGTGTCCAGTTCAGTCCTCCCTGACTCTGTGTTGCCGTATCTATTTACTATTTTCAGGGTCCAGTTTTCTCCACATCCTATGGAAACTTCTAGCATTGGAAATGCATCCTTTGGCAAACGGCTTTATGGCTCAATGACCTCTTATCTAAAGAACAGCTTCCTTTTGTTGGTTTGAACCAAGCCCCTACAAACTTAACTTTATGTCTCCCAAATTCTTGATTATTTTTTTTTTTCCCTAGCAGTAAGATCTTGTGATTGTGTATAGAATGAGTTGCTAAATAGGTTCATTAAGAGGGAAACAGAGTAGATTAATATATGGTATTCAGTACTTAATTGGAAATACGAATATTTAAAAGTATGTTCAAAACTTTGGAGGTTAGAAGTGTGACAGTTATATTACAAAGCTGTGTGTTATTTTTTACCAGAAAAAAGTTGCAAGTCATTGGTAGTTTTATGGGAACATTCTGTATTTTAATTCAAATACCTATTTTAAAGTTCAGTCTTTCATGATTGTACTGTAAAAAGGCAAGTAGTTTTTTTTCCTTACAGTTTGACCTCTGGAGGGAAATACTTTATCCCCATATTTTGAAAATAAATTAAAAGCTAATTTTTTTTGTTCTTTTGGGAAATGGGTGAACTTCAACAGTGGGAACAGCTGTATTAACATACATCTGTCATTTTACATGTAATGACTCAAAACTGCAAGGAGGAATAGGCATCAGTTCCCTTGGATACAGTTAGTGTTTGCCAGATGGAAGTACAAAATCATGATAGGTTTCTTACTGAGCGGTCAACACTGTATTGCTTTAAAATGTGTGCAAATGTCTGTAAAAGGTGACTTGTGAATTTTGAGGCTCCTGCATAAAGCAAGGTGAAGTGTGGTAAATGGTAATACTTGCTTTCTTGTGCTTCATTAAACTGGAGGACCAATTTAAGTTGGTTTCCGAACAATTAAGACTGTAGTTTCAGATACACATCAAGCTGCTGTTACACATCACTGCTGCCAAAAGAAACAACCCACTAAAAAAAAAAAAGTTACTGTTTATCTGGGTAGGTTCCTCAGCTTGATTCATTCTGTGTGGCCTTGCAAACAATTATGCTGGTGCTAGTTAGGTGATGTGAGATAAGTAGACTGGCTGGCTTACACTGCTAAGACTCTGCTTCTGCTAAAAACATACGTGAGAATGGATCTTTATTTTCCAAGACTGCTAGTCCATATTCTGTTATGCTGCAGTTGTCAGCAGAACAATAGCTGTCAAACACTTAGAAGTATCCGTTATCTTAAAGTTCTTAAGAGTACTTTAGAAAGAAGTACAATTCTCAGTTTTGCATCTGAAGAAATGGGAACACAAGCTGATTTCCCTCTCCAGCTAGTAGATCCTAAGTTTTTTATCCTAAGCATTTATGGTTTAAGTGTCCTGTTCAACCTTGATCTCTCTGAGGGGTCTTTCTTTTATGTATCTCAGGTACCTGTGATGTAACCATAAAGTGGATATTGAAATACCAGATGAAGTTATGGCAAAAAGCATAGGTGCAACCCAACTGTATTCTGAATTCCAGGCCTTCTGAGACTTGTGAAAAGGAGTAACTTGTGCACTGACTTTTTTTTTTTCTCTCATTGTTATTTTTGTGACACAAATCAATACCAACTGTTTTATCTGGATTACCCTGCCAATGTTGAACTAGTCATTGCTTCTAATTTTGACTTTAATTTGAGCAACTAATCTAGATTACTAAACCTCCAAAATTGCCTTTCCCTATGGTTTGGGATGAGTTTATGCTAGGGGCTTCACTTTTCTGGAGGTGGTGATTCTCTCAAGTGTTTTTAGAATATATCCTTACGCTTGGGTATCCAACATGTGTTCTTTGAAGCGGGTCTCTTGGAAAGAAAAGGAAAATCCACAGGAAAGCTAAATTCTAGGAAAGTGGTCTAAATTTAGTTATTTCCTTTTCCTTAGAAAAAGTTTTTTTTACAAAGTATTTTCAATGTGCTCTTCGGCATGTTTTGAAAATTATTTTTTAAATGGTAAAAATTAAATTACATTTTAATTGTACTCATGATGTACTTTGTGCTGAATCTAGATTTCTTAATACTTTGAGCAAAACTTCACTGTTTATTACTAAAATTTGCTTACATGTCTGATCTTATTCAGTAAGCACTGAAGAATTGTATGCTACCAGACTGCATACATTTGTTTAGGGTTTCAAGCCTATCACAAGGCAAAGAAAACTTGTGGGTGCAGTTATAGCACCTATGATTTAGACAGTTCCATTAGAGAAATAATTTTATTTAAGTGGTTGTCTGAGGAGAATGGTATTAAGTGGGTGTCCCTTGTGCTTCTTTTCACAGTCCTTATTTATGTATTACTTAAAGCTTTCAGGTTTTATTCCTATATAGGTATCATGTGTGTTTAATTAATATAATTTCCATGTGTATTAGAGGGTTCTTTTTCCTATTACCTTCTTGTCATATTCTTTGTCAATCAATGAATCACTAATTAGTTTATGATGGGGCAAACACTGTGGAAGTGAAACCTGGAGGAAGAAAGAATGACTTCTGTGTGGGTTGTGTAAAACTTAGACATCTGTTTAATTAATGTCTGAGAAATACCTACAGCACTAGTCCTTTAAGAGACAAAAGATGCTTGCAGATATCTGAATTCTCAAGAATAATCCTCCAGAAGACTTGGAATGCAAATTTTTAGTGCTTTAAGAAACAGAACCAAGGAAATAAGGACGTTATAGTACTAGTAGTGTTAGACACTGCGTTATAGTAAAGAACAGTGTGAACTGAGCTTTACTGTTCTTAAGTTTCCTGTGAAGAAGACAGTGCTAAAATATGTAATTTTTGTATTTTGTGCTGTCTTAGTAACTTGTCTTCCTCTGTGTAGCAGCAGAGATGGTAGAAGTTTTATTTCATGATACTCTAAAGCAGTAAATGCTCTGTAACAACTTAGTGTTTCACCTTAGTTGCTCCATCCTTTGCCATACCACAGTAGTTACAGTACTAACTAGTGCACAGCATGAATGAAGAGATTGGAGTTCTTTGCAGACACAGGGTTCTCTCCCTGATGAGTCAGCGTCTTCAAAATGCAAGCGTTATTTATTTGGTTTTGGCAGAAAGTTCTGTTTCTCTTACAAATGTCACAGTTATGCTCTCAGTGAATTTGATGCTTGAGTTGTCAAACAATTTTACAGTAAAAAGGCTTGATGAAACTTTATTTGCTTTTTCCCTCTGCTCTCATCTTCCCTTACATAAAATAAATTCTAAAATTACTTAACTATTGGCAAGGAGTTGTTCAAGGAGACTCAAGTGATGGGACTGTGACAAACTTAGAAAATTGAATCCTTAAATAGGCTTAAATGGCAGATGGTACAAGAAATCAAAGTTGTGTGTGATGAGCTAGGCAAGTGTTAACTTTTTACATATATGAGTGCTAAAGAATGAATAAAATAATGATAATTACTTACTCTCACTGGTGTATTTTTTGCTTCTCACTTCCATCTATTTGTGGAGCTTGTTCATAATTGTTGAACAGTGGGGGTATTTGGTCCAAAGCTGAGCTAACTAGATAGTAGACTTGGTACGTTCAGCTTTGAAAGTGTTGATGGAGAGATCATAGGTGATTAACAGAGTCAGGACCCTGCAGAGAGTGAAGGCAGAGAACCTGTGATGGGGTAGCACATGCAGCAATTCTTATCTGCTCTTGAAAGCTTTGTCCACCACAGTGAGTCCCTATTTACTCTCTCCACATCCTTGCAATTCAGGACAGTTTGGACTTTAGGCACCTAAACCATTTTTTTTTAATGGGCTGTTAGAAACCCAACACGGTTTGTAGATTAGGTTGAGTAAAGACTGCCTGAAGAAGTTGCTTATCATGCTTTTAGTAACTGTGAAGGCAGTGCTGCATGTGAATGTTTCACTGCCACCAGTGCTGCATTGTGAACTTTTTCACTGCTGCACATGTAACGGGATTTTTTAATTTTGTTAACAGGACGGCAATTTTGTGTTGTGAGAAACTCCAGCACTACAGGAACCACGGTTTCATAGTGAGGAACGACTGCTTTCACAAGTTCTGAAACTACCAGCTGGTCTTCCTTGAATTTTGGTGTGTGCGAGTCCTTAGTGGAGGTTGCATATATACATGTTTTCATGAAGAGAAGTGAGAAGCCAGAAGGTTATAGACAAATGAGGCCTAAGACTTTTCCTGCCAGTAACTATACTGGCAGCAGCCAGCAGATGCTACAGGAAATACGAGAGAGCCTCAGGAATTTACCTAAACCATCAGATGCTGCTAAAGCTGATCACAGCATGGGCAAAATGTTATCTGAAGATCCTAGACAAGGCCGAAATCCCCCCAAATTTGTAACATATCATAAAGTTTTGCAGGAGATAAGAAACTCACTTCTGCCTTTTGCAAACGAAACCACCTCAGCTGTCAAAGGAACATCAGAAGTTAATCGACAAATGCTGCAAGACTTACAAGCTGCTGGCTTTGATGAGGTGAAGTATTTTCAAGATTTGGTGTTCTGTTAACTATAAACTGTTAGTACATGTCAGAGGGAGTGTTGATCATGGAATGTTTTAACAGTGTATGATAAAAAAATTGCTTTTTCAAAATCTGGTAGGTTTCTAATTAGGATATAATGAAACTGGTAGTAAAAAGAGAAATAGCAGAGTTTAGAGAGTCTTGGCTTTGGGATTTTTTTTCTTCTTTTCTTAAGCATCTTATGCAGTTTGTTCTTACATGGCAGGGATAAGTCGTTCTAATGATTTTTATTGTTTTAGGCAGAGAGAACTGGAATCTCTGGGACATGGATTTTACCTCTAACACACAACTGAATTTTGGATTATGCTCAATTAAAATATCTTGGTAAAATATGACCATTCTAAATTAAAAGGCAGCATGAAATATTCAGAAATTAATTTTAATGAGCTTTTGACATCTGCAGCTTAGAGAAACTAAACTTTGTGGAGAAAGAAATTTGCCTATCCTTACACTATGCACTTTTTCACATACAGATAAAATAACAAGGTATATGACAAAACCAGATGCTGAGTGTCTTTTTTCTAGTGTACTTAAGAAAAAAATGTCAACTGTCTTGAAAATCTGGGACATAATTATTCTGCTGTTATTTTCATTATGAGAACAGAGAACTAAAAAATCGTATGATTAATTTACTTTTTAAATTATTGACTAACTTATTTTCATTCACTTTAATAAGTGAAAGGAGCTGAAAAGTGGTTTATTTAGAGTAAAAAATTAATACACTTACAGCCCTAGGTTTGAAAATAAACAGGGAGCAAACCACTCATCTTTCCAAAGGAAAAAAGCACAGTATCACAACAGGGATTGCCTTTACAGGAGTGCACTGCTTGCAGTAGTGATCAGCTCAGCCAGTTCTGCTGGCTGTGATGCCTCAGTATTTACAGAGACATTTACCTCTACAACAGTGAGCTTTCCAAAAACTATCAGTTGGCTTTTCCTCAACAATGTCTCAATGTCAGGTGCTGATAGTGGTTTTTCATGTTCCTTTCAGCTGCTCAGATACACAGTCCAGGCTGTGTTTTTAGTAAGAATGGGAGGATTTTATAATGATCAATGATTTTGTAGTATTTTGCTCCTGCTCTGTAGTTTGTTGCTGAGGTTGGATTTTGGGTTCTTAAAAACTAGATCAGTTCTCAGATCCAGTTGTACAGATTGAACCTGCAGTCATTTTTGAAAACTTAAGAATGTTATGTGGCTGGATAATAAACTAGAAAGATATCCTAAGTTAGTATTTTTGTTGTATGTTTTGTATCTTGAAGCTTTTTGCCTCCTACCCTTTGTTCTTGGATACAATTGAGAATTCCCAGGACACGTGATTATACGGACCTTTTTTCAGGCACGGTGCGAGCATAAGCTGTTTCTGCCGTGTGTTACCCAACAGTTGTGTTGTCACAATGGTCCATATGGCATTGGCCCCTGAACAATACTGGAACAGATATAGCTGAAGTAGGAAAGCATTTTTCTTGGTGGGGAGTATTTGAGACAGCAAGCAGG
>NW_009953649.1:2071489-2085119 GCF_000747805.2 Chaetura pelagica
GAAATGAGAATGGATTTTGAACTGTGATTGTTTTATGGACTTGACCATGAGTGGGGTGTGTTGGCCAGCTGTAAATAGCTGGTTTTTTACTTTTAGTATATTGAACATCACAAACCTTCTGGTTATTCCCCTCAACCCTCAAATAGTAGCAGGTAGTATTTAGGGGTAAAGCTGAACAGGTGGATACCACAGTATGAGGTGTATCTATATAGTGCGTGTATGTAGAAAGTAATATATCTGTATGTGTAGTAATAATGGGAGAATACAGATCATTATGTTGTTGGGGTTTTTTTTCTTCAAAGAACCACCCTAAATAGCTTACAGGAGGTATCTCATGCTTATTAGGATTCAGGTGCAGTCCTGTGTGTTCAGTGTAAGGTGATACTGTTCAAGACATTGAATACTCTTTGCCACATAGGTGACTAAGGTTATTGTTCTTCAGTGAGAAGGGAGAGAGATCCTTTGGCTCTTACTCAGGTCTTCTGGTTAGTGGAGAGGGAACTAAATTTAATCTCTTAAAATATTTTCTGGTTCTGTACTTAGAGATTTTGTGTGTCTTTATGAGTTGATTATGTAAATTTACAGGTTTAGGTTTATCTGTTATAGAATTACTTGGCTAAAAAGGCAGTAAATTTGGGGTTGAAAATGATTGAGAAGAAAATTAAAGTCAGTAGGCAGAAGTGAATGATGGGTCCTATAAAAGTATATTGAAGTTGTAATTTAAATACTCTGGACACCTTAAGCTTCTGTTTGCACAGTGATCACATAGCATACTGGTTCTGAAAATGTACTTTGGCAATGGTTGCCTGTAATAGTAAAAGTGTATCTGCTTTTTCCAGCAATTCCAGCTGCTTGATAAACATTGCAACAACCTTAATATATGTATCTTTTTAAACTTAAAAAGTCCCTTTTAAGATTCTGCTTGGTTCATAGAATTTAGTTCTTGTTTTTGAGGGCTCTACATAATTTTGTTTGTAGTATTAAAAATGTACACAGGTGTGGGGAAAGTGTAAGTGTGGGTTTGAATTTGAAATTGATACTGACTGCTTCCCTTTGGAGCCCTCTTTGATATTCCATTGGTTTTGGTAGGAGGCAAATGCTGTTGTATATAGGTAACCTGCTCAAATATCATGTGAACCAAAATGATTGCTTTGATATGACTAAGTATGGCCATAACAAATTACTAAAAACAGTGTCCTTAATTACAAGGAGTTATGATGAGGATTTGTTTCAGACTTGTTGAGTCAGCTGCACAAATCCCATGCAATAGGACTGGGAGAGCATATTTACTGTTGCTTGACCTTGATCTCATTCAAGTCAGTAGAAAAACCACTGGTCTGTAATACATTTTGCATTGACAGAGCTGGGATTGGCCATCAAATCAAAACTTGTGGTTGGATCTCCAAGAACACAGAGCCTAAATCTACCACAAAAATAATGGGATTTCTGCCAATAGTATTGTTTTCTTCAGGAAGAATACTTAAGGAGAAGTAATGGGTATTTGTTTACAAAAAGTTATGCTGAGTTGAAGGAAACAGAGTTATGGGTTTCACATTAAGGTATCTTCCGAGGAATAACTTTGATTGGAAAGGCCCTGGTCATTGTGCAAGTAGCTGTTACCTGGGTAGTGTGTAACAGAGTGCATATAAGCAAACTGTTGGAATAACATGATTTACATAAAAATAGTGCTTCAACAGTTTAACTTTTTTTCCTGAAGATCCAGACTGCAGCAGTGTTTTGGAGGATCTATTGTCCGAAAAAGCATTTTAAAATTAGTTTTATATTGATTGATAGAAATCAGTTATGTACTTTGGTAAAATTACTGGAGGATATTTGGCTAAATAACCATGATTTTTTTTGTATTTTTGCCATTTTCTTGTAATATTTTTATATAATTTATCTTTAGGATATGGTTATACAAGCTCTCAGACAAACTAACAGCCGTAGTATAGAAGCTGCCATTGAATTTATAAGTAAAATGAGCTACCAGGATCCTCGGCGGGAACAGATGGTTGCAGCAGCTGCAAGACCTGTAAATGCAAGTATAAAACCACCAGGTAGGTGTATCCATGGTAACTCAGTAACTAACTGGGTATATTCTTATAGGTGAAAAATATAAAGTAGTAAATTCCTCCTTCCTGTGCTCACAGTGGAACAGAGTAAATGTTGATATACAGTTGTTTGCTTTTAAAAATAGCATGTAAAGTATATAATGTAATTCTTCGGAAAGGTGTATTTGACGTAGATTTCTTATTTGTTCCTTTTTATAACTGTGTGATTTTAGTATTGTATAGTTAGTATTTTATACTATTTATACTACTTTATATCTGTTCCAACTATTTATAGTTAGTATTGTATTGTCAGTATTTTATACAAGGAGTGGCATTCATACCTTATTTGTGTAATTTTTGTCCTCATTCCCATCATGATGCCCATAATTTGTTCTCAGTGTCAGGTGCCATTGAGAAGTCAGTGGTGAGCACTGAATTCTTTACAGTTTTTGTTTCTCTTTTCCCAGACAGAAGCACTACATATGTTTACTTTTGCGTATATATATTATTTGTGTGTGTATAGATATTTTTATGGCTACAACATTTGTATTTTAGGATGTCTTGTTTAGAATTCCATCTCTGCTTAATTTTCTGCTTGATAGGAGATTTTGTTTGTATAGTTTTTAAGGCAGATTTTGTGGGTTTTGTGGAAATTAGAGAGCAGACTATAACGTTAGTACCAACAGAGTCAGACTTTTGCTACTTGCTATTACTGCTTTCCTAACACATGCAAGCATATTTTTAATACATATTGATGATTTTCTTTTTTAATCAGGTTTTTAGCATACACATAAATGGTAACTTTTAAATGCAACAGAAATACTGTTTGACTGAAGTTGAGTGCTGAGCTACTAGCTCTGTAAAGTTACACTTTAAATTGACCACGTAGGAATGAGGAAAAATTAGTAGTGAAAAGTAGCAAAGGAGAGCATTATTTTCATGTAGTCTGTGAACCAGGGTTAGCTAAATGCCAAAGCTAAGCCACAATTTTTTTGTTGTTACTTGCAAAGGTGTAATAATTAACACATTATTTTACTGAAGATACAGTGACTTTCAGCAGCTACAGTACTGTGTGTTTAGAAGTATTGCAGCATCATAAAAGCCACAGGAAGACTGCACACACTACACATCAATTGCATACTATTTTGTTTCCATTATTTAAAATAACATCTGTAAATATATTGTAGCATTTGATGCTTAAGTATTACTTTCACACAGTTTTAATTCTTGCTTTTATACAGCACTTTTACCCATAAAGACATAACTTTTAAAATTGAAGTGCCTAATCAAATTTTGCATGCAAGGAATATAACCATTTGGATTAACTGTATGCATACCAAGTTGTAAGTGGACCTGTTTGTTTTTACAGCATTTGGTTAAATTTTAGTTCAGGAACATTTCATTTATTGCAAATGTTAAACTGGAAGGAATAGCAACTTGACTAAGTGTGCTTTTCCATTCTATTGCTGGATTGCATTTGTGCAGAACATCTTTTCTGAGAGTTGCTTGTATGCTTGATGAAAAATTCGTAGTATACATAATAATTCTGAGTGCTACCATTTTTTCAATTAAAAATTGAGGGCATCTGTAATTGAAGCAAAAAGTTTTTCATGTGAAGTACAGTGCTATGCTGTGTTGGAGAATTCTGTTCCTATTTCTGTAGTAATTGATGCAGAAGAATAAGAAATGGAAGAATAAGTAAATACAACAAATAATTTAAATGCTGTGTTTTCTTCTTGTAAAAGCAGGGACTGTACAGCAGTCAGTTAACCGCAAGCAGAGCTGGAAGGGTTCTAAGGAGTCCTTGGTTCCTCAGAGGCATGGCCCTTCCCTGGGAGATGGTGTAGTTTATCGCTCAGAAAGTCCCAGCTCTCAGCCTGAAGTGGGAAGGCCATTATCTGGATCTGGCATTGCAGCATTTGCTCAGGCTCATCCTGGCAACGGACAAAGAGTGAATCCCCCGCCTCTACCACAGATAAGGAGTGTCACTCCTCCTCCTCCACCTCCTCGAGGACAGACACCCCCTCCAAGGGGAACTACTCCTCCACCTCCTTCCTGGGAATCAAACTCTCAGACAAAGCGTTACTCTGGAAACATGGAATACGTGATCTCCCGTATTTCTCCAGTGCCACCTGGAGCATGGCAGGATGGTTATCCACCTCCACCTATGAATCCTCCACCCATAAATTCTTCCACACAGGGTCAGAGAGGCATGAGTGCTGTTCCCATTGGCAGGCAACCAATAATCATGCAGAGTTCTGCCAACAGCAAATTTAGTTTTCCTTCAGGAAGAGCTGGAATGCCAAATGGCAATTGTCAGGCAGAATTCATAGTTCACCAGAATATGGTGTCTAGCAACTCAGTGAGTCGCCAGCCACCTCCATACCCCATAAATCCAACTAACAGGCAAAGTCCCACAGCACTACAGATGCAGGCAGGAGGAGCTGTTCCTCCTTCAGCATATGCCAATGGGAATCTTCCTCAGGCAATGATGGTGCCAAATAGGAATAGTCACAACATGGAACTTTACAATACAAGTGTGGCTGGAATACCTGCATCCTGGTCACAGCCTTCCCCTGTGCAACCACAGTCATCACCTGGCAATGGGCATGAGGTGCCTACATGGCAACCCAGTGTTCCTGTGCGGTCAAATTCTTTCAACAACCATCATGGAAACAGGCAGAGTCACTCCAGCAGCTCTCAGCCTTCAGCTACAACAGTAACAGCTATAACACCAGCTCCCATTCAGCAACCAGTGAAGAGCATGCGTGTGTTAAAACCAGAGCTACAGACTGCCTTAGCGCCCACTCACCCTTCCTGGATGCCACAACCAGTGCAAACCATTCAAACCATTCCCTTCTCTGAGAGTCCGTCTGCAAATGTGACAGTTATGTCTCCTGTTGCAGAGGCTCCAAATTACCAGGGTCCCCCACCACCTTATCCAAAACACTTGTTACACCAGAATCCCTCAGTAAATCTATATGAGACAGGAGCCAAGCTCAACAAGGAAGAACCTCCTATTTTATCCAAGGAGGATGAGATTGAAAAGAATTATGAATGTGTTGATTCAGCAGATAAAGAAAAGAAACAGATTACAACATCACCTGTTCCTGTTAGAAAAAACAAGAAAGATGAAGAAAGAAGAGAGTCTCGCATTCAAAGCTATTCCCCTCAGGCCTTTAAATTCTTCATGGAGCAGCACGTGGAAAATATACTCAAGTCACATCAGCAGCGTTTACATCGGAAAAAACAACTAGAGAATGAAATGATGCGGGTAAACTCTTTCTTCTTTCTAAATCTATGACTAGAGAACTGTTCCCATATTAATTTCAAGAATTATGTCTTAATTGTAGAAGGTTTAAGTAGTACAGATAAGTACAACATTGTCATATATCATGGTATTGAAGTCTTATCTTTATCTTTTGTGTTTGAGATGTGGCCAGTGGTTTGTTTATGAATTTCGTTGTCATCCTAGAAATTTATTTTTCTAAGTAAGATTTTTGCATGTCTAAATGTAGCTCATCTGGCTCATGTATGATACAGCAGCAGAAACAAAACCACTGGTGTGTGAACAGAGATTTAAGTACATGGCTCATAGCTTTTTGTTATGGATTCTATTTAATACTGATTTTAGAGTGAGTTATGTGCAATATTTTGTTTAAATTTTTTTTTTTCCTTTTTAAATAAACACTGCAGGTACAAGCAGCAAAGCAGGGGCAGGTGGTAGGCTGGTTAATGCTTTTATGTAGTTGCCCAAACAGTGATACCTTTTACGTTCTGCAGTTTGTTTCCAGTAGCAACAGGATTTTTTAAGTTAAAATCCAACAAAATCAGTATTTAAAAGTTAAATTTTTAGAGTGAAAGAGACACAGTATCTTTTGCCTAAGTATTTTATAACCTAGACTGTAAAGGTGTCTGTTTAAACAAGAGGTAACTGAATAGGATAATTAAAAGCAGACATCAACAAAAGCATGTAAAATCAACTTTTTTGAGCCTACATGAAGTCAGTGGTATTTTTCTGGGATTTCGTTGTTCTACTAAATCAAATCAGAAGGGTTAAAAATGGAACTTATGTATGCATGTGATTTCAAAAGAGAAAATAGTGAGAAGTAGTGAAATTAACATTTGCAGAAATGGAAATCTGAGATCTATTATGTATATTTCTTAACAGCTGTAGTTGGAAATTTGGCATAAGTATGACGTACCTTTTACTTTATTCTATGAAATAATGTGTTTCTCTTACATTACTTTCTTGAAGTGCTATTTTTACATCCATGTTTTCTTAGTCTTTGAGAATTTTATCTGTAAGCTGTAGTGTTTAATAAGAGTTTGCATAATCACCAATATGTAAATGTTAGCAAGATTTCTTCCTCAAGCTCTTTCTAGATCTTTATTCTTAGTCTTCTCTCTTTCCTTTTCACTTCCACTAACAGCTGATTTAAACTGTTAAGGTGTGGGAAGCTTTCCTGAACTCTGTAGCCTCCATCCCTGTGTAGACAAGTAAGATTTTGGAGCAACAGTATTTATTAAGAATAGCATGATCCCTTTTTAGAGGGCTTTGCATGTGATCCTGCATCAAAATTAAGCATGAATTTATTTTGACTATTTTTGAGCACTTAAATGTAAGATTTTAATGTTGACTTGCAAACTTCACTTTCCCTTCTTACTGTGTTGTGTTGCATAGTAAGCATAACTATTGCTTATATGAAAACACTGGTATAACTTTCATTTATATTTTTCTTGTGCGTTTCAAACACCTTTGTAAATTTGTTTCTTTTTTTGAAGTGTAATGTATAGTATTTATACTAGATTTAGAGCTGGGATGTTTAGTTAGAGGCTGAAGAGTAGAAAATAGGGTATTATGCTGCAACAGTAGTCTCCTTTTTTCATCAGGGTATAGAAGGGTATAGAGGAATCCCACATTAGTGAAGTATATTTTAGGTCTTTATGAGAAGGAGAAAGACAATCTAGCTCATTACTTATTTTCAGAAAGTTTAAGAGGGTTAAATAAGTATCAAATCCCTTTTTTCTCTGCTTTGGTAGGAATTTTGAAAGGAAAACCAGAATGCATCCCTACAGAAATACCTACTTTCACAGGATACTGTGTTTCTACCATAGTTTACATATTTCTATGCTGTCAGGTTTCCTAGGGAATAGAGTGGAGCTGGCTGAAAAATACTCCATTTAGATGTGTGAATTTGGCCAAGAGTTATGCTAGATGTCTTTGCGTAAAAAGAAGCTTAAGTGATCATTTAAGGTGAGAAGGGAGCAAAACAAGAGTGAACTGTGTGATATCACACAGCAATTCAGGAAGCTCTCATGTCTGGCATTGGCTAGAACTAATTGGAGATGCATGTGCATGAATGTTTGTGCATCTGACAAAGCTGGTTAATTTTTGGTAAATGCTGTAGCCAAGGAGAGTTCTAGGGAAAATAAAGCAACGTGGAGAGTGGTCAGTTTGTGATCAATGTTTGTTGTAGTGGATGGCATAGGGAAAAGTGAAGATGAGTTGGGGAAAGGGGTGATGCATTGGGGTACTTTAGGTATTTTTTTTACAACAAAATTGTTAGGATGCAGCAGCTAGAGTGGAAGTACTACAAGGTAAAGCTACAAAGTTTTGGAGACTCTTGCAGTGGTTAGTTACTGTATTAGACCTCACTCCTTCTAGCATGTTGTTGCCATCTAGATTTGCCAGTTTTCTAACTAATCAGTGGGGTTCAGTTTGTGTGCAAGTGAGGCTGTACTGAAGCAGACTTGATGGTTCAGATGGGACTTAAGAAGGTGACCCACCATTGTCTGAACTTTAACAGGGCCAGGTCTTCAGATGTCATCTTGATATTTGAAAGTCTTCAAAAACCCTAAAGTAATACGTTGAGAAAGACAATGTCTTCATGCAGAGTAGGGCATTGAACCCATGTCCCACATACTTTCTTGGAACTACTGCTACCCAGCCCTAACTACTGCCTGTCTGATATCAGAAAAAAAATGCTGTCTTAAGCCTTCCCCATTTACATCTTACTGAATTGATATTACTTGTGAAGTTTGTTGGGGTTGACAAGCATATTTGTATGCATATTCCTAATTGCATCTCCTTTGGATTGATTTTTGTTATGATGCCTGTAAGAAATCTTCTGTCTTCTAACAGTATTTTCTTTAATAGGTAACATATAGTATCCTGAAAGTATTTTTAAGATACTATATGGTGTCAAATTGATCTTTTAGTTAATTTTTTTTTCACATTATATTTTGCTGCAAGTTATGTTGTAAGCTAGTCAAAGTAGACATCATTTATTAACAGGCAGTTTATATAGATAGGCCTACACTAGTGGTTCCCTAATCCTCATGATGGTCCTGAGTATTGTATACAGATAGTATCTTAAGGAATTGAAACATTAAGGAGATGGAAACAGCAAGATTTGGTATCAGGAATCATTAAGTTGTGACAGTAAGAAATTCAAAACTTGTAGAATAGTGCTTGAGTTACAGTTGTGATGTTACAGGGATTCGGTTAGACCATGTTCAATTTTATGATCAGAATGTCCAGGAAAAATATAAGGAAATATGATGTAGTTTGAACTTGGAAATCATTGCTGCAAGATGGTGATTTCAAGCCATATAGGCAGATAAAAATAATTGAGATGCTATGAAAAAGGAACATACAAAATTTTGAAAATGCAGACAGAAAATGAAGGAATGAACATAAATCTATATGGGAGTAATGTCACAGAGAATGAATATAGAGAATTGAAGGAAGATTCTGCTTACATTAAAATGAAAAATAATGGATTTTTTGATTCTAGGATCTGAAATTAGCAAAAGAAAATGGCACTGGAATTGAGTGGCACTTTAAAGGAATTGAAGCTAGTAGAAATACACAGGAAGGAACCCAGGTTAGAATACAAGGAGAATTCTTAGTGGGGTTCTTCTAGATAAATGTTTCCATGCTGCAGATGATGAGTTGCTTATGGCCTGCGAATGTTTCAGCTGTTAGAATGTTAATGGTGTTGGCCAGACCACCAGGGGTGTTCATTCAAGATAGGGATATGTACACACGTGGGAGCAAAGAACTGATACTATGTGAAGGAGTGAGCCACTTCAAAGAAATTGTTCTGTTCCACTTGTTGGTATGTAGGGAGTGGTAGAATGAGACTGGAGTTCTGTTAGAAGGACGTGGCTTATGTGGTAAGAAGGAAGATTAGGTCTTGGCTTGTGGCAGAGGCACATGCTTGGTGTGGGTGGACAGTAGGAAACAGTGCCATGTGGATCTGGTTTGTGTAGATAGACAGGGAAGCAAATAGTGTGAGTCACATGCTTCCTCCTGCAGCTGAAATTCTACTGTCATGGTCAGGAAGTTTAGTGACCTCTGATCTAGCTAGTCTAGAAAGTGGAAGCATTTCCCACTGCAGCTCCTTAGCCCTCAGTGATCTATTGTTCCTTGGCATGTCTTGGCTTCCTTTAGCACTGCAACGACAATCAAGGAGGTAGCTGATGCACATTGTTACTCAGATGAGCATTACTTGCAGTGGTTTTTGTAAATTACCCTTTCCTTGAGAACATACTCCCTCCTCAAAAACCTGGTGCATGGCAACTCATGCATTCTGCTTTTGAAAGTGATCACATTTTGTTTTGTATCACTCCTATATGTTTTCATGTTTAAATAATTTTTTTAACTGTAAAGAAACATGTACATTAAAAAATACAAACCAGCAATCTCACTTAAAGTACTATTTCCCATGCTGTATATAAGTATTTTGTTTGCTTTGCCTAAGTCTTATAAGAAGATCACCAAGAATTAAGAGTACTGTTCATTCTTCAGATTTAATTCTGTTTGCTACACAGGTTGGACTGTCACCAGAAGCCAGAGATCAAATGAGGAAAATGTTGTGTCAGAAAGAGTCAAATTATATTCGGCTAAGAAGAGCTAAAATGGACAAGTCAATGTTTGTAAAAATAAAAACCCTAGGAGTTGGTGCATTTGGAGAAGTTTGCCTAGCAAGAAAAGTGGATACTAATGCTTTATATGCAACAAAAACTCTGAGGAAAAAAGATGTATTGCTTAGAAATCAAGTTGCTCATGTTAAAGCTGAGCGGGATATCCTTGCAGAAGCTGATAACGAATGGGTGGTTCGCCTGTACTATTCATTCCAAGATAAGGACAATTTGTACTTTGTAATGGACTACATTCCAGGAGGTGATATGATGAGTCTCCTAATTAGAATGGGTGTCTTTCCAGAAAATCTGGCACGGTTCTACACAGCAGAACTGACCTGCGCAGTTGAAAGTGTTCATAAAATGGGCTTCATCCACAGGGATATTAAACCTGATAATATCTTGATAGACCGCGATGGTCATATTAAATTGACTGACTTCGGGCTCTGTACAGGTTTTCGATGGACCCATGATTCAAAATACTACCAGAGTGGTAAGAGACATGTAAAATATTTGTTATTTCTTGTCGTTCTTTGCAAGGAATTAAATTAGTAGAAAGATGCTTGTGCTGTTTGGTTTCTGAATAATAATATGTTTGCACACCACTCAAATTACAGAAAGCAACATTTAGTTAGGGAGAGTTTTTAAGTGTCAGCATTGATTCCTGAAGATAGAAGGAATGAGCTATGCTTTTAACAGTTCTACTTGATTACTTAAAATCAACTAAAAAAAGTTAGAACAAAAAATTTTTCACAGTTCTGTGATAAAATACAGATTTTGTAATAACTTATTTTTTGTTTTAAAAAATGAAATTGTACCTTCAGAAACAATTTTTAAATTATCTCTGACTTTTTTTGTCACAATATCATTTATATTAGGCCAGGCTGTTACAGAGTTTCTGGAGAGAAGTTGAAGATTTTAAATCTTACTTTATTTTTTGATGGTTTAAGTATTGGGTTTTTGTCTTTACATAAGAGGTATACACCCTATACCCCCCCATGTGCTTTTATTCAGGAAAAATTGAGGTAAGGTCAAACTTGATACTTTCTCATAATTATGTAAAAAATTAAGTCATAGAAATCATGTCCTTAAAAGTTGTATTTTGTATCATAAACAAAAAGTTGATTCGCTTTTTAGCTTTCAAACCGTGCGTTGAAGTTCAAACATTCTGTCTAAGAACAAGAAGGGTTAACAGATAAAGAAAACATTGTACTAGTTAAGAACTGAAGTCATCTTCCTCAGTGTTATCACATCTGTCTCACTGCAGGTGATCACGTGCGGCAGGACAGCATGGATTTCAGCAGCGAGTGGGGAGACCCAGCAAACTGCAGGTGTGGAGACCGGCTGAAGCCGCTGGAGCGCAGGGCGGCGCGGCAGCATCAGCGCTGCCTGGCCCACTCCCTGGTTGGCACTCCCAACTACATTGCACCTGAAGTGTTGTTACGAACAGGTAATAATGCACTTTGGTACCGTGACCTCGCTGCAGAGTCACTGATACGCAGGTAGTTTGTTTCACCTTTCTTATGCTGCTGCTTTTCCCAAGTATGTAATATTTTGACCACAAAAAAGACCCAACAGCTGTTAATATGGAAATCTTAAGCAAGTATTGAATAGAATTATCTTGTAAGCCTTCTTTGTGCTTAGAAATACAAGATTAAAATTATAATAAGGCTTTGCCTACTTTGTTTTTACTTTATTTCAGGTTACACGCAGCTGTGTGACTGGTGGAGTGTTGGAGTGATTCTCTTTGAAATGTTAGTGGGGCAGCCCCCATTCCTGGCACAAACACCACTGGAAACACAAATGAAGGTAACTTTAAAAGTCTGGTAATAGCAGTCTTCAAAAGCAGGCTTGAAATGTACATAGTCTTTTTATTTTGTAATGGAATCAGAGGTGTTTTTTGAGAGTGCCGCTCTATCTAAGCATGTTATAAACTAGCAAGATTTTAAACTTTATGTTGCTGTGGTGGTGCACCTAATTTGTAAAGAGACTTCATGGAACATGTACATATCTTTTATATGGTCATACAGAATCATGTCAACTAAAAATCACATTTCAGCTCTCAGCTGTTCTCTTTCACATCTTGCACTTTCTTTTCTTATCCTCTTCCAGAATCTGGGTGTTCTTTTCCCACCACGTGGCTTCCGTGCCCACTCGCAGAGGATTTTTTGCAAAACTGCATTCAACTTGCAAGACACTAGTTGGCTCAAATGTAGTGTTGATTGATTGATCGATTTATTTATTTATTTGTTTGTTTTAACTTCAAATAGGTTCATCTTTCCAGTGCATCAGATAAATTGACATTTGTAGGCCTCACCTTATTTTTAAGATTGTAAGGCACGTGCCTAATCTCTGGTTCTGGGTGCTGGAATTTATAGTATCTATCTTGGTTTGTAGCAAGGGTATTCCTTGCCAAACTGTAGTTTAAATTTGGAATGTGAATAAACCTGGATTTTGCCAGATTTCCAGACAAAACATTCCTTATGTTTCTGAAAGAGCAGCATCCTATTTTCCCCTCTCTAGCATGAAAACACTTAAATGTATTAACTGATTGCTTTGTGGCTGTTTGTTCTGTGGTGGTTTCTTTTCTTGAAGTTGTAAGTAGAGTAACACCTCTTTTTGCTTTAAAGGTTATCAACTGGCAAACTGCACTTCATATTCCACCTCAAGCTAAACTGACTCCAGAGGCCTCTGACCTTATTATCAAACTCTGCCGAGGGCCAGAAGATCGTTTAGGCAAAAACGGTGCAGATGAAATAAAAGCTCATCCATTTTTTAAAACAATTGATTTTTCAAGCGACCTGCGGCGGCAGTCTGCTTTCTACATTCCCAAAATTGCTCATCCTACAGACACGTCAAACTTTGATCCTGTTGATCCAGATAAATTGTGGAGTGATGATGATAAGGAAGGGAACAGAAATGATACACTTAATGGGTGGTACAAAAATGGAAAACATCCTGAACATGCTTTTTATGAGTTCACCTTCCGGAGGTTTTTTGATGACAATGGGTACCCTTACAACAATCCAAAGCCCATTGAGTATGAGTATAGTAATTCCCAAAACTTGGAACAGCAGTCAGATGATGATGATGATGATGAACAGGCAGGTAGAGGAATTCAAAATAGAGACCTGGTTTACGTTTAGTAGAGAAATAAAGGTTAAAAACTAAATAAACTTTAAAAACTAAATAAACTTATTTTGCAGCTGCAGTTTTTCAAAGCCTCTTAAGAGAATTGAGAGAAGATTTCCAGGGTAAATACATGTACAATTTTTTATTTTTTTTTAAACACTAAGAAAATTGTCTTCTGATTCCCTCTCTGTACATTTTGTTTCCCCAGAATACAGGGAAATCCTTTTCAGATATTAATTTATTCCAGCGTTGTTAATTGTTTAATTTAGAAGAAATTTGATCTTAGGTGAAAAAAAGTATCACTTGAATTTTGTTGTTGGCTCTCTGTACTCTTTAAGTACTCAAAATAGGAGATAGTGATTTTTATTTTTTTTTCTTTCCCTACAAATCTCTGCTTCGAAAATGTTAATGACAGTGCTTGCTTGTGTTGACCAAACAGAAAACCTGCTTTACACTAATAAAGCTCTCTGATACATTTCTGAAGAGGGAGAGTTAAAAAAAAACAACACAAAAAAACA
>NW_009953649.1:2085537-2090556 GCF_000747805.2 Chaetura pelagica
TTTAGAAAACAAATCTCTGCTTCGAAAATGTTAATGACAGTGCTTGCTTGTGTTGACCAAACAGAAAACCTGCTTTACACTAATAAAGCTCTCTGATACATTTCTGAAGAGGGAGAGTTAAAAAAAAAACCACAAAAAAACAACAACAACAAAAAAAGGCTGCTGTACCTCTCCCTTCACGCTGTATTTAGCCTAATTGTTCACAGTGTTGAAAAACTGAGCCATCTATCTGGTGAGGTGTTTCCAGCTGCTGTGGTAGTAGTATAGTTCTCAGCTTTGGAACAAGAAAGTGTCAGTCTTTATGATTGTAAAGTGATAAAGCATGAGATCTAGCATTTTATTAAATAATTGGATTTGACATTAGTAATGCTGTAGCATGTGACTGGTACTCTTAGTGCAGAAGGACTGTGCATTCAGAAACAACTTAATTGTCTCCTGTCTGTCAATTCTCCTTAGTTATGAGAGGAAAAGGTCTTTAGGAAAAACACCTTGTGAAATCTAGTTTCATTTTCTGACTTCAAACTGGAAAATGTGTACAGTTCTGCTTTAGTTGGAATTTTTAGTTTGAAAAATAAATTTTAATCGTTTATTATATGTTTGAGATAGTAATGGGAAAATATTGTAAAATATGGCTTTTGAGACTTACTATGGAGACCAGTTTCACTTGGCTTTAACAGTTTTCCTCCTAGTTACACTAACTGAGAAATGTCATGCACCAGTCCATCTGAGCCATCAGTACAGTTTCAGTGGTCTGTCTTTCACAGCCATATGCAGAACAGAATTAAGAACTTAGGACTGTATCTGCTACCTTCTGCATGACTGTTCATAATTTCCCACAGCAGGTGAGCAGGCATCCCCTTGGTCTCATGGTGGAAGGGTGCTGAGCTTGTCAAGGTTACTGGGAGCAGGGAGGGGGGCAGCTCTCTGAGCAGCTTCCCTGGGGCAGCACCAAGAGATACAGGTGAGAGGCAGAAAAAATTATGGTTCATCTCCCCTCCTTTCTTCTGAAGCTAACACAATGGTAACGAAAATGCACTATTTTTAGTAAACTTCATGTCTTTTAAAACATTTCCTCCTCCTTGGAATTGAATTCCAATGGATAATTAATAAAGTGCCTGTAAGCATTACTACTTTTTTAAATTATTATTTGTGCCATTGCACTGGCATTGTGATCATCTAACCATCATGAAATTGGTGTTTGTTAGCTGTTCTCTCAGCAAACACCAATTACTAGCTTACTTTTCCTATCAAGCTGGTTTAAGAAATTCTTGTGCACTTCTGGCCATTCGATCCCTTTCTGTGCTCCAGTTCAGTGTCTCCCTTTGTGCCAGTGCCACTCTCTGTAGCACTGTGCTGAATATTGTCTGTGAAGAAACTGCTTGGTGGTGTTCAGCTTTTAGAGGTTTCTTGGAAGCATGTTCATTTTGAGTGATCCAGTTTTTAGTGTGGTCCAAAAAGTTACTTCTGTTGGTATAACTGAGGAAGGAGTGAACTGCACTGAAGAGGGTTGGTAGTGGGGAAATGTCTTAGACTTTGTCAGAGGAGAAAACATTTGTGGAAGTTCACCCCTCGACTGTGAAGCGATTGTTGTGGTTAAAGATAGTTATGAAAAATTGCTTTATTTTCTCAAGCAGGTAGTTATTTCTATAATGAAAATGGGTTTTTAGCTTAATAGAACAATTTGTGTTCTGTCTGCTTGTTCCACAGCTGTTGAAATAGAATAGTTTAAAAGATTCATTTCATTTAGCTTATATATTATAAAATGGCTGCAGTGTATTACTACTCCATTTTATATATTATGTAAAATATTTCCATGTAAATAAACCTTTAAAAATCATCTTCCTTCATAGTGAGTATCCCAGTAAAACTGGTTTACTTGTCTTGGAGTAAAGTATAATATATTACTTGTTGAAGGTAATTTAATCAAGTTTACCTTACCATTTGTGAAGTGTGCAGAGAAAATAATGTCAATCCTTCATTAAATTGACGTTAAAATTGCCTTTTTATCTGAATATATTTCTCCTCTGCCTGCATTGTATTATGTTCATGTTTAATGCTGTAGCTGGTCTTTAGCCAATCTGTTAAAGAGTTTGTAAAGGCACCATGGTTCTATACAAGCAACACCAGTTGCTTTTATTAAAGGAAGTTACTGTATTTTAAGGACATATGCAAGTAATGAAATATTAAATATTACCATTTAAAACAAATATAGAAGAGCTCACATCTTGAGAATTGGGTAGATGCTTCTGGCATTTTCTGTTATCTTGTGTTAGAAGTTGTAATGTACTTTGTATTAATTTTGCCACCTCTTTGCTGCAGTATTATATATTGCCTTGCAAAAATGGCGTGTGTTGCAGTCCAAGTTCTCTGAGAAAGTTAACAGGGGAATGTTGTCACAACTCTCCAACTTGCTCTGCCTTACCCATGTTTGGAAACTTCATGTTTCATACATAGATTCAGAGTCTATTGAGATTCTTCATAGCTGCTGCTTAAAACATGGGTGTTTCACTGGTGGCTTGTGATGGGGATTGGTTTGTACAGGCAGTTGAGAAGAGAGGCTCCTAACCAGCAGCTGTGGAACTCTGCAGTAAGTTTAAGTTAAGGTTACTTTCTCTTTGTAAAGCAAGAAAATAAATTTCTCTTTTATGTGCCCTTGTACACATATCAATTGTATTTATAAAATGTTCTATAATCCCATAACTGTACTGTAAATACTATTTGATATTCAGTGGCATCCTATCCTAGGGCAGGCCCTCTTGCTGTATCTTTTCCATCCTCGGTTTGTAATAGAATCTATAGAATATATGGCTAGAAAGTCTCTGAGGCTGATGTATCTTCTGCTGTTGCAAAGCTGTGAGTGGGAATGATTTATTTAGACTCCTTTTAATATTATTCAGCTAATAGGCAGTGCAGTGGGGGGGTTCTTAGATGATGCTGCTGTCACCCCAGATACTATTAGGCTTTGGTTTCAGGTGTCTTTGATGTTTCAGATGAGACCTTTAATCTGTTTGCTTTAATTCAGCCAAAGCAAAAAGATAATAGACTGGGTCAATGTCATAGTAAAATGTTTGAATGCCTTAAGATGGTCTTGATAAAGGCATTATTTGTTTACTGATTTTCATATATCTATAGATATATAGGTATATTCAATGTGTGTGTATATGTATATATAATGTCTTTTTTGTATTATAAATATTCTTCTGACTGTTCTTTTGGATCCTCCAATTAAATGCATAGACTACCGCACAATTCCGCTTAAGCAGATTATTCATTTATTACGTGTCCAGTTACTGAACAACAAACAATCTTGCATTATCTCATGGCCATAGCTAGTTAGTCACTCGTCTTGAGTATTATGTCTTGGTCTTTCACGATGTGGGCATCCCCTTTTGCCAGGTCTCTGTGTACCTGTAGCCCAACTATGTGTGTGGTCATCTCTGAATGCTTACTGGTACTTTTGGATTTTATTAGTTGCATGGTGGTGGCTTGGACCATAAACTCCAAGTCCCCTGGTATTCATATGTAAAAAAAGGTGCGTCTTTTATGCCAGCTTTTCTAGTAGGTACCCTGACGTGTCTGTTCCCTTTGTGCAGGAGTGCCAGGTTTGCTGTTTGTCTGTCTGTGTGTGACAGTTGAGGAGCTGAGGCTTCCTGGCCCTCGCTGACTGAACTGTTAGTTTGGAATAAGAGAGAATTCCAGCATTTGTGAACAGAAACTGAATTATTACTAGTAATCAGTGAAATTCCTTCTGAGTTTTAGAAACTGTTTTCTTGGGATCAGTTTCTGTAGTGTAACACTTGCTGGGGTAATAAAAAATACAATTAATCTTTATAAGAAGTGAAAACCAAATTCTTGTTTTGGCTAATCAAACAGAATGTAAACATTAGACACCCAAGCACATTTTTCTTCTCCACACCCCTCTCCCCTGAGTCCACTCTATGCTGCAACAGCTTTACTGAGTCACAAAGAATTTGTGTATGTTTAATAGCAGAAATGTACTTAACTGTTATCTTGTGTTTGTAACCTGTTCTTAAAAGCATACATTTTGTTGCTTTAGAGTTCAATTTATTGGTGCTTTTTCCCTATCCTCTGCTGCCACCTTCATCAAAATAATTAAATCTTATTTATTATGTGTACATAATGTATTGTAAATCTATTCCTTCTCTTAAGAGAGATCTGACCAACATATCACAGCCATCATGTTTGTTAGGAGGGAAAACTGAGGAAGTGCACTTCTTAAGAGCACATCTCCAACTCTGATGCAGAAATCAGTGGCTTACTGCAGAGATTCTGCCTTTGGCTTGGGGGTGGAGGGAGTGGAAGTAGAGCACCATTCACTAACCATTCACTAACAACCTGTAACTGCAAGAAGGGTAGTCCCTCCAGCTCTCATCAACCAAATGATGTTGATACAGTAGCACCTAGCATTTTAAAAACTCATCAACGGCTTTCTTGATCTTACAGCTAAATTAATGTAGAATCACAGAATCTTAGGGGTTGGAAGAGACCTCGAAAGATCATCTAGACCAGCGCCCCTGCCAGAGCAGGATCACCCAGAGCACATCACACAGGGACGTGCCCAGGTGGGTTTTGAATGTTTCAAGGGAAGGAGACTCCACAACCTCTCTGGGCAGCCTGTTCCAGTGCTCTGTCACTCTCACAGTAAAGAAGTTTTTTCTGATGTTTACGTGGAACCTCCTATGTTCCAGCTTGCACCCATTGCCCCTTGTCCTATCACTGGTCATCACTGAAAAAAGCCTGGCTCCATCTTCCTGACACTCACCCCTTACATATTTGTAAACATTGATGAGGTCGCCCCTCAGTCTCCTCCAAGCTCAAGAGACCCAGCTCCCTCAGCCTTTCCTCATAAAGGAGATGTTCAACTCCCTTCATCATCTTTGTGGCTCTGTGCTGGACTCTTTCAAGCAGTTCCCTGTCCTTGCACTGAGGGGCCCAGAACAGGACACAATATTCCAGATGCGGCCTCACCAATGCAGAATAGAGGGGGAGGAGAACCTC
>NW_009953649.1:2090671-2091720 GCF_000747805.2 Chaetura pelagica
CTTGTTGAATTTCATCAAGTTTCTCCCTGCCCAACTCTCCAGCCTGTCCAGGTCTTGCTGAATGGCAGCACAGCCTTCTGGTGTGTCAGCCACTCCTCCCAGTTTAGTGTCATCAGCAAACTTGCTGAGGGTACATTCTCTTCCCTCATCAAGGTTGTTGATGAAAATGTTGAATAGTACTGACCCCTGAGGGACTCCGCTAGTCACAGACCTCCAATTAGATTTTGTCCTATTGACTTCTTCCTTTCAAGCAGTTCATGATCCACCTCACTACCCAATCATCAAGACCACACTTTCTCAGTTTAGCTATGAGGATGCTGTGGGAGACAGTGTCAAATGCTTTACTGAAATCGAGATAAACCACATCTACCTCTCTACCATCATCTATCCACCTAGTTACTTCCTCATAGAAGGCTATATGGTTGGTCAAATGTGACCTTCCCTGGGTAAAACCATGTTGACTGCTCCTCATCCTGTTGACCCCCTCATCCTTGATATGCCCAGAGATAGTGCCAAGAACAAGCTGTTCCATCACCTTTCCAGGGATGGAGGTGAGGCTGACCGGTCTATAGTTACCTGTGTCCTCCTTCTTGTAGACTGGAGTGACATTTGCTATCCTCCAGTCCTCAGGCACCTCTCCTGTTGCCCACGACTTACCAAAGATGATGGAGAGTGGCCTAGCAATGACCTCCACCAGCTCCCTCAGCACCCACGGGTGTATTTCATCCGGATCCAATTTATGGATGTCCAGATTGCTTAGCTGATCCCTAACCCAACCCTCATCTACCAGAGCAAATTATTGAAATGATTGTTTTTAATTCTGTCACTCATTAAAGGGATGAAGTTGTCAATTTAACAATGTGAAATTGGTAAAAATATAAGAGCAGAGGGGAGGAGTGGATGCAGCCGCACTTCGGCTCTCACCTTCGAGTGGCGGAGGCGGAGCCCCCTCAACATGCGAGCATTGGTGGTTCAGTGGTAGAATTCTCGCCTGCCACGCGGGAGGCCCGGGTTCGATTCCCGGCCAATGCAGCGTCGCTTTTTTTTCT
>NW_009953649.1:2092322-2097680 GCF_000747805.2 Chaetura pelagica
AACCGGCTGGTTAACCTTTACCCTATAAAACAGTGCCAGGCCCTGTGAAATCAGGAGTAAATAACGTGATTTCATTTTTAACTCCCTTGCAAGGCGTAGCCTTGAAAACATAAAATCACCTGCCCACGGTGTATCTAATTATTTTAATTTTTTTACATAAATAGCCGAGTGCGCTCACGTTCGTGGTTGCTGGTGGCTTTTCCTTGCTGCCGTTACTGTTAAATACAGCGAGTGGATGAGAACCAGTTTAGTATCTACTACGTCTGGCAGCTCTTCTATCTCCCGAGTAATTAGCACAACTGCTTGTTGGTACCAGACGCTGCTGGGAGAGGATGTGAAGAGAGTGGTGAGGCCGGGAGGGGTGCGGGGGACCGTGGCATCAGTAAAAACCGATTGCTGAAAGCTGGTACTTCGGGGTTTTTGTGGTTTTTTCTCTCTTATGGCTTGCTGAGAGAACTTTCTGAATTTTACCTATGTGCTTTGATGTCAGAGCCTGTGTAGAAGGCTGAAATAATGGAAACATGCACACTCTGCCAAAATTCAGGCGTTGGCTTAGTCCAAACATTAAGGCTGGACTGAAAGACTCTTTGCAAGTATTTTCCTTGTAAGGCTTGTGCAGCTCCCTGAGTCCGCAGGGTGGCTGATGGGCCCTCTGTGGTAACAGACGGACCACAACTTTAATCCTCCCTCCCAACATCTGCATGTCCATCTCTACTTTTTTTTTATTTAATTATTTATTTTTAAGCTGATGGGGATTTCTTTTCCAAACAGGGTTGCTATTGTGTTTGGTTACAGCTTCCCAAATTCCAATGTATGAATGCAAGCAGAAATTACTTAAAGTACTTCATTCTGCGAATTCCTTAAAGTCACTGTGGAAAAATGTATCCCCAGTGTTTTCTTGGTGATTGTCAGCCTGTTGTCACTGAAACAAAATAGAAAAATAAGTTCCGAAGCCTCATTCTCAGAAGTTGTAGGTATCTCAGACCTTTGTTAGGTTTCAATCCCACTGCTTTTGGCTGTTCCAAACTCTAGAAGTATTTTAGGTTCTTGCAGCAAACAATAATACTTATTCTGTTACTAGAGATAGCTTAATTCCATGGGCTTCTATTGTGTTAATTTCAGGGAATCATATGTACTCACATTTTGTGAAGAGTGGGAGTATTCTCCTTGTGAAGTGTGTGTGTTTGTATACAGTGTAGAATTAAACTTGCAGGACCAAGTGCTTAGGTTGTTTTCCTTATATCCTGTTCACTGTAAACTTTACAAGCTCATTACTGTTTCAGTTGCTGTTGAACACAGATAATTTCACTGGGTGTGATTCATGGAAAGGTCATAGCTGATAAGTGCAGCCCTGCTGCTCTGACATCCTGTTAGGTGATAGTACTAGGTATTTGTAAATACTTCAAGAATATTCAGTGGTGCAGGATTAGTTTTGTAGTTCAATGGTGTTTTGTTGTTGGTGTTTTTTTAATTCCTTGAGGTCTGGTATAACTGAGATTTGTGCATAGGCATGCCTCCTGCACATCTTGCACCCAACTCTGAGCTGTCACAGTCAGCTATGACTTTCTGCTACAAACTTTTATCTGGGTTCAGGTTAGTACTCTAGCTCCGTTTTTCCCATCTTAGAACTCCTTCAACATCTTCAGTTACAGGTGCAGGAAGGCTCAAGGACTCGCATCAGTGTATGAGCTCTGACACTGTCCGGATTCAGGCAGCAGCAGCAGTGGTGTGTTCAGATGTAAGCAGGGTCAGCAGCTTTTTCTGCCCCACTTGTACACAAGAGCCTTGTGTTTGGAAGCCACTTCAAGCTCTTCTGTTTTTATGACTCAACATGAAGCAACACATTAAATGGATTGCCTAGTTTAAACTAAATTCTCTGGCATTTTCAGTACCACTGACAGAACAGGTGGATTCCTGGGTCTTAATTGGAATTACTACTTTTGGTTATGTTGGAAGCAGCATACATGTAAGAATTTAATTTGGAACACTTTTCCTCCTGGATGAGCTCTTAGTTCATTCTTCTTCTGTATCTGTTTCTCCTTTCTGTCCTTCTTTCTCTGTCTTCTGTCACCTCAAAATCACATATACTTTTTTTTACATGCAATACTGTCATTTTAATTCCTGCTATCTTCACATTTCCAGATGAAAACTACTCTTACAAGCTTTTTTATTATTTTTTTTTTCTCTTGGATATTTAGACAGAATTGCTGTTCTGCTTGGATTGCTCTACAGCACTCAGTATAAAAAAAAAGTAATCTATGACTTATCTCTGTGTTTGAAAATCTAGTTTGTCTGTAGTAACTTGCTATTACTTGATTTTTAAAATGTTTATTAGCATCTTGCTCAACTTGTGATTTCAGTAGTGTTAGTCATCAGTTTGAATTCTCAGGACAGGCAAACAGGTGTATCTGGTAGGATGAGCAGGAGTGGAAAAGCTTGATCCTAAATATAGCAGGGAAAACTCTGGTAATATCTGTGTGATGATCCATGGAGCAGTTGACAGACATCTTCAGGCTCTTTCTCCTGAGATAAAAACCAACAAAACTCCCAAGTCAAACAGTGTCTCCAAAGCCTAATTAGGCTGGCATATGGCAGTCTTTGTAGTTACTGGTCACATTAACTGTGTCAGCTTGTAGACATTGTTTTGGCCAGCTCAGCAAGTCTCTGGCCCCAGCAAGATTACATAGTGTGTGTTCTTATGATAGCAGGTTTCCAGACTCAACACCACAGGTTGCTTCTGCATGCATAGGTGTGGGCTGTCACAGGTCTGTTGCAGTTGGGCTGCAACTTTACACAGCAGCTACCTGCTTTAAGGGGAGCTGGCGAAGGAAGAGCAAGGAAGGAAAAAGAAGATGTTGGCTTGGAAATGGATCAGCTTTGTGTCTGTGCATAAAGCTGCTTGGGAAGGAGACAGAAAAAGGATTGGAAGTCTTAAAATGTTTTATTTGTGCTTAGCCAGCCCCTCTTTATAATGGGGAGCCAATATTTGAGCAATAGATTGTCTGGTGTGTGCAAAGCTTCTGAAACCTATGACAATGCATCCGAGCTTGACCATGACCCGGTCTTGAAATGTGTTCAGTCTTAAGTCTGTTTATTGCGCATGTGAGTTTAGTACCTCTTACATTCTTTAAATAGTTGATCTGTATCAAGTGTGCTTCATCCCAGGGCTTAGCTGTAATTGCTTGTCTGCAATTGCCTCTTACTGGTACTGGATGCAGGCACTGAAATGAGAGCAAGACGACTCTGCAGGCATGTTTGTTTGCTTATTTTTGTGTTTTCTGTGCTTGGTTCTAGGAAACTAGGAGGAGAATGGGGCAGTTCTTGGTGTGCAAGAAGGGGGTGGGATGTGTAAGTAGTAGATAAGAACAGAGGATGACTGCTATATGGACAGTGACTGGACTGGAAGGAATGTCTACTGCTTCTACATATTGTATTTGTATAAACAATAATTCTGTGCTATTCTAATCTAAGAGCACAGGTTCTGCTAATGCTACAAAGTGGAAGTGGTCACAGTCCATAATGTTTGCTCAAAAACTCCCCCCCAAAACAACCAAGAAAACAGAAACTACTGGTGGGGAAAAGTAGATTGGTTTCAACAATAAGTGAAAAAAAGTGCGTAGCCACACGCTACGTGTTTAATTGTGGCCTTTCCTTACCTTTCAGTGACAACTTGGCAGCCTCAGCATTTTTAAGAGTCTCTTTTTAAGTGTAAAAATGAAGGCGATAGGAAGGTGATTCATGGAAGTTGAATATTTGTGTCAAAGAAACATAGAAAACTGAAGAACTGTAAAAGCAAATAAATGGAAAAAAAGTGTTCCCTACAAGGCAGAATCAGACTGCTAAACTTGTATGCATGGAATCTTAAGGTAAAAAAAAACAAAACAATCTTAATGCATCTGGAAGAAGAGCTTTGATTTCTTGTATTGCATGTTGGGGATTTTTTTAAACCACAGGCCATTATAGTATGGATGATGTTGTAGTGCTAACTGTAAAGTATCAGTCTTACAATACAATAAAAAGGGAAGGACAGCGTGCAGTTGTGGCTTGCAACAGTGCGTTTTAATCTGCATAACTTGTATATGCTTTTCAACAGAATCTTTGTTGCATGAAACAATTTTTTGAAGTGAAGAGTTTAATTTCTAGTAATAGAGAAACAATTATTTCTCTAAGTGGATGGCATTTGGTCTATGACCTTTTTCTAATAATTATATTTCCATCTTCTATATTTTGATATGCCAGATGAGGTAATAAGCATATAAAAATTGTTGCAAAAATTATGTAATAAGCATATAAAAATGGTTGTAAAAATTAGTTCCAGTCCTGGGATTATTATTTTTTCCTTAATATTTTCTGTTTTTTTCAGCTTCATGTTGAACATGAGCCTTGTTATGATCACTGAGAATGTAAAGCTGGCTCGTGAATATGCTTTACTGGGAAATTATGATTCTGCAATGGTCTACTACCAGGGAGTTCTTGACCAAATTAATAAGTACCTCTACTCAGTCAGAGATACGAATCTGCAACAGAAATGGCAACAGGTAAATAGCACTTTTCTGGGACATTTTGAGGGAAAAGCATTAAAGCGGCAAAAATTTACTAATCTTATGGTAGACAAAGACAAAAGTGTAAAACGCACCATTCTCTGATAAACTGTAGCACTGCTATATATAGGCTTTTTCACTGTTTTATGGATTTAAGTTGTCTTTATGACTTCCAACAGTGACAAAACAGGCAAATGGAGCACAACCCTGGGGAGCCAGGGCACTGACTGGCTTGTCAGCCTCTTGCTGTTGAATGCTTCTGTTATGTTATTGTATAATTTTGAATAATCTTGTTTCCCTCTCATCATTGTTTTAGTAGTGTGACTTATATATCCATAATAGAAACTGAGTTGTGACTACCACAACAATTTATCCTTAACACAAACCATCTTTTTTTTCTAACTGATTTTCAGTCCATTAGGTTACATTCTTTTCTGTAATTTGTGTTTAATATGCAAAATTTATCAAAAGTCTTTTTGGTATCAAAAAATATAATTGTTCATTCTTTAAATGTGCTGAAGAAGGTAAAGAAACCTTCTTCATATCTGATGTGTTATTTATTGAAGTAGAATCAGGTAGCTTGTGAAACCTGGTGGAATCCAGGCTTTACATGGGCTTGAGCAGAAGACTGTTACATACTCATTTGCAATGTGATTAATCTACTGGTTTTTTGGATTTTTTTGTCAGGTTTGGCAGGAGATAAGTGTGGAAGCTAAGCATGTGAAAGATATAATGAAAACACTAGAGAGTTTTAAACTAGACAGTACTCCATTGAAAGCTTCACAAGAATTACCAGCTCATGATGCAGAAGTGTGGA
>NW_009953649.1:2097715-2107248 GCF_000747805.2 Chaetura pelagica
TGTTTTTCAGGGCAAAGAGTGCTTTGACTCCAGCCTGTCCTTGTGTAATTCTTGTCCTAGAACTTAGATGTGTGACATTTGCACCAGCAGCTTGCCACTGTTTGTGGTGAAGTTGCCATTTTGAGGCAGCCTACTTGAGAACTTTTGGGGGCTTTTACCTTACGTAGGCCTGACTAATGTCAAGCTGCCTTTTTTTTGCTTCCCCCTGTGTCTAAAGATAACCTTGTCATTCCATGGAAGCTCAGCTGTATTCCTGAACTGATTTTTCTCATCAATTTAAAAATGGTTCTGTATGTAGCTGGTATGAAGAAAAATTATCAAAGTAACAGCAAAATTTAGAGGTGTCCCAGCTCATTGCTTTTTGTGTAGCAAGATGGTTCCCTGCTCTCCTTTGTGAGCTGGTCAGTTAGACTGGCTTAAGCTCAAGGGAAAGGTTGGGATAAAGCAGCTGCAGGCAAGCCTGCTTGTTTCAGAAGTAGTTTTGATTATGCTGGATTAGTGTCTGTGAAACCATGGCTGTGCAGTGTCTTTCCACAATGTAGCTGCTGCTGAAGGATTCTCCTGCCCTCCATGGTTGCCTGATGCTGGTGTTTTTGGCTGTCTGAACTGGTTAACTGGAGGTTCTAACACATGCCAGTGGTAGCATGAAAGAGGGAACAGGAGTGCAAAGCAGACAAGGAAATGTGCATTTTGACAGGTGACTCTTAATTCAGTTTAGCTGTACTGTCAAACTGTTCTTTGAAGCTTTGAACTTACAAGCTGTTTCTCGCAGATGGACAACTTCAGCAGGTTTTTACTTAATATATTTATGTTAAGCCTGCTTTCTGAAAGAAATGGGTCTTGTGTGATCACATTGCTTCTATTTATCACATTTAATAACTTTGGAGCACTGCTAGCCAAATTAATTCAAACCTTCTGGAAGAGTAGAGTCTGGGAGGCAGAACTTTCCTAATATTTTGAAGCTTTCTAGAGAAGTGATACACAAATTCTTCTTTCTAAGAAGGGAAGCACTTGAGAGAACTGCTTGTTCCATTTATCTTGCCAGCTGGTGAAGTACTGAATTATGGTAAGACAAAAGAGCCATAGTGAAAACTAGGGCTGTGATGACATTTTAATAACCACAGTAAATTTATATACTGAGGTAGCAGAACTCTCAAATTTAGGTGGGAATTAGATGTGTGGTCAGTTTTCCTGTATTTTGAAGTTTGGAGTGTGCATAAACAAAAGTATAGGTTGCTAGATACTCCATTTGGGGAGTGAAAAGACTTTTGTCCATATCATTAGCATATTCATGTTGCCTGATATGCATTTCATCTGAAGAGTTATGTACAATTCTGGCAAAATTGCTGCTGTGAATCAATTAAAGACAACATTTATTAATGTACTGGACCCTGATACATTATGAATGATATGTCAAAACATATTTTCTAGTTCTATCTATCAGTCTTTCATGTTTTGTTCTCTAGAAATATCCCTGAACTTAAACTTGACTGGTGGCTTATTAATGCTGGAATTTTAGGAAGACCCCTGGAAAAAAAGTGTTTGTGAGATTAATAAAATGTGGAAGAAACTGAATTTAAAAATAAGTCCATAGTACCAAACATGATACTGGTTTATTCCTGTGTGCTTCTAAAAGTAGTCTAGGTTCCAAAAACTGGAGGCCTCACACATTTTTCTTTCCCAAGAAATAAAAATAAAACTGTCTTTTCCAAGAAACCTTTACATTTCTTTGGGTAGGAGAGTGAGTATCATTGTATTAAGGAGAAAATATGTTGGGGTGGGATTTTTGTTTTACTTTGTGTTTGGGGGTTTTTAACATCATAAAACTAGGACTAATTTTATTTATGAAATATACAAACAAAGGAACTTGTTTTAAGCAAATTATCCCTGAGCTTGTGACTAAAAAAGGATTTTTGGGGACTGTCTAAAAATATCTGTCCTGTTTCTGACATGCAGACTTTTGAGCAAAATGGCTTTTCATTTTGTAACCACTTGATTTGATTATGTAGTGCTCACCAGTCACTTTACACTGAGGCTTTTTGCATATGTTGCAACTAATTAGACCTTCGCCAGGAGCCAGAAAACGTCAGTCTGCTCAGTGCAGTGATTGCAGAGCTCACAACAATCGTTTAAGTGCAGCTGTCAGAGGATCTCACCGTCCATCCTCTCGAAATCCCAATGAGAAAGGGAAGGCAGTCCGCAGCCGGGAAAAAAAGGATCAGCAAAATAAAGGAAAAGAGGAGAAGGTAAGCTTGCAAATAACTTAATGAAATGGAGAAACTCAGTCTTGCTTTCTTAATATTTGAGTGTATGACAAAGTTAGATGCCTATAAAATGTTTCTTCTGTTAAAGTCAGTGTGCTCAGTTCAGTCTCGCCTTGTAAGGTGTCTTTGCCTTATGGACAGTCTTGGTTATAGATTAATGAAAAAGACCAACAAACCCTCATCTAGTGGAAGTGATCTGGGAATTGTTGGCTTGTTTACTGCAACTTGGAGATAGTTGTTTAAAATTATACCATTGAATTACTGAATGGAGCCTAATGGGGCTCAGTCAAATGGGGTGTTCTTGTGAGTTCTTTAACTGCTATTTGAAAGTGAAGACTGAGATTGACTTGACTATTGCAAAGCATTTCAAGATGTAGTTAAAGGGAGATCTTTACTTTGTTGTTGTTGTTGAGATCTTGTATTAGCACCAGACTCTTTTCAGTTTAAACCAAACAAAAAACCCAACATAATGAATGAGAGAGAATTACCTGGAAGCTACTCTTTGTAATCAGAGTGCTTTAATTTTTGCTTGTGCTCTGGTCTCCATAAACTTAGCTGATGACCAGACTAAGAGATTATACTGGACACAATAAATTGTTTCCCAGAGTCTGAATAAATATTCATGTACTAGAGTTCATTAGCTTCAGCCACCTTATGTTGTGGCAAGGTGTCATGACCTGTGGAACTAGTAAAAACTTCAAGGGTGGAATTGTTTAGCTATATAAACTACTGCTTTTATTAGGAGCTAAATTAAATTATTTTAATTGTAATCCCCTCTCACTAAGGGCATACACACACAGAGACAGGGTAGGTCTTTTTTCTTTTTTACAGTTGTTCTGTCATCACCAGTGTTGCTGTTAAGTGTATAGAAACCCAGGGTATGTCTAGTGCATTTTATTTCCTTTCAGTTGCATGGTCTCTGCTGTTTGAGCCCTTTCAATTGTGTAGCTTCTTTGCTTCTGCTGTATTGCAGAGCTGCTTCCCTGCTGTTCTTGTCTATGCTTCTCTATCAGTTGATTAGCTCTCTTTTACTTCTGTGGTCTTCCTGCAGATCACCTTTGCTCATTCTAAATGTGGAAGACCTGCTTAATTTTTTCTAGTGTTCCATACATATGGCATATTTATGACACCTCCAGGATTTGAGATTCTCTAGCTCAGTGTAACACTGTCCGATTCAGTCTCGTATGTAATCCCCCCTGCCCAGCTATTGTCTCAGTTTTTTTATTTTTCTTGGAGAAGAGGTGAATACTTATACTGGGATATAGGTATGTGCAGTGTTGATTACATACTGAAGCAACAAAACTGCATCAGTATAATATGCTGGCCTTGGAGAGAAAGAAATGGGACCAGGGCAGTACAGAGGTCTTGGTGACCCACACAGACTTTGCAGTGCAGCAGTAGTATGAACGGATTGTAATTGTCATGCTGGTTTATATTGCAGCCTTCTAGAAATATGCTGGTATTGCGGAGTTACAGAAATCTGCTAGTAGCGTAACCATTACAACATATTTACATTGTTATATCCTTTACATTTAGAACAAATCCACATCTGAGATTTCAGAGTCTGAACCAAAGAAATTTGACAGTACTGGATATGATAAAGACTTAGTAGAAGCTTTGGAAAGAGATATAATTTCTCAGAATCCCAACATTAGATGGTAAGTTTTAATACTGCTGCCAGTAAAGTTAAGTTGCTTCTTTTTTCCTCTTATATGATATGACAACAATTTAAGTATTTTAATGTGTTCTTGCATATAAAAAGTACCTACAGGTTTTCTTGTTAAATAGGCAACTCAACTTCTTGTGTAATTGAATATTTTTAGAGCTCTCTTTTTCTACCCACAGATTAATAGAACAGTTTGGGTTGAAAGGGACCTTTTAAAGGTCATCTAGTCCAACCCCCTGCCATGGTCAGGGACATCTTCAACTAGATTAGGTTGTTCAAAGCCCTCTCCAACTTGACCATACAAAGCTTCTCAAACTTTTATAAGAGTCCTGAAATCAGTCTTTGAGATACTCTTTTGCAATGTGTAAGATTCTAGTGTCTGCCAGGGTCTCTTAATTTAAAAACCTGTTTTACTACACAAGGGCTTATCAATATCAAAAAACAATTATCAAAGAAATTATGTCAATATAGGAACCCTTTGAAATCTTTCTGGATGTGATGTGACTGCCAGTGTAAAACATAACTGTGTCAGTACCTTTACATAAATGTGTTAAATATTAAACCTTATACAAAGGTTGGTTTGTGTTCCAAATGTTTCTAAGCTTAGGTGATTTTGTGAGGATTAAATGAGCAAAAATCGTCTGGCAAATAAAGTAGGCTTTAAAAAAAAACAACCCAACAATTCCACAAACAACTTTGTGTGCGTGCAGATGTCACGTGTTTCAGGTTAATATGTAAATGCATGTTTCCATGTTTATGTTTAATATTAAATTACAAATTCAGATTTTAAACTAATTATCCATATTAGCAAAAATATTGCTTGGCCCCATGTGGGTAAGCGGATGTCCTGAGAGTTACTCTCAAGAAAATAAGACCAGCCTATAAAGGTATCTAAGAACTAATACTTTTGTTACTCTGAAAAAAGAATTCTAAAAATTCTGTTTAATTTAGCTTCATTCAGTCTTCAGTAAGTTATTCTCATAACTATGAAAGATGGCATTCAGGTTTTGGGCAACAGCCAGGTTCTTGACAAAAGAAGAAAGCATCATCTGTAACTAGCATAAGTTTAACTAACTTGCCTTGTTCTCCTTATTCTTTTTGTGAATAAAAACAACAGAGCTCTAGTGAAACAGTTAATGTCTTTCTGGAGTCCACTAGCCAGATGTCAACTGTAGTTGTAGGCTTTTGCCCCTAAAATGTATATAAATCCAATTCACTTTCCTGAATTATGGAAAAGCTGTTACATAACCAGTTTGATTGCATATTGTTTTGAACTGTGGACTGATTCTTTTGCAGCCTGTCTGAATCTGTCAAACAACTTTCTGTTTCTTGCCAGGGATGACATTGCTGATTTAGTAGAAGCCAAAAAGCTGCTTAAGGAAGCTGTAGTTTTACCAATGTGGATGCCAGAGTTTTTTAAGGGAATTAGAAGACCATGGAAGGTATGAAAAGAAGTCTGATTTCCGTGGTCATGAGTAAGATTCTGAGATTTGATCTTGTTGGAACAAGAGATTTCAAGTGTTTTACAGTTTACATGCATTATTTTCATTTCTAGTAACAAAATGCGTAGTAAATAGTACTCACAAAATAAAGATGTCAGCCAAAGAAATATACTGTTTTCAGCTGTATTGTTGCAAATAAGCAATAGTAATTACTTTTGAGCAACTTTTCAAGGGAGAGTTTATATCTAGCATTTTAATATTACACTGCTAAATAAACTGTTTTGATTCTTGTAATAAGTGGTTGTTTTCCATTTTAATAGGGTGTGCTGATGGTTGGTCCTCCTGGTACTGGAAAGACCCTCCTGGCAAAAGCTGTAGCTACTGAATGCAAGACTACTTTTTTCAATGTTTCTTCTTCAACACTTACCTCAAAATACAGAGGAGAATCTGAGAAACTTGTTCGTCTGCTGTTTGAAATGGTGATTGAAGTTTCTGAACTTAAATAGTGAGATAATGAAGTAAAATTACTTCTGGAATAGTGAAACCTTGCCAAGATCTAGAACTCATATGTAAGCAGCTCTCCAAGCTTCAACCACTTTAGGACCACCTGATAAGGCTGTTTACATTCAAGATCTGTTTGTTCCTAAATAGCTTTATAAAACTGAAAAATAAGGTTGTCTCTATTTTCAGGGATAACTTTCTGCATTAGAGGTAGCTTCCTGTAAGCTGATGGGTGCTGTAGAGCATACTTGAATGTAAAACTGGAGATGGAACCTAATTCGCACCTGGGTGAGAACCCTGTTTAGGCTGTGTATGGGTTTTTTTAATTGTGGTGGATGTTTGTGTAAGTTCAAACTGAACTTGGCTTTTAGAGCATGCAACCCTTGAAATTGGCTCAGAATATGTAGACTTTTTTCATGTGTTACCAGGTTTGCATGCAGTGTTTGCTAGGGTGACTGATACTGAAGGGGGCAGCAAAGCTGCAAATACGGTGGTCAGAAAAGTCAGTAAATAAGACCTTTTACAATATAGTTTGATCATATTAAATGAGTTAATATCACATCTATCAATCAAAAATGCATATACACAATGGACAGCATTTCAACTTCTATAGAACAGTAGCACTTATTATTGTGGGTCCTTGTCTTTGACCTCTTGTTTTCAAAAAGGTTGGAGTTATTTTGCAGTTGACCTGTCACTTGGACAGCTTCCATATCATAGTTTAATATGTCTCCTAGCTTTAACTGAGTTCTTACTCAAGCATTTTGTGATAAGTTTCACAGTTAGAACTGTTATTCCTAATGTATAAAACTGCCTTTAGCTTACTGAAACATTTGCTTATAGCCCTAATGATTATAGGACTTTGCCAGAAACTTCTGCTCAAGTGTTATTGGTGAATCCACAGCTGCCCTGTAGTTGGTTGGGTGCAATGGTCAAAGAGAGGGAAGGTCAGATATTGTTTGATACTTACGAGCTGATTCATTGGGTGAATGTCATTAGCCAGCTCTGAATATGCTGCTGTTTCTTAAATGCAAGTAGACTGCCGTTTCAGTTTCTGCATTATCTTTTGCTTTCTTTAGGCTCGATTTTATGCCCCTACAACTATTTTTATTGATGAGATAGACTCGATCTGTAGTCGCAGGGGAACCTCAGAGGAGCATGAAGCCAGCCGACGTGTGAAGGCAGAACTGCTAGTTCAGATGGATGGTAAGTACCCTTATCACTGGGAAGTCCTGGACTGGAGGAGACTTGAGGGAGAGAAAATAATAATTAAAGCTGCAGTTCTCAATAAGCAATTTGTTGGAAAGCCTTACATGAAATTGGAGTAGAAAGATACAAATGCACCGTTGCAGCTTTCAGTGTGGGAGATAAAAAGATACTGATCGTTTAACAATCTCAGTGACCTCATGTTACTCACCCAGAATAATGAAGATTCAGTGGTGAATAAAAGATTTCAAAACGAGAAGAAAAAAAGTATTAATTGTGCCTCTTGCTCATTTATTTAGCATATCACTCACTTCTGCAAAACCAAGTAAAAAGTAGTTCAAAAGGGCTGTCACCTGTTCCAATTTGAACTTCAAAGGCAATCCTTACACTTAGCTTCTGTGGGGTCTCTTTTTCTCCTGATGATATAAAAAATGAAGGCAGTTTTTTTATAGAAGCAGTTGGGAGAGTTTTCTTTTTAAAACACCAAGTTTGCTGCTGCTCTTTGGTTAGTATTTTCAAAGTCAACAAAGATTAAATAGTAGGTAGCACTGCAAAGTTGCTATAGAGGCATCCTTTTCATACTCTTTTGGTGAGCATGAAGAAGAAAAGGAGCAACTGAAAAGTGCTGATCTATGGAATAATTTGTGACAGAATTCCATGATTCAGAAGATTTGTACATTTATTTGTGGTTCTTTGATGTTGATGCCCTTTTATGTTTGACTTCAAATAGTAGCAGAGCTGTAATGCTGGTCTCAGAACACAAGTATGCACAAGCTGATTTTATTAGTAACAATTATTTGAAGTCCTTTTACTTGAGCATTCATAAATGGTAATTTATATGCAAATTTTCAAGTAGACTAGGCACAATGGCTATTCTACAGCCCAATCCTATGATTGCATGCAAAAATAGTAAATGTAGAGGGTAACAAGTTTAATTAAATCAACCTCTTCATACAGCAGCAGTTTAACAGTGCTTTAGAGACTGAGGTGTTCTCTCTGCCTCTGAGAAGTTGTGATTCAGTCCACCAGATGTAAACATTCACTTCAGCAGTTTCTTCGAGTCTACCTGAGGATGTGGAACATCTGGCCTGAATGCAGAAGTGAAGAAACTTTGTAGGGGGGTAATGCTGCTTTTGCATGGTTGTTAAGTCAGAACTGTTGAGGGATGGGGAGGACATCTGCTTTTTGGTGTGGTGTTTTTTGGGTTTTGAGTGGGTTTTGTTTTTCCTCACATTCTAGTATAGGATCTTGATGTGAAAATTCAAACGCTGCAATGGCAGAAATGCAAACAATTCTGCTGTAAAAGCATTCCAGTCATGGTGGAGAGAAACTTTGATCTGAGCAATGGCTTATGCTATTGGTTCTAATTAAACCAGGTCTCCCATTTTTGCTTGCAGGCTGTCATGTAGATGAAAAACTGAACTCCGTTGCACTTCGTGATGCTGTTGTACCTGAACTCACCAAAGCATAATAGAGCAGCTCTTTTAGTATTCTGGAATTGTGACTGTTGTTCTCTTGATACATGAAAGTATATAAATCAAATGTACATTTTACTTTGTGTTTTCTCCAATGCAGGTGTTGGAGGGGCTACTGAAAATGATGATCCTTCTAAAATGGTCATGGTACTTGCTGCTACTAATTTTCCTTGGGATATTGATGAAGCCCTAAGGCGGAGACTAGAAAAGAGAATTTACATTCCTTTACCATCAGGTATGAAGACTTAGGGAGAAGGGTGGTTGAAAAGACTAAAATCTAAACTCATATCAATATTCCTTAAGTTTTGATCACCTGGTTTAAATATCTAATTGAGATGTATATATTCCTTTATGAATTGAGGACAAGGCTAAATCTAAACATTGAATGGTTACTTTTGTAGCAAGTACAATGTCTTTCTCATTCTTCCCTCTTATCCCTGTTCGATTCATTATTTATCTTCAGAAAGCAAATTGTATAGACTCAATTTTCTGTTCTTTGATTAGCAAAAGGTAGAGAGGAACTCCTAAGAATAAATCTACGAGAGCTGGAGCTGGCTGATGATGTCGACCTTGCAAATATAGCTGAGAAAATGGAGGGTTATTCAGGTGCAGACATTACCAATGTATGCAGGTATGCTATCATTGCATGATTTATGTTACTACTGCTACAAACTCTGAGAAAACTGTTTGTCAAATAACTGATTTACATGGTAAAAATTGTTGGATAAAAACAGATTCACTTGTCTTTTATGTATGGCTAAAAGACAGAAATCCTGTGTTAATTTTTGCTTAGATTTCCATTTGATATTTTCTTCCAGTAATGATGAAAAGCAGTTGCAACATAGTAATCTAAACAAAATATGACTTAGGTAAAATTCCATGTTCTTTTGTGTACATCAAATTCCTTGTGTGAGGAATATCCACAGACTGGTAGGCTTTAACTGGTAGAGTTGTTGCAGTCATTCTATGGAGGTTATAC